>NC_084626.1:45899711-46082211 GCF_033978795.1 Nerophis ophidion
TAACCAGTCAAGAGGGTGTTTCAGTGTTATAACTTCACCTTTATCTTCACTTTTTAAGCCAAAAAGCGTCCATTCTCCCTTTTCTGTCCACACACTGTGTAAGTAAGTACTCTGTATGTGTGCACTGCCGAACATGCTCCTCTGCTCAATCGACTGCCAGATGATCCATGGTCGCCATTTAAAAAATAAAAAGCTTGGACTGATTCGTCCATCTGAGAGCATACCTGGTCCTCACAATACGTCCTGCAGGATGAACAAACAGCAGTTACCTCTCGCTCAACCCCGCCGCCTTTCCAGGAGACACATCTCCATAAGTTATTTCATTATCGCGCCAGCTCTGTGTTCTTCTCTCTCTGCTTTGTTTTTTCCCATCTCTATAGGAGTGTTGCTTCCTCAGGGAGGCCAGGCAAAGGGCATCGGATGATTGAATCAAAAAGAGGGCAACGTGGGACTCATTTCACACTCAAATGTCTTTGATGTGTAGTCGTCCCACAAGCTGCTTTACACTAAATATAAACATTTTTTACTGAATTAGTGTGTTTTGGAGTACATGATTTCCTTGTGAGTTTAGGGCCACTTTATTGTTGACAACATTAGCACGTATTTAATACAAAACCCAACACCACATATTTTCAATGGGGGACAGGTCTGGACTACAGGCAGGCCAGTCTAGTACTCGCACTCTTTTACTACGAAGCCACGCTGTTGTAACACGTGGCTTGGCATCGTCTTGCTGAAATAAGCAGGGGCGTCCATGAAAACGTAGCCTGTACGGCAACATATGTTTCTTCTAAACCTGTATGTACCTTTCAGCATTAATGGTGCCTTCACAGATGTGTAAGCTACCCATGCCTTTGGGCACTAATACACCCCCATACATGCTGGCTTTTCAACTTTGCGGCCAGAACAATCCGGATGGTTATTTTCCTCTGTCACAACAAGGCTTGGACGTGGATTGTTTCTTCGATGCAGATGAGAATCAGCACGAGTGCGGCGTGGACGTGAGTATGTGGTTGTTTATTCAAACACTATAATCAAAAATAATCAAACTAAGGGCGCTCACAAGGAGGTGCAGACACTCGGCTATGAATAAACAAAAGACTAGCATAAATGCTGCAAACTACAAACATGAAACAAAAACACTTGCTCGATTGGCATGAATAATAATAAACTATAAACAAAACTCGCACAATGGCATGAATACAAAAACTTACACGGCATGAAACTATTGATGAGGGCATGAAGGAGGTGCAGCATGGGTAGCGTGTGTGCGAGTGTGAAAGATCCCAGGACGAAGACAAGAAAAAGAGTGACTTAAATTCATTTGTATACTCTAGCCTTTAAATAGACTCCCTTTTTAGACCAGTTGATCTGCCGTTTCTTTTCTTTTTCTCCTATGTCCCACTCTCCCTTGTGGAGGGGGTCCGGTCCGATCCGGTGGCCATGTACTGGTTGCCTGTGTATCGGCTGGGGACATCTCTGCGCTGCTGATCCGCCTCCGCTTGGGATGGTTTCCTGCTGGGTCCGCTGTGAACGGGACTCTCGCTGCTGTGGTGGATCCGCTTTGGACTGGACTCTCGCGACTGTGTTGGATCCATCGTGGATTGAACTTTCACAGTATCATGTTAGACCCGCTCGACATCCATTGCTTTCCTCCTCTCCAAGGTTCTCATAGTCATCATTGTCACCGACGTCCCACTGGGTGTGAGTTTTCCTTGCCCTTATGCGGGCCTACCGAGGATGTCCTAGTGGTTTGTGCAGCCCTTTGAGACACTAGTGATATAGGGCTATATAAGTAAACATTGATTGATTGATTGAAATAGCTTTGATCATTAGTGAAAACAGGTGTGAGGCTGAGAACAGGGACGTGACAGGTGAAAACTAATGCGTTGGCATGGAATAAACAAAACCAGGAAGTGCAAAACGTGACTGAATGTCCAAAATCAAAACATAACATGACAAAAAAAAAACATGATCCATAGGTGTGACATCCTCTTTGTACCGCATGACGCGATGTCCACAGTTTCCCCCCAAAAAGTTGAAACATGGACTCGTCAGACCACAGAACACTTTCCCACTTTGCATCAGTCCATCTTAGATGAGCTCAAGCCCAGCGAAGCCGGCGGCGTTTCTGGGTGTTGTTGATAAATGGCTTTGGCTTTACATAGTCGAGTTTTAACTTGCACTTACGGATGTAGCGAACAATTGTAGTTACTAACAGTGGTTTTGTGAAGTGTTCCTGAGCCCATATGGTGATATCCTTTACACACTGATGTCGCTTTTTGATGCAGGGCTCGAACGTCAGTAATATCATGGCTTACGTGCAGTGATTTCTCCAGATTCTCTGAACCTTTTGATGATATTACGGAGCATAGATGGATAGATAGATAGTACATGGGGAAATCCTTAAATTCCCTGCAATAGTACGTTGACAAATGTTGTTCTTACACTGTTGGACGATTTGCTCAGGCATTTGTTGACAAAGTGGTGACCCTCGCCCCGTCCTTGTTTGTGAATGACTGAGCATTTCATGGAAGCTATTTTTATAGCCAATCATGGCACCCACCTGTTCTCAATCAGCCTGTTCACCTGTGGTATGTTCCAAATAAGTGTTTGATGAGCATTCCTCGACTTTATCAGTTTTTTTTCCCTTGGGGTTAGGGTTTAACCTAATCCTTACCCTCACCCTAACCCCAACCCCAACCCTGTTGCAGGCATCAAATTCCAAATGAGCTAATATTTTCAAAAAATAACGTTTACCAGTTTCAACGTTAAAGGGGAACATTATCGCAATTTCAAAAGGGTTGAAAACAATAAAAATCAGTTCCCAGTGGCTTGTTGTATTTTATGAAGTTTTTTTTTAAAATTCTACCGGTTCCGGAATATCCCTAAATAAAGCTTTGAAGTGCCTTATTTTCGCTATCTTCGAAACCACTATCCATTTCCCTGTGACGTCATACAGTGCTGCCAATACAAACAAACATGGCGGTTACCACAGCAAGATATAGCGACATTAGCACGGATTCAGACTCGGATTTCAGCGGCTTAAGCGATTCAACAGATTACGCATGTATTGAAACAGATGGTCGGAGTATGGAGGCAGATAGCGAAAACGAAATTGAAGAAGAACTTGACGCTATTGACGCTATTCGGCCATAGCGTGGGTGTACCTAATAAAGTGGCCCATAGCATGGCTGACTTATTAGCATCGCCGGTAAAATGTACGGACCAAACGATCAGGACTTTCGCATCTTGTGACACTGGAGCAACTTAAATCCGTCGATTGGTAAGTGTTTGTTTCGCATTAAATGTGTGTATCTAGTTTCAAATGTACATACAGCTAGCGTAAATAACATGTTAGCATCGATTAGCGTAGAATGTTAGCATCGATTAGCTGGCAGTCATGCCGTGACCAAATATGTCTGATTAGCACATAAGTCAACAACATCAACAAAACTCACCTTTGTGATTTCGTTGACTTAATCGTTGCAAATGCATCTGCAGGTTATCCATACATCTCTGTGCCATGTCTGTCTGAGCATCGCCGGTAAATAGCATGTTAGCGTCCATTAGCGTAGCATGTTAGCATCGATTAGCTGGCAGTCACGCCGCGACCAAATATGTCTGATTAGCACATAAGTCAACATCAACAAAACTCACCTTTGTGATTTCGTTGACTTTATCGTTGCAAATGCATCTGCAGGTTATCCATACATCTCTGTGCCATGTCTGTCTTAGCATCGCCGGTCAAATGTGGAGACACTCTGGCACATTCAATGGGGGTCTGGCGGCAGATTTCTTGCCAGTGGTGCAACTTGAATCCCTCCCTGTTAGTGTTGTTACACCCTCCGACAACACACCGACGAGGCATGATGTCTCCAAGGTTCCAAAAAATAGTCGAAAAAAAACGGAAAATAACAGAGCTGAGACCCGGTGTTTGTAATGTGAGAATGACGTCACGTTCTGACGTCATCGCTAAAAGTCCGATAAACAGAAGGGCGTTTAATTTGCCAAAATTCACCCATTTAGAGTTCGGAAATCGGTTAAACAAATACATGGTCTTTTTTCTGCAACATCAAGGTATATATTGACGCTTACATAGGCCTGCTGATAATGTTCCCCTTTAATCATCTTGTCCTTGCAGTCTATTCAATTGAATATAGTGAGTGAGTGAACTACATTTATATAGCGCTTTTCTCTAGTGACTCAAAGCGCTTTACATAGTGAAACCCAATATCGAAGTTACATTTAAACCAGTGTGGGTGGCACTGGGAGCAGGTGGGTAAAGTGCCTTGCCCAAGGACACAACGGCAGTGACGAGGATGGCGGAAGCGGGAATCGAACCTGCAACCCTCAAGTTGCTGGCATGGCCACTCTACCAACCGAGCTAGAAGTTGAGAAGGATTTGCAAATCATCGTATTGTCTTTTCATTTACCGTCTACACAACATGACAACTTCACTGCTTTTGGGGTTTGTAGTTCTGGACCTAAAAATGATGTCTTCAAGCAACATTTTCCCCAAAAAGAGAAGCAGTAGTGATTTTAGGCATGTTTTCTAATGAGTTTCAGCATATTTTGTCTCTCAGCTTGCTTACTGATGCCAAATACAAATTTGAGCTTGCTTGCGTCTTCATCCTGATATGTTTGTGCAGAATTTGAAGGATTGATCAAATAGAGCTAGCCTAAGAAGGAGTCGGTCTGCATATATATCACCTTTGAGGAAAGGATAAACTCGCTCCAAATCGAACCAACCGTGCGAGAGGAAAGCAACTTGCAGCCAACATTTGAATGATTCTGACTTCAAAGAAAAAGGGATTTTTGTTGTCGTTTGGATGGAAGAAATTAAAAAAAGCCTCAAGTCAAATGCCAACCGGAAAATCAGGAGAGAAAAACTGATTCAGAATCTGCGGGAAAAACGGAAAAGGAAGAGTAGACCCAGCGATCAGAATTCTAGTTTGATATTTTGTGTCCTCTTCTGCTGATGTTTTCCTCAAAATGCGTGGACAAATGGTGAAATAGCACGAGGAAACAGAGGTTGAGGTTACCTTTAGAGCTCATTTTAGATGGGAGGCCACATGGAGAAAAATTTACTCCCAAGTGGGCCGGACTGGTAAAATCCCGGCACGATAACTTGAAAATAAAGACAACTTCAGCTTGTTTTCTTTGTTTAAAAATAGAACAAGCACATGTTGCGGTTAATAGTATTCTAACTTTTTTTGGTGTTATTGATATTTTTTTGAGCTTCACGGTGGCAGAGGGGTTAGTGCGTCTGCCTCACAATATGAAGGTCCTGCAGTCCTGGGTTCAAATCCAGGCTCGGGATCTTTCTGTGTGGAGTTTCCATGTTCTCCCCGTGAATGCGTGGGTTCCCTCCGGGTACTCCGGCTTCTTCCCACTTCCAAAGACATGCACCTGGGGATAGGCCCCTCCCACCTCCAAAGACATGCACCTGGGGATAGGCCCCTCCCACCTCCAAAGACATGCACCTGGGGATAGGCCCCTCCCACCTCCAAAGACATGCACCTGGGGATAGGTTGATTGGCAACACTAAGTGGTCCCTAGTGTGTGAATGTTGTCTGTCTATCTGTGTTGGCCCTGTGATGAGGTGGCGACTTGTCCAAAGATAGGTGTGCCAAGCCTCTGGCATCGTATTCAAAAACACTTGAGGCTGTCATTTCTGCCAAAGGTGCATCAACAAAGTTATGAGCAAAGGCTGTTAATAATGATGTACTAAAGATTTATTTTTTATTTTTGATAAATTGGCAACATTAAACAAAAATTTGCTGGTGTTTCCTGCCTTTACCCATTCAACATATCTTTACCTTCACATTACCTACCTTCCCTGCATCCTGGGGTCACACTGGTGCTTCTTTCTGTCACCCATACATGCTGGTTCTTCCTGCCATCACCCAGACAACACATCTTTACCTGCACTTTACTTACCTTCCCTGCATCCTGGGGTCACACTGGTGCTTCTTTCTTTCACCCATACATGCTGGTGCTTCCTGCCATCACCCAGACAACACATCTTTACCTGCACATTACCTACCTTCTCTGTATCCTGGTGTGAAACTGGTGCCTCCTTCTTTCACCCAGTCAACACATCTTTACCTGCACATTACCTACCTTCTCTGAATCCTGGTGTCAAACTGGTGCCTCCTTCTTTCACCCAGTCAACATATCTTTACCCGCACATTACCTACCTTCTCTGTATCCTGGTGTCAAACTGGCGCCTCCTTCTTTCACCCAGTCAACATATCTTTACCTGCACATTACCTACCTTCTCTGTATCCTGGTGTCAAACTGGTGCCTCCTTCTTTCACCCAGTCAACATATCTTTACCTGCACATTACCAACCTTCTCTGCATTGTGTGGTCACGCTGGTGCTTCCTGCTCTTAAGCTGCCATCTTGAGACGGCAGCAGCGCAGCAGCATCAGCGCAGCAGTTCTTTGAAGGCTCGTAAACTCAAAACCCGAGGAGTTATTAAAACTCTTTTCGCAACTTTTAATCAGAAGCGTTCAATCTCTCTCCTGTGCGAGTTTGAAGCCGACACAACAAAACGCGCTCAGAGGAGATAATGTTTGAAAAAAGGTGACGGGTTTTTACAAAACTTTTGTTTTGAAGAGGTAATTGCCAACTTCCTGTTGATTTTTGCTGAAGGATGTAAATAAATGAAATGTAGGTCTAAGTGAGACCTACATAGAGGTCTTTGTTTCATGTCTCTATGAAAGTCCTACCGGAAGTTACAAGTGGTTTTGTCTGTGTTTTCTTCCTAGGAGCAGTTTTGTCTGTGTTTTATTCCTAGGGGGCGCTAAAGCGCAATTTTGAGTTTTGGGGTTTGGTTTTTTGATTAGATCGCTTTTTTTCCGGTCCTGATGTGTTTGTCCAGTTCGGTGAGTTTTGAAGCATTTTAAGGGGGTCAAATTACATCTCAAAGAGGCAAACATGACATTGTTTAGGAAACTTTTGTTTTGAACTGGTTTTTGCCAAACTTCTGTTGATTTTTGTTGTAGTCAGTCAGTGTATCAAATCTAGGTCTAAGTCAGACCTACATAGAGGTTTTTGTTTCATGTCTCTACGACATTTGTAACGGAAGTTACAAGCAGTTATGTCCGTGTTTTTTCCTAGGGGGCGCTAGAGCGCAATTTTACTTAATTTTTTTATTTTTTTTATTAGATGACAATTTTTGCTAATCTTGATGTGTGTGTAAAATTTGAAGCATCTTAAGTGGGTCAAATTACAGCTCAGAGAGGTGGCGGTATAATAATAATAAAACATTAGAAATACAATAGGGTCCTCTGTCCCAAAAGGATATTCGGTCCCTGAAAATAATAAAAAAAAAAATGTTCGGATTTTCATTATGGGGTATTGTGTGTCGAATTTTGAGGACAAAAGTGAATTTAGTCCGTAACATAAAGTGTGGATGAAGTGAATGTCCACATAATAATCTCTGCCATCATTTGGCAGCTGCCTTAGTAGGATGGAGGGTATTTTGAAGGCATGATTGGTGCTCAGCATGGAGACATGCTGGCATATTGCATTATTGAGCTAGTAAAGCCTAATATTTCCCTCAGGAGCCAGTGGAGATGAAAACAAAGCTAAGAGGCGATATTAAACGTTAGGCTTGCAAGACAGTCGTAAACCCATTTGTTCTCTGGGAAAATCACCTTCAGGATAGTCCTGCTGAAATACACCATGATGCCAAAAGTTATTGGCCACCTGCCTTCACTCACGTAAAAACTTGAAAGTGCCATCCAATGGAATTGTCCGTGAATGTTTTGGTATCCTGGAGCATTCAAAGTTCCTTTCACTGGAACTAAGGAGCCAAGCCCAACTCATTCGAATTCATCGCAAATGAGTTCTATTGGGTTCAGGTTAGGACTCTGTGCAGGCCAGTCAAGTGCATCCACACCAGACTCTGCCATGGTCTTTACGGACCTTGCTTTGTGCACTGGTGCACAGTCATGTTGGCAGAGGAAACTGTTCCCACAAGGTTGGGTGCATGGAATTGTCCAAAATGTTTTGGTATCCTGGAGCATTCAAAGTTCCTTTCACTAGAACTAAGGTGCCAAGCCCAACTCATTCGAATTCATCCCAAAGGAGTTCTATTGGGTTCAGGTCAGGACTCTGTGCAGGCCAGTCAAGTTCATCCACACCAGACTCTGTCATCCATGTTCTTTATGGACCTTGCTTTGTGCACTGGTGCACAGTCATGTTGGAAGAGGAAACTGTTCCCACCAGGTTGGGGGCATGGAATTGTCCAAAATGTTTTGGTATCCTGGACCATTCAAAGTTCCTTTCACTGGAACTAAGGGTTCCCTTGTGGAGGGGGTCCGGTCCGATGACCATGGATGAAGTACTGGCTGTCCAGAGTCGAGACCCAGGATGGACCGCTAGCCTGTGTATCGGTTGGGGACATATCTACGCTGCTGATCCGCCTCCGCTTGGGATGGTTTCCTGTGGACGGGACTCTCGCTGCTGTCTTGGATCCGCTTTGAACTGAACTCTCGCGGCTGTGTTGGAGCCACTATGGATTGAACTTTCACAGTATCATGTTAGACCCGCTCGACATCCATTGCTTTCGGTCCCCTAGAGGGGGGGGGGGGGGGTTGCCCACATCTGATCCTCTCCAAGGTTTCTCATAGTCAGCATTGTCACTGGCGTCCCACTGGGTGTGAGTTTTCCTTGCCCTTATGTAGGTTCTTCCGAGGATGTTGTAGTCGTAATGGTTTGTACAGTCCTTTGAGACATTTGTGATTTGGGGCTATATAAATAAACATCGATTGATTGATTGATTGAAGGGTGGCCAACTCCACACCATAATTCCTCCTCCACCAAATTTCAGTCTGAAATGTAGTGTTCTCCTGGCAACCTCCAAACCCAGACTGGTCCATCAGATTGCCAGATGGAAAAGCAAGATTCATCAGTCCAGAGAAGGCGCCTCCACCGCTCTAGAGTCCAGTGGTGATGTCCTTTACACCACTGCATCCCACCTTTTGCATTGGACTTGGTGATTTAGGGCTTAGATGGAGCTGCACGGCCATGGAAAGCCATGCCAGGAAGGTCTCTGCGTACTGTACGTGGGCTAATCGGAAGATCACATGAAGTTTGACTGACTGTGCAGAAAGTCTTTGCACGATACTGACCCCTCTATCTCAGTTTACGTGGGCCACCACTTGGTGGCTGAGTTGCTGTTGTTCCCAAATTCTTCCATTTTCTTCTGATAAAGTTAACTTTGGAATATTTAGGGGCGAGGAAATTTCACGACTGGATTTTTTTGCACAGGTGGCAGAGGAGTGAACTGGAATCTTCCGAGGGCGTCCTCCCGGGTTTCTTCTTCTGCGGAGCACCCTGAAACCGTGGCTTACCCAGCTTCTTCCAAAACAAACAGACGTTTTTCGGACTTTTTCGGACTTTCCCCAAAGAACCTTGCGCAGTACGAAACACACTGAACTAGAGACTAAATTATTAAAATTTTTTGACTGACCAGGGTGGTGGTTCCTCTCTTTAAGAAGGGGAACCGAAGGGTGTGTTCCAACTATCATTGGATCAGACCCCTCAGCCTTCCCGGTAAGGTCTATTCAGGTGTACTGGAGAAGAGGCTACACCGGATAGTCCAACCTCAGATTCAGGAGGAACAGTGTGGTTTTCGTCCTGGTCGTGGAACTGTGGACCAGCTCTATACTCTTGGCAGGATCCTTGAGGGTGCATGGGAGTTTGCCCAACCAGTCTACATGTGCTTTGTGGGCTTGGAGAAGGTATCTGAACTTCGGGAAGTCCTGTGGGGAGTGCTCAGAGAGTATGGGGTATCGGACTGTCTGATTGTGGCGGTCAGCTCCCTGTATGATCAGTGTCAGAGCTTGGTCCGCATTGCCGGCAGTAAGTCGGACACGTTTCCAGTGAGGGTTGGACTCCGCCAAGGCTGCCCTTTGTCACCGATTCTGTTCATAACTTTAATGGACATAATTTCTAGGCGCAGTCAGGTCGTTGAGGGGTTCCGGTTTTTGTGGCTGCAGGATTAGGTTTCTGCTTTTTGCAGATGATGTGGTCCTGATGGCTTCATCTGGCCGGGATCTTCAGCTCTCACTGGATCGGTTCGCAGCCGAGGTTGAGAATCAGCACCACCAAGTCCGAGTCCATGGTTCTCGCCCGGAAAAGGGTGAAGTGCCATCTCCGGGTTGGGGAGGAGACCCTGCCCCAAGTGGAGGAGTTCAAGGACCTAGTCTTGTTCACGAGTGAGGGAAGAGTGGATGGTGAGATCGACAGGCGGTGCGGCGTCTTCAGTAATGCGGACGCTGTATCGATCCCTCGTGGTGAAGAAGGAGCTGAGCCGGAAGGCAAAGCTCTCAATTTACCGGTCGATCTACGTTCCCATCCTCACCTATTGTCATGAGCTTTGGGTTATGACTGAAATTGTCAAGCTTGCCCCTGACAGTTTGTTTGTGTTTTAGTTTTTCCTATGTGTGTGTAGTATTTCCTGTCTTTAGTTCCTGTCAGTCTTTCTCCCTGAGTGCTGTGTCCCATCAACTGCGGCTGATTGGCACCTGGCCACACCTGGTGTCAATCAGCCCGCTCCTATTTAGACCTGTCTTCCCATCCGGTCAGTGCTGGATTATTGTCGATGTCACTTCGTATTGTCGTTTCCTGTAGTGTCAATGCAGTGTGGCGGTAAGCTATATTTGGTAGCTGTTTGTAGCTTACTGTCTTTTGTTCCTTGCTTCCAGTTTTGTTTGTTCTTAGTCAAGTCTTGTTATCCGCCTCGTGTGCGCCTTTTGTTGTACACCTTTTGGTTTGTTTTTGTCTTAGTGTTCCAATTAAAACCATGTTTTCTCACTCAATGCCTGCCTCCTTCTCTGCATCTTGGGGTTCGTCACCAACTAACTTTGACAGAGAGGACAAGATCATGGGTACAACGACCAAAATTATTTTCCCTTTAGAGATCAATCAATCAATGTTTATTTATGTAGCCTCAAATCACAAATGTCTCAAAGGACTGCACAACTCATTACGACTACGACATCCTCGGAAGAACCCACAAAAGGGCAAGGAAAACTCACACCCAGTGGGCAGGGAGAATTCACATCCAGTGGGACGCCAGTGACAATGCTGACTATGAGAAACCTTGGAAAGGACCTCAGATGTGGGCAACCCCCCCCCCCCCCCCCCCAGGGGACCCGAAAGCAATGGATGTCGAGCGGGTCTAACATGATACTGTGAAAGTTCAATCCATAGTTGCTCTAACACAGCCGCGAGAGTTCCGTTCAAGTGGATCCAAGACAGCAGCGAGAGTCCCGTCCACAGGAGACCATCTCAAGCGGAGGCGGATCAGCAGCGTAGAGATGTCCCCAACCGATACAGGCGAGCGGTCCATCCTGGGTCCCGACTCTGGACAGCCAGTACTTCATCCATGGTCATCGGACCGGACCCCCTCCACAAGGGAGGGGGGGACATAGGAGAAAGAAAAGAAGCGGCAGATCAACTGGTCTAAAAAGGAGGTCTATTTAAAGGCTAGAGTATACAGATGAGTTTTAAGGTGAGACTTAAATGCTTCTAACGAGGTAGCATCTCGAACTGTTACCGGGAGGGCATTCCAGAGTACTGGAGCCCGAACGGAAAATGCTCTATAGCCCGCAGACTTTTTTTTTTTAGGGTGAGAAGCTCTGCCATCCGGGAGGAGCTCAGAGTAAAGCCTCTCCTCCTCCACATGGCGAGCAGCCAGATGAGGTGGTTCGGGCATCTGGTCAGGATGCCACCCGAACGCCTCCTTAGGGAGGAGGTCATGGGGAAGACCCAGGACTGGCCTGAGAACTTCCCGGGATTCCCTGGGAGGAGCTGGACTAAGTGGCTGAGGAGAAGGAAGTCTGGGCTTCCCTGCTTAGGCTGCTGCCCCCGCGACCCGACCACGAATAAGTGGAATAAAATGGATGCATGGAAATAGTATTACTATTTAAACGTTAAGAACGGTAGATAGTTAAGCCTCCTCCAGCAGGTTTTATAGCAGGCGGGTCAGCGATGAAGAGCTGGAGGTCCATGACTAGAAGAAGTGTGCGTACGTGACAAGTCGGCAGATATTAATATTCTCCGAGCGCCAGCAGCTTTCTTACCGACATCATTATCTTAGCAGGGAGCGCAAATGAGCAATGGCGGCCATTTCCAACACAGCGCCGCGGATAATCGTATAATTTGCAGATGTAATTGGAAATATAAATCCCCGTGCACACAGCGTTTAGAGGCCACGTGGACGCACACCTGGGAGATTGATGCCCGGCGACACCTGGCCAACGTGGCGGGTCAGCGGGGTGACTTTGGAATGTCTGCCGCCCTCATATTTACTGAGACAAATCATCCCAACAGCGGCTCAGGATTAGATGAGTTGGACTCCTGTTTGTATTTTCTCTGGACTATTTCCCTTTCTGTAGCCTTTTATATGCGTTGGGCGGTTTCTTCTGGCGGCGGAGGAAAAAGGCTGCAGGCACTCCCGGTACATCTCCATGCGGGGTGGTGGTGGTGGGGGGGGGGTGGGGGTGGGGGGGGGGGTGGTGGTAATGCGTTATCAATAAACCACTGGAGCGTTAGCCGTTTTGAAAATGGAGTTTTGAAAGCGCGCTCACGGCTCCTAATTACACGAGCAAACAGAACCTGGCAGCAATCCAGAAGGAGAACACGGGGGACGGGAGAAAGGGAGCAACGGCAGGTAGGGACGTGAAGGGAAATAACCACGATTTTGCTCGGGAGGCAGGGTAGCTGGGGGTTGAAGGTTCAAAAACCCAACATTTTTGCATACTGTGAAAGTTAAAGTAGCAGTAGAGTGGAAAAACAAGTAATTGTGTCCATTAAGCCATTTCTAATTATATTTACAATATACAACTGTGGTCCACAACCTTTTTGTATCCGCTTAATAATTTGTCCCGCGGCCCGGGGGGGTTGTGTCCTTTTTTCTTTTTTTTTTTTTCTTCTTTGTCATGAAAAAGGGACGTTTTTGTCATGAAAAATTGAGTTTTTGTGGTTGGTGCACTATTTGTAATTGTATATTGTGTTTTTTATGTTGATTTAATTAAAAATATATATATATTTATTTTATTTTATTTTTTTTTTATAAAAAATTCTTCTGATCTACAAAGTATGGGAAAATACCGTGAAAAAAAAAATCACAAAATCTCAAAAATTACCATATTATTAGAGCAGTCGTACTGGAAATATGCAAAACATTGCAAAGCGATCTGCTGTTTATCAGTCACAATCTTTATGTAAGACAATAACAAAGATGGTTAATAGATTATAGTAGATGTTTTTGGTAAAAAAGCACTTTACATTGAGCAAAAAACCTCAATGTTCTAAAGTGTGTTGAAAAAACAAACAAAAACTAGAACAGCCTATTAGCTAGAACTAGCAAGCATATATCTAAAAAATGTTTTTTTGTTTAGTTTAAAAAAAAAAAAAAGAGTTTTTAAACCTTTTTTTCAAAGCAGCAACAGTCTGGGATTTGAAGGTTCAAAAACCCAACTTTTTTGCATACTGTGAAAGTTAAAGTTGCAGTAGAGTGGAAAAACAAGTAATTGTGTCCATTAAGCCGTATCCAAATATATTTACAATATACAACAGTGGTCCCCAACCTTTTTGTATCCGCGGACCGGTCAACACTTCATAATTTGTCCCGCGGCCCGGGGGGTGGTGTCATTTTTTTTCTTTTTTTTTTTTTTCTTCTTTGTCATGAAAAAGGAACGTTTTTGTCATGAAAAATTGAGTTTTTTGTGGTTGGTGCACTATTTGTAAGTGTATATTGTGTTTTTTATGTTGATTTAATAAAAATAAAAAAATGAATAAAAATATATATTTATTTTATAGTATTTTTTTTAATGAAAAATTCTTCTGATCTACAAGGTGTGGGAAAATACCGTGAAAAAAAAAATCACAAAATCTCAAAAATTACCATATTATTAGAGCAGTCGTACTGGAAATATGCAAAACATTGCAAAGCGATCTGCTGTTTATCAGTCACAATCTTTATGTAAGACAATAACAAAGATGGTTAATAGATTATAGTAGATTTTTTTTTCAAAAAAGCACTTTACATTGAGCAAAAAACCTCAATGTTCTAAAGTGTGTTGAAAAAACAAACAAAAACTAGAACAGCCTATTAGCTAGAACTAGCAAGTATATATCTAAAAACGTTTTTTTGTTTAGTTAAAAAAAAAAGAAAAAAGAGTTTTTAAACCTTTTTTTCAAAGCAGCAACAGTCTGGGATTTGAAGGTTCAAAAACCCAACTTTTTTGCATACTGTGAAAGTTAAAGTAGCAGTAGAGTGGAAAAACAAGTAATTTGGTCCATTAAGCCATTTCTAATCATATTTACAATATACAACTGTGGTCCCCAACCTTTTTGTATCCGCTTAATAATTTGTCCCGCGGCCCGGGGGGTGGTGTCATTTTTTTTCTTTTTTTTCTTTTCTTCTTTGTCATGAAAAAGGGACGTTTTTGTCATGAAAAATTGAGTTTTTTGTGGTTGGTGCACTATTTGTAAGTGAATATTGTGTTTTTTATGTTGATTTAATAAAAATAAAAAAATGAATAAAAATATATATTTATTTTACAGTATTTTTTTTTTAATGAAAAATTCTTCTGATCTACAAGGTGTGGGAAAATACCGTGAAAAAAAAAATCACAAAATCTCAAAAATTACCATATTATTAGAGCAGTCGTACTGGAAATATGCAAAACTTTGCAAAGCGATCTGCTGTTTATCAGTCACAATCTTTATGTAAGACAATAACAAAGATGGTTAATAGATTATAGTAGATGTTTTTGGTAAAAAAGCACTTTACATTGAGCAAAAAACCTCAATGTTCTAAAGTGTGTTGAAAAAACAAACAAAAACTAGAACAGCCTATTAGCTAGAACTAGCAAGCATATATCTATAAAACGTTTTTTTGTTTAGTTTAAAAAAAAAAAAAGAGTTTTTAAACCTTTTTTTCAAAGCAGCAACAGTCTGGGATTTGAAGGTTCAAAAACCCAACATTTTTGCATACTGTGAAAGTTAAAGTAGCAGTAGAGTGGAAAAACAAGTAATTGTGTCCATTAAGCCATATCCAAATATATTTACAATATACAACAGTGGTCCCCAACCTTTTTGTATCCGCGGACCGGTCAACACTTCATAATTTGTCCCGCGGCCCGGGGGGTGGTGTCATTTTTTTTCTTTTTTTTTTTTTCTTCTTTGTCATGAAAAAGGGACGTTTTTGTCATGAAAAATTGAGTTTTTTGTGGTTGGTGCACTATTTTTAAGTGTATATTGTGTTTTTTATGTTGATTTAATAAAAATAAAAAAATGAATAAAAATATATATTTATTTTATAGTATTTTTTTTTTATGAAAAATTCTTCTGATCTACAAGGTGTGGGAAAATACCGTGAAAAAAAAATCACAAAATCTCAAAAATTACCATATTATCAGAGCAGTCGTACTGGAAATATGCAAAACATTGCAAAGCGATCTGCTGTTTATCAGTCACAATCTTTATGTAAGACAATAACAAAGATGGTTAAAAATTATAGTAGATGTTTTTGGTAAAAAAGCACTTTACATTGAGCAAAAAACCTCAATGTTCTAAAGTGTGTTGAAAAAACAAACAAAAACTAGAACAGCCTATTAGCTAGAACTAGCAAGCATTTATCTAAAAAACGTTTTTCTGTTTAATTAAAAAAAAAAAGGGGGGTTTTAAACCTTTTTTAAAAGCAGCAACAGTCTGGGATTTGAAGGTTCAAAAACCCAACATTTTTGCATGCTGTGAAAGTTAAAGTAGTAGTAGAGTGGAAAAACAAGTAATTGTGTCCATTAAGCCATATCCAAATATATTTACAATCCACAAAGTATGGGAAAATACCATTTAAAAACCCCCCACAAAATCTCACAAATTACCATATTATTAGAGCAGTCATACTGGAAATATGCAAAACATTGGAAGGAGATGTGCTGTTTATCAGTCACAATCTTTATGTAAGACAATAACAAAAATGGTTAATAGATTACATTATATTTATTTGTAAAAAAGCACTTAACATTGAGCAAACAACCTCAAAGTGCTACAGTTTGTTGAAAAAAAAACTAGAACAGCCTATTAGCTAGAACTAGCAAGCATACATCTAAAAAACGTTTTTTTGTTTAGTTTTTAAAAAAAAAAGGGTTTTTAAACCTTTTTTAAAAGCAGCAACAGTCTGGGATTTGAAGGTTCAAAAACCCAACATTTTTGCATGCTGTGAAAGTTAAATTAGCAGTAGACTGGAAAAACAAGTAATTGTGTCCATTAAGCCATATCCAAATATATTTACAATATACAAAGTATGGGAAAATACCGTGAAAAAAATCACACAAATCTAAAAAATTACCATATTATTAGAGCAGTCGTACTGTCCATCCATCCATCCATCATCTTCCGCTTATCCGAGGTCGGGTCGCGGGGGCAACAGCCTAAGCAGGGAAACCCAGACTTCCCTCTCCCCAGCCACTTCGTCTAGCTCTTCCCGGGGGATCCCGAGGCGTTCCCGGGCCAGCCGGGAGACATAGTCTTCCCAACGTGTCCTGGGTCTTCCCCGTGGCCTCCTACCGGTTGGACGTGCCCTAAACACCTCCCTCGGGAGGCGTTCGGGTGGCATCCTGACCAGATGCCCGAACCACCTCATCTGGCTCCTCTCGATGTGGAGGAGCAGCGGCTTTACTTTGAGCTCCTCCCGGATGGCAGAGCTTCTCACCCTATCTCTAAGGGAGAGACCCGCCACACGGCGGAGGAAACTCATTTCGGCCGCTTGTACCCGTGATCTTATCCTTTCGGTCATGACCCAAAGCTCATGACCATAGGTGAGGATGGGAACGTAGATCGACCGGTAAATTGAGAGCTTTGCCTTCCGGCTCAGCTCCTTCTTCACCACAACGGATCGGTACAACGTCCGCATTACTGAGGACGCCGCACCGATCCGCCTGTCGATCTCACGATCCACTCTTCCCTCACTCGTGAACAAGACTCCTAGGTACTTGAACTCCTCCACTTGGGGCAGGGTCTCCTCCCCAACCCGGAGATGGCACTCCACCCTTTTCCGGGCGAGAACCATGGACTCGGATTTGGAGGTGCTGATTCTCATTCCGGTCGCTTCACACTCGGCTGCGAACCGATCCAGCGAGAGCTGAAGATCACGGTCAGATGAAGCCATCAGGACCACATCATCTGCAAAAAGCAGAGACCTAATCCTGCGGTTACCAAACCGGAACCCCTCAACGCCTTGACTGCGCCTAGAAATTCTGTCCATAAAAGTTATGAACAGAATCGGTGACAAAGGACAGCCTTGGCGGAGTCCAACCCTCACTGGAAATGTGTTCGACTTACTGCCGGCAATGCGAACCAAGCTCTGGCACTGATCGTACAGGGAACGGACCGCCACAATAAGACAGTCCGATACCCCATACTCTCTGAGCACTCCCCACAGGACTTCCCGAGGGACACGGTCGAATGCCTTCTCCAAGTCCACAAAGCACATGTAGACTGGTTGGGCAAACTCCCATGCACCCTCAAGAACCCTGCCGAGAGTATAGAGCTGGTCCACAGTTCCACGACCAGGACGAAAACCACACTGTTCCTCCTGAATCCGAGGTTCGACTATCCGACGTAGCCTCCTCTCCAGTACACCTGAATAAACCTTACCGGGAAGGCTGAGGAGTGTGATCCCACGATAGTTGGAACACACCCTCCGGTCCCCCTTCTTAAAGAGAGGAACCACCACCCCGGTCTGCCAATCCAGAGGTACCGCCCCCGATGTCCACGCGATGCTGCAAAGTCTTGTCAACCAAGACAGCCCCACAGCATCCAGAGCCTTAAGGAACTCCGGGCGGATCTCGTCCACCCCTGGGGCCTTGCCACCGAGGAGCTTTTTAACTACCTCAGCGACCTCAGCCCCAGAAATAGGAGAGTCCACCACAGATTCCCCAGGCACTGCTTCCTCATAGGAAGACGTGTTGGTGGGATTGAGGAGGTCTTCGAAGTATTCCTTCCACCTATCCACAACATCCACAGTCGAGGTCAGCAGAACACCATCCGCACCATACACGGTGTTGATAGTGCACTGCTTCCCCTTCCTGAGGCGGCGGACGGTGGTCCAGAATCGCTTCGAAGCCGTCCGGAAGTCGTTTTCCATGGCTTCCCCGAACTCTTCCCATGTCCGAGTTTTTGCCTCCGCGACCGCTGAAGCTGCACACCGCTTGGCCTGTCGGTACCTGTCCACTGCCTCCGGAGTCCTATGAGCCAAAAGGACCCGATAGGACTCCTTCTTCAGCTTGACGGCATCCCTCACCGCTGGTGTCCACCAAGGGGTTTTAGGATTGCCGCCCCGACAGGCACCAACTACCTTGCGGCCACAGCTCCGATCTGCCGCCTCGACAATAGAGGTGCGGAACATGGTCCACTCGGACTCAATGTCCAGCACCTCCCTCGTGACATGTTCAAAGTTCTTCCGGAGGTGGGAATTGAAACTTTGTCTGACAGGAGACTCTGCCAGACGTTCCCAGCAGACCCTCACAATGCGTTTGGGCCTCCCAGGTCTGTCCGGCATCCTCCCCCACCATCGCAGCCAACTCACCACCAGGTGGTGATCGGTAGAAAGCTCCGCCCCTCTCTTCACCCGAGTGTCCAAAACATGAGGCCGCAAATCCGATGACACAACTACAAAGTCGATCATGGAACTGCGGCCTAGGGTATCCTGGTGCCAAGTGCACATATGGACACCCTTATGTTTGAACATGGTGTTTGTTATCGACAAACTGTGACGAGCACAAAAGTCCAATAACAAAACACCACTCGGGTTCAGATCCGGGCGGCCATTCTTCCCAATCACGCCTCTCCAGGTTTCACTGTCGTTGCCAACGTGAGCGTTGAAGTCTCCCAGTAGGACAAGGGAATCACCCGGGGGAGCACTTTCCAGTACTCCCTCGAGCGTTCCCAAAAAGGGTGGGTACTCTGAACTGCTGTTTGGTGCATAAGCACAAACAACAGTCAGGACCCGTCCCCCCACCCGAAGGCGGAGGGAGGCTACCCTTTCGTCCACCGGGTTGAACTCCAACGTACAGGCTTTGAGCCGGGGGGAAACAAGAATTGCCACCCCAGCCCGTCGCCTCTCACTGCCGGCAACGCCAGAGTGGAAGAGGGTCCAATCCCTCTCGAGAGAAGTGGTTCCAGAGCCCTTGCTGTGCGTCGAAGTGAGTCCAACTATATCCAGCCGGAATTTCTCGACTTCGCGCACTAGCTCAGGCTCCTTCCCCCCCAGTGACGTGACGTTCCACGTCCCAAGAGCTAGCTTCTGTAGCCGAGGATCGGACCGCCAAGTGCCCTGCCTTCGGCTGTCGCCCAGCTCACAATGCACCCGACCTCTATGGCCCCTGCTATGGGTGGTGAGCCCATTGGAGGGGTGACCCACGTTGCCTCTTCGGGCTGTGCCCGGCCGGGCCCCATGGGAACAGGCCCGGCCACCAGGCGCTCGCCATCGTGCCCCACCTCCGGGCCTGGCTCCAGAGGGGGGGCCCCGGTGACCCGCGTCCGGGCGAGGGAAATCTGGGTCCATGGTTTTTCATCTTCATAAAGGTCTTCGAGCTGCTCTTTGTCTGATCCCTCACCTAGAACCTGTTTGCCTTGGGAGACCCTACCAGGGGGCTTTATGCCCCCGGACAACATAGCTCCTAGGATCATTGGGACACGCAAACTCCTCTACCACGATAAGGTTGCAGCTCAGAGAGGAGTCGTACTGGAAATATGCAAAACATTGGAAAGAGATGTGCTGTTTATCAGTCACAATATTTATGTAAGACAATAACACAAATGGTTAATTGATTATAGTACATTTTATTTGTTAAAAAAAAGCACTTTACATTGAGCAAACAACCTCAAAGTGCTACAGTGTGTTGAAAAAAAGTAAAAAAACTAGAACAGCCTATTAGCTAGAACTAGCAGGCATATATATTAAACAACGTTTTTTATTTATTTATTTATTTATTTATTTATTTTTGAAAGGGTTTTTAAGCCTTTTTTAAAAGCATCCACAGTCTGGGGGTTGAAGGTTCAACAACCCAACATTTTTGCATACTGTGGAAGTTGAAGTAGCCGTACTAGCTGACAGTTTGGTCATGTTTTAGTTTTTCCTCTGTGTTTGTCTTATTTCCTGTCAGCGCTCTTAATTTGTTTATTTCCTGATTGTCTCCCTGATTGCTGCTTTCCCTCAGCTGCGGCCAATTCGCACCTGGCCACACCTGGTGTCAATCAGCCAGGTGC
The DNA here is from genome assembly GCF_033978795.1 of Nerophis ophidion. Classification (NCBI taxonomy): domain Eukaryota; kingdom Metazoa; phylum Chordata; class Actinopteri; order Syngnathiformes; family Syngnathidae; genus Nerophis; species Nerophis ophidion. The sequence goes on from NC_084626.1 coordinate 45,920,014, forward strand.
TATTTAAACCTGCTTTGTCCTCCACTCTGGGTTGGAGTATTGTCGTGTCGGTTTGTTGTGTGCTTTAAGCTATTCCCTGGATCCTGACTCCTGTTCCTGCTTCCTGGTTTCGGGTTCGTGTTTTCCTTTTCTTATTTTTGAACATAAAACCATGTTTTCCTGCTCAATGCCTGCCACCATCTCTGCTTCTTGGGGTTCGTCAAGAACACCCCGTGACAAGTAGAGTGGAAAAAGCAATAATTGTATCTATTAAGACATATCCAATTGTATTTACAATCCACAATGTATGGGAACATAAAGTCGAAACATTAAAAAATGTCCCAAATTTTGAACATTCTGCTCTGAATACCTTTAGTATTTTCAGATATTGACATCAGGGGAGGGACACGCCTGCATTTTGACCAGATTATTAGAGCAGTCGTACTGGAAATACTCAAAAAACATTGGAAAGAGATGTGCTGTTTATCAGTCAAATCTTTATTTAAGACAATAACACACATGTTTAATAGATCATAGTAGATCTTATTTGTTAAAAAAAAACACTTTACATTGGGAAAACAACATCAAAGTGCTACAGTGTATTGAAAAAAAAAATAACTAGAACAGCCTAATAACTAGAACTAGCACACATATATCTAAAAAAACGTTTTTTTTTTTTGTTTGTTTGTTTTTTTAAAGAAGGGCTTTTAAGCATTTTAAAAAAAAAAGCTTCCACAGTCTGGGGGTTGAAGGTTCAAAAACCCAACATTTTTGCATACTGTGGAAGTTAAAGTAGAAAAAGAGTGGAAAAACAAGACATTGTATCTATTAAGCCATATCCAATTATATTTACAATCTACAAAGTATGGGGAAATACCATCAAAACATCACAATATGCCACAAATTTGGAATATTCTGCTCAGAATACCGTTAGTATTTTCAAAGGTTGACATCACGGTAGTAACTTTTGACCATATTATTAGAGCAGTCATACTGGAAATACGCAGACCATTGGAAAGAGATGTGCTGTTTATTAGTCACAATATTTATGTAAGACAATAACACAAATGTTTAATAGATTATAGTAGATTTTATTTGTAAAAAAATACTTTACATTGAGCAAGGAACCTCAAAGTCCTATAGTGTATTAAAACATAAATAAAAAGATAATAGAAAATAATGAATAAAAAAAAAACTAGAGCAGCCTGATAGCTACAACTAGCACGCATATATCTAAAAAAATTGCTTTTTTTAAAAAGAAGGGTTCTTAAGCGTTTTTTTTAAAAGCATCCTCAGTCTGTGGCGCCCTCAGGTGTTCAGAGAGTGCTTTCCACAGACTGGGAGTGGCGGAAGAGAAAGCTTTGTCACGTTTCATGTGTCAGGCAAACCAAATAGTGCCTTCTCAATTCCGTTTCTGGCCTTTGTGTCATTCAAACCCTTTTTTTCTTAGGAAAATTCCACACTAGCTGAAATTAAGTTGTCACTTCGACTTTTGATTCCAAAACAGGTTTGCCATTAGTTTTTTAGTTGAACAACCATAATAATAACAAAATTAAAGCTGCAAGGAGCGATGGACAGGACCGACTTTTGCTAGTATTTCCTGCCTTTACCCATTCAACATATCTTTACCTGCACATTACCTACATTCCCTGCATCCTGGGGTCACACTGGTGCTTCTTTCTGTCACCCATACATGCTGGTGCTTCCTGCCATCACCCAGACAACATATATTTACCTTCACTTTACCTACCTTCTCTGTATCCTGGAGTCAAACTGGTGCTTCCTTCTTTCACCCAGTCAACATATCTATACCCACACACTACCTACCTTCTCTGCACTGTGTGGTCACACTGGTGCTTCCTGCTTTTAAGCGGCCATCTTGAGACGGCAGCAGCGCAGCAGCATCAGCGCAGGTGTTCTTTGAAGGCTCGTAAAATCAAAACCGGAGCAGTTGTTAAAATTATTTTCTCAACTTTTAATCAGGAGGGTTCAATCTCTTTCCTGTGCGAGTTTGAAGCCGACACAACAAACGCGCTCAGAGGAGATAATGTTTGAAAAAAGGTGACAGGTTTTTAGAAAACTTTTGTTTTGAAGGGGTAATTGCCAACTTTCCTGTTGATTTTTGCTGAAGGATGTAAAATAATGAAATGTGGGTCTAAGTGAGACCTACATAAAGATTTTCGTTTCATGTCTCTGCGACATTCTCATCGGAAGTTACAAGCAGTTTTGTCTGTGTTTTCTACCTAGGAGCAGTTTTGTCTGTGTTTTATTCCTAGGGGGCGCTAGAGCGCAATTTTGCGTTTTGGGGTTTGGTTTTTATGAGATCGCAATTTTCACCAGTCCTGATGTGTGTGTCCAGTTTGGTGAGATTTAAAGCATATTAAGAGGGTCAAATTACAGCTCAAAGAGGCAAAAATTACATTTTTTAGGACACTTTTGTTTGAAGGGGTTTTTGCCAACTTCCTATGGATTTTTGCTGAAGGAGGTCAGTGTATGAAATGTAGGTCTAAGTCAGACCTACATAGATGTTTTGTTTCATGTCTCTACGACATTCTTATCGGAAGTTACAAGCAGTTTTGTCTGTGTTTTCTTCCCAAGAGCAGTTTTGTCAGTGTTTTATTCCTAGGGGGCGCTAGAGCGCAAATTTGAGTTTTGGGATTAGTTTTTTTATTCGATCGCAATTTTTACCAGTCCTGATGTGTTGGTCCAGTTTGGTGAGATTTGAAGCATTTTAAGGGGGTCAAATTACAGCTCAAAGAGGCAAAAATGACATTTTTTAGGACACTTTTGTTTGAAGGGGTTTTTGACAACTTCCTGTTGATTTTTGCTGAAAGATTTAAGTGTTTTAAATCCAGGTGTAAGTCAGACCTACATAGAGGTTTTGTTTCTTGTCCCTACGACATTCTTATCGGAAGTTACAAGCAGTTTTGTCTGTGTTTTCTTCCCAAGAGCAGTTTTGTCAGTGTTTTATTCCTAGGAGGCGCTAGAGCGCAAATTTGAGTTTTGGGATTTGTTTTTTTATTCGATCGTAATTTTTACCAGTCCTGATGTGTTGGTCCAGTTTGGTGAGATTTGAAGCATTTTAAGGGGGTCAAATTACAGCTCAAAGAGGCAAAAATGACATTTTTTAGGACACTTTTGTTTGAAGGGGTTTTTGACAACTTCCTGTTGATTTTTGCTGAAAGATTTAAGTGTTTTAAATCTAGGTGTAAGTCAGACCTACATAGAGGTTTTGTTTCATGTCCCTACGACATTCTTATCGGAAGTTACAAGCAGTTTTGTCTGTGTTTTCTTCCCAAGAGCAGTTTTGTCAGTGTTTTATTCCTAGGGGGCGCTACGGCGCAATTTTGAGTTTTGGGATTAGTTTTTTTATTAGATCGTAATTTTCACCAGTCCTGATGTGTGTGTCCAGTTTGTTGAGTTTTGAAACATTTTAAGGGAGTCAAATTACAGCTCAAAGAGGCAAAAATGACATTTTTTAGGGAACCTTTTGTTTTGAAGGGTTTTTTGCCAACTTCTTGTTTATTTTTGCTGAAGAAAGTCAGTGTATGAAATCCAGGTCTAAGTCGGACCTACATAGAAGCTTTAATTTCATATCTCTACGACATTCCTAATGGAAGTTACAAGCAGTTCTGTCTGTGTTTTTTCCTAGGGGGCGCTAGAGCGCAATTTTGAGTTTTGGGTTTTGATTTTCTGATAAGATTGCAATTTTCGCCGGTCCTGATGTGTGTGTTAAATTTGGTGAGTTTTGAAGCATGTTAAGGGGGTCAAATTACAGCTCAAAGAGGCGGGGGTATAATAATAATAAAACCTTAGAAGTACAATAGGGTCCTCTGTCCTAAAGGGACATTCGGACCCTAAAAAAACATGGAAACCCTTCCAAGGGCTTTGGTATCTGCCATCTGGCCCACCATGAACATGAGTTTGACGCCCTGGCCATGTGAGGTCGTGCACTTAGACACCGCGGGTGCGACGCTACTCGCCGCATTTCGTGCAATTTTCCGCCGACCGGCCGTTGGAGCTTTTCTGGTGCGGATCCCGAGTGGGACTAAATGGGATGGTCGTGTCAGGAAGTCATCCGCTTCAGAAACCCGTGCAAACAAATTAAGCGAGTGCTTCTCCGTGGCGAATCCCGACGGGAGAAGCCGAGCGACGACCGCCGTGTTTTGCAGGCTGCAGAGTGCACCGGAATATAAGCCGCACCCGCTACAGAAATAAATGTTCGCACGTGGTTCTGAGTTATGTACGCAGAACGGTGTTGTGTGAATGTGCAGGAGCATTCAAAATAAATGGGGTTATATACACTATATTGGATGCTGTCATCAACCTAAATATGTAGTCTCTTCTCACGTATAGTGCTATCACTTCTGCATACCAGGATCCAATTTTATTACCTCTTCTTCCGCAAGAACTAATCTGATCCCCACACAAATGTAATTACTAAAGGGCCCGATGTTATTATGTGCCCAAACTGACACACGACTACTTTGTACAATAATAAACATAAGTTTCATGTACCCTAAGATTTTTTGTTGAAATAAAGACAATAATGAAATTTTTTGTGGTCCCTTTATTTAGAGAAGTATCAAAGTATCGAAATACATATTGGTACTTGTACCAAAAGACAACATATTTGATGTTCAAACTGATAAACATTTTTTTTTCCGCAAATAATCATTAACTTTAGAATTTGATGCCAGCAACACATGACAAAGAAGTTGGGAAAGGTGGTAATAAATACTGATAAATTTGAGGAATGCTCATCAAACACTTATTTGGAACATCCCACAGGTGTGCAGGCTAATTGGGAACAGGTGGGTGCCATGATTGGGTATAAAAACAGCTTCCCAAAAAAATGCTCAGTCTTTCACAAGAAAGGATGGGGCGAGGTACACCCCTTTGTCCACAACTGTGTGAGCAAATAGTCAAACAGTTTAAGAACAACCTTTCTCAAAGTGCAATTGCAAGAAATTTAGGGATTTCAACATCTACGCTCCATATCATCATCAAAAGGTTCAGAGAATCTGGAGAAATCACTCCACGTAAGCGGCATGGCCGGAAACCAACATTGAATGACCGTGACCTTCCATCCCTCAGACGGCACTGTATCAAAAACGACATCAATCTCTAAAGGATATCACCACATGGGCTCAGGAACACTTCAGAAAACCACTGTTACTAAATACAGTTTATCGCTACATCTGTAAGTGCAAGTTAATGCTCTACTATGCAAAGCGAAAGCTATTTATCAACAACATCCAGAAACGCCGCCGGCTTCTCTGGGCCCGAGATCATCTAAGATGGACTGATGCAAAGTGGAAAAGTGTTCTGTGGTCTGACGAGTCCAAATTTAAAATTGTTTTTGGAAATATTCGACATCGTGTCATCCGTACCAAAGGGGAAGCGAACCATCCAGATTGTTATCGACGCAAATTTTTAAAGCCAGCATGTGTGATGGTATGGGGGTGCATTAGTGCCCAAGGCATGGGTAACTTACACATCTGTGAAGGCACCATTAATGCTGAAAGGTACATACAGGTTTTGGAACAACAAATGCTGCCATTTAAGCGCCGTCTTTTTCACGGACGCCCCTGCTTATTTCAGCAAGACAATGCCATGCCACATTCAGCACGTGTTACAACAGCGTGGCTCCGTAAAAAAAGGAGTGCGGGTACTTTCCTGGCCCGCCTGCAGTCCAGACCTGTCTCCCATGGAAAATGTGTGGTGCATTATGAAGCGTAAAATAGGACAGCGGAGACCCCGGACTGTTGAAGGACTGCAGCTCGACATAAAACAAGAATGGGAAAGAATTCCTCTTTCAAAGCTTCAACAATTAGTTTCCTCAGTTCCCAAACGTTTATTGAGTGTTGTTAAAAGAAAAGGTGATGTAACACAGTGGTGAACATGCCCTTTCCCAACTACTTTGAAATTCTAAGTTAATTATTATTTGCAAAAAAAAAATTAAGTTTATGAGTTTGAACATCAAATATGTTGTCTTTGTAGCATATTCAGCTGAATATGGGTTGAAAAGGATTTGCAAATCATTGTGTTCTGTTTATATTTACATCTAACACAATTTCCCAACTCATATGGAAACAGGGTTTGTAGCCTGGTGTGAATAGGGATCAGTCAGTATGGATCCTGGCGCCAAGTCCACCTGTTTGGTTCTGAAGGTGCCAAAGTAAACCAGTAATAGCTGCGGTTATTTCAGGTAAAGCTACGTTCATTTTTTACCCTTTATCTCTCTCTCTCTCTCTCTCTCTCTCCCTCTCTCTCTCTCTCTCTCTCCCCGGGATAATGGAAGCGTTCTGACATACGGCGGAACAGCAGCACTCAGATTGTGCAAAGTGATAAAACTCAAGGGAGGAGAGTTTCAGAGTGAGAAATGAAGGGGCCACAAGGTGAGCCGGAGACTTGATAGATTCAATTTTATGGCCAAGAGGAATTTGAAAATCCATCACATATGGGCTAGAGATCATTGCCAACCGCCCTTCCTCCATTTTGAGCCCGGTAAGCGTCACGGAATTAGAGCCGTATCCTCGCTTTCTGGCTGAAAGAAAAATATCACTTTACATCAATGAAGTTAAACATGTCAGTCCCTCGGGGCTTTTTTTTTTTGTTGTTGGTAAAAATGCCAGAATTCTTAGCAGTATTTTCAGAAAGTTGTGACAATTATTTTTTTTTTTCCAATAACATTAAATCAACTTGTTATTTTATGAATTTTCTCTCAAATGCACTTTACGCCGCTTGCTCTTCGTCCACGCCTCCTTGCCGCCATCTTGGAGCGGGCTAGGGCGTGTCCCGCCTCGCTGTCGGACTGCCGGCTCCGCCTCTTCACAGGGACTTTTGCAAAGGCTAGAACCAAGTAGTCATGGTGACACATGGGGTTCTATGCAAGCATTTTGTGTCCATTTTCTTCTCGTCCTTGTCATCACACAATCCTGCATCTCGGCCGCGAGGGCGTTTTATGCGTCGCCAGTCAGGCGTCGACGTGTAAAGATGATCGTTTACCCAGATGGAAGTTGGCATCTTTTGTTGGACTCCATTTCACATGGTCTCCATACTGCCTGGCTGGCGTAGCCATGGCGATCCCGGCGTATAATTAAAACACCCCCCCGCCCCACCCCCCCACCCCGCCCGGCGTGCTAATTAGCAGCTGTCGGACATCGTTGGATGCGGGCCGCCCTGAAAAAGCCTTCCTCGCGGCACTTTCTTTTCACATTTCTACTTTGCAGCAGCGTTCCGGGAAAATTCTCCGCACGTCCAGAATTGGACTCTTTTTGCACGCGTCTCGCTTCGTTAAGGCAAAGTGCGAGCAAGTAGTCGCTGCGATGGAGAGTTGCACCTGCACGCTGATGGAGAACGAATCAGTCCATCACCTTGCCGGCATTTATTACACATGATTATCCAGCGCTGGTAAAAGAATATCATTTTGTCTCTCCTCGCCGTGACCATAACTACCTCAGTGTGTCTCGTTAGCGCTCCCTTGTGGCGCAGGGACACTTGTCCAGTCGCAAACCTGACAGTGGACGGCAAGATGGCGCCGGCGTGCTTGACCTCCTCAAACTACTCTTTATTGCTGCTTGGCTTTGTACTTAGGTGCCAAAATATCACTGGCTTATTAGAGTCTAAGACCGCCAGGCACTCGTCCATCTAAAACAAACAAATTAAGGCCCGCCGGACATTCCCAAATAATTTTTTTAGATCTTTAAGATGGAAAGTGTAGCATTCATTGTGACGTGTTGTGATGTTTTATAATGACGTTTGTGATGGCGCGGACTCGAACCCACTTTTCTCCCTTGTGTCCCGCGGTGTTTTCTTCCGTCACCTTGGCTTTGAGCTTGTTATGGTTTACTAAAGGGAGATGACGGCAACAGACACCAGGTGTCAGTAATGTAAGTTAGAACTATACACTACTTTGTATTATGTTGTAGTTTTTACCTACCGTAACATGGCTACTGACAGATATAAGTTAGAACTATACACTACTTTGTATTATGTTGTAGTTTTTACCTACCGTAACATGGCTACTGACAGATATAAGTTAGAACAACACACTACTTTGTATTATGTTGTAGTTTTTACCTACCATAATATGGCTACTGACAGATATAAGTTAGAACTATACACTACTTTGTATTATGTTGTAGTTTTTACCTTCCATAACATGGCTACTGACAGATATAAGTTAGAACTATACACTACTTTGTATTATGTTGTAGTTTTTACCTACCGTAACATGGCTACTGACAGATATAAGTTAGAACAACACACTACTTTGTATTATGTTGTAGTTTTTACCTTCCATAATGTGTCTACTGACAGATATAAGTTAGAACTATACACTACTTTGTATCATAAATGTTGTAGTTTTTACCTTCCATAACGTGCCTACTGACAGATATAAGTTAGAACTATACACTACTTTGTATTATGTTGTAGTTTTTACCTTCCATAATGTGTCTACTGACAGATATAAGTTAGAACTATACACTACTTTGTATTATGTTGTAGTTTTTACCTTCCATAACGTGTCTACTGACAGATATAAGTTAGAACTATACACTACTTTGTATCATAAATGTTGTAGTTTTTACCTTCCATAACGTGCCTACTGACAGATATAAGTTAGAACTATACACTACTTTGTATTATGTTGTAGTTTTTACCTTCCATAATGTGTCTACTGACAGATATAAGTTAGAACTATACACTACTTTGTATTATGTTGTAGTTTTTACCTTCCATAACGTGTCTACTGACAGATATAAGTTAAAACTATACACTACTTTGTATTATTTTGTAGTTTTTATCTTCCATAACGTGTCTACTGACAGATATAAGTTAGAACTATACACTACTTTGTATTATGTTGTAGTTTTTATCTTCCATAACGTGCCTACTGACAGATATAAGTTACAACTATACACTACTTTGTATTATGTTGTAGTTTTTACCTTCCATAATGTGTCTACTGACAGATATAAGTTAGAACTATACACTACTTTGTATCATAAATGTTGTAGTTTTTACCTTCCATAATGTGTCTACTGACAGATATAAGTTAAAACTATACACTACTTTGTATTATGTTGTAGTTTTTACCTTCCATAATGTGTCTACTGACAGATATAAGTTAGAACTATACACTACTTTGTATTATGTTGTAGTTTTTACCTTCCATAACGTGTCTACTGACAGATATAAGTTAAAACTATACACTACTTTGTATTATTTTGTAGTTTTTATCTTCCATAACGTGTCTACTGACAGATATAAGTTAGAACTATACACTACTTTGTATTATGTTGTAGTTTTTATCTTCCATAACGTGCCTACTGACAGATATAAGTTACAACTATACACTACTTTGTATTATGTTGTAGTTTTTACCTTCCATAATGTGTCTACTGACAGATATAAGTTAGAACTATACACTACTTTGTATCATAAATGTTGTAGTTTTTACCTTCCATAACGTGTCTACTGACAGATATAAGTTAAAACTATACACTACTTTGTATTATGTTGTAGTTTTTACCTTCCATAATGTGTCTACTGACAGATATAAGTTAGAACTATACACTACTTTGTATTATGTTGTAGTTTTTACCTTCCATAACGTGTCTACTGAGAGATATAAGTTAGAACTATACACTACTTTGTATTATGTTGTAGTTTTTATCTTCCATAACGTGTCTACTGACAGATATAAGTTAGAACTATACACTACTTTGTATTATGTTGTAGTTTTTATCTTCCATAACGTGCCTACTGACAGATATAAGTTAGAAAAACCCGATGCTAACCGCCCATTGAAAATACATGGGTACGGCTAGTAGCTACTATTAGCAAACAGATAGACTTACCAACTCGACACACTCTCTCGTCGGCACCTATAAGTTTACAAAATATTGAACGGTTCTTTTTACGAAATGCAGGCAAACAACAACTTTAAAATATACCGGCTTAGTTACGGCACCTGGCAGCTATCTTGGTATAGATGATCACAGCCCCGCCCTCACGAATCTTGGTGCGTGCGCAACAGCAGCAGACGGTACGGAAAAAAACGAGAAAAAAAACATCTTCCTCACTGTGTCTGCGCACGGCAGCCATCTTTGAAATGGTTTTCAACTCAGCGGTTCTTTGAAGGCTGATAAAATCAAAACTGTAGCAGTAGTTAAAACTCTTTCATCAACTTTTAATCAGAAGGGTTCAATATCTCTTCTCCTGTGGTAGTTTGAAGCCGACACGACAAACGCGCGCGGAGGAGATAGTGTTTGAAAAAAGGTGACTGATTTTTACAGAACTTTTGTTTTGAAGAGGGATTTGCAAACTTTCTGTGGATTTTTGCTGAAGAATGTTATTGTATGAAATGTAGTTCTAAGTCAGACCTACATTGAGGTTTTTGTTTCATGTCTCTACAACATTTCTACTGGAAGTTACAGGCAGTTTTGTCTGTGTTTTATTCCTAGCAGTAGTTTTGTCTGTTTTTTATTCCTAGGTGTTTTTTATTAGATCCCAATTCTTGCCAGTCCTGATGTGTGTGTCCAGTTTGGTGAGTTTTGAAGCATGTTAAAGGAGTCAAATTACAGCTCAAAGAGGCAAAGGTGAGTGTTTTTACAAAACTTTTGTTTTGAAGGGGGAATTGCAAACTTTCTGTTGATTTTTTCTGAAGGTTGACAGTATATGAAATGTAGGTCTAAGTGAGACCTACATAGAGTTTTTTTTATGGCGCTACGACATTCCTACTGGAAATTACACGCAGTTTTGTCTGTGTTTTCTTCCTAGGGGGCGCTAGAGCGCAATTCTTAGTTTTGGGGTTAGGTTTTTTTGATTAACTCGCAATGTTCAGCAGTCCTGATGTGTGTGTCCAGTTTGGTGAGTTTTGAAGCATGTTAAAGGGGTCAAATTACAGCTCAAAGAGGCAAAGGTGAGTGTTTTTACAAAACTTTTGTTTTGAAGGGGGAATTGCAAACTTTCTGTTGATTTTTTCTGAAGGTTGACAATATATGAAATGTAGGTCTAAGTGAGACCTACATAGAGTTTTTTTTTTATGGCGCTACGACATTCCTACTGGAAATACCACGCAGTTTTGTCTGTGTTTTCTTCCTAGGGGCCGCTAGAGCACAATTCTTAGTTTTGAGGTTAGGTTTTTTTTTATTAACTCGCAATGTTTTTTAAGTAACTCGCAATGTTCACCAGTCCTGATGTGTGTGTTAATAATAATAAAGAAAGAATAAAAGACTAGAAATTCAATAGGGTCCTCCGTCCCTAAAGGACATTCAGTCCCTAAAAATGATGTAGAACGTCCGACGGGCCGGATTGAAAATCATAACTATAATTATTACTCCGGTACTCTTGTTTTGTTTTGTATATTGTACAGTTTTTGTATATTTTTTTTGTATACTCTACAGGATTGCTTATTATTTTTTTTTTTTTGGATGGATAGTAGTCCGTTTATTTAAATTCTTATTTTTTTATCTTTATGACTTATGTGTTTTTTTTGTGTTTCCACTGCCGAAGCTAAAGTTGGAGTCCTTGATCTCGTTGTATGCGAATATAATGACAATAAAGTCCATTCTATTCTGTTCTATGAGGCCTGCGGGCCGTATTTTGTCCAGGTCCGTCCTACAGTGATAATGATACTCAAGCTAGTAATAAATGCTGTTTATTTGCGATAAATGAGGTGATTATTATTAGTTTAGAGGCCCCAAACTGTGTATAGATCCACATAATTAGCTGTTAGCCTCCTGTAAACCGGGGGACTTAAAAATAAAGACAGTTTTTGGTGGGCCAATCGATCGTTACAGCCCACGATTTAAAATATTTTCTTTAAAAAATGTTCACCTCCCCCGGCGGAGTGAATATAATGATGCTTTTTTTTTTTGTTTTTTTTTTGCCAGCGAGCTGGCGTACACATTTGCATTTGCATTCTGCTTCTCATAATGCTGGGGATGCAGAACAAGACGAACCACAGCAGCGCAGCCGAGGGAGGGCAAATAGGTTCTGCATGTGTGCTCATGGGCATGGCAGGGAATATCACCTCATGTTTATTAATCACACTTGTGGGTGTGTGGTCCCGTTGTTAAAGTGCGCTTTTTAGCAGTCAATCAGCTGGCTTTGACCCCCCCTGACCCTGGCTGCGCTCCAAGGAGCCCACAGTTCCATCTTCTTTGCCAACATTCTCTCGCAAAAAACTCTTTCATAACACGGCAAACTTTTTTTCTTTTCTTGTTTTTTGGGAGTTGCACTGACAACACAAACACATACTGTATTTAAAGTTAAGTTAAAGTAGCAATGATTGTCTCACACACACGAGGTGTGGTGAAATGTGTCCTCTGCATTTGACCCATCCCCTTGATCACCTGGGAGGTGAGGGGAGCAGTGAGCAGCAGCGGTGCCGCGCCCGGGAATCATTTTTGATGATTTAAACCCCAATTCCAAGCCTTGATGCTGGGTGCCAAGCAGGGAGGTAATGGCTCCCATTTTTATAGTCTTTGGTATGACTCGGCCGGGGTTTGAACTCACAACCTACCGATCTCAGGGCGGACACTCTAACCACTAGGCCACTATAAGGCGTACTTAAAATTATTTCATTTTCTCAAAACTCGACAGCGAGCCTTATAACTTTGGTTGTGCTTGCCGACCTCAGAGCTATTTTGTTTGGTACATGATGAAATGATAAGTGTGACCAGTAGATGGCTGTCACACATAAGAGATATGTGTAGACTGCAATAAGATGGCAGTCACACATAAGAGATATATGTAGACTGCAATATGATGGCAGGCACACATAAGAGGTATGTGTAGACTGCAATAAGATGGCAGTCACACATAAGAGGTACGTGTAGACTGCGATATGATGGCAGTCATATAAGAGATACGTGTAGACTGCAATATGATGGCAGTCACACATAAGAAATACGTGTAGACTGCAATATGATGGCAGTCACACATAAGAGATATGTGTCGACTGCAATATGATGGCAGTCACACATAAGAGATATGTGTAGACTGCAATAAGCTGGCAGTTACACATAAGAGGTATGTGTAGACTGCAATATGATGGCAGTCACACATAAGAGATACGTGTTGACTGCAATATGATGGCAGTCATACATAAGATATCCGTGTAGACTGCAATATGATGGCTGTCACACATAAGAGATACGTGTAGACTGCAATGTGATGGCAGTCACACATAAGAGACACATGTAATATGCAATCTGATGGCGGTCATACATAAGAGATCCGTGTAGACTGCAATATGATGGCAGTCACACATAAGAGATACGTGTAGACTGCAATACGATGGCAGTTTCACATAAGAGATATGTGTAGACTGCAATAAAATGGCAGTTACACATAAGAGATATGTGTAGACTGCAATATGATGGCAGTCACACATAAGAGATACGTGTTGACTGCAATATGATGGCAGTCATACATAAGATATCCGTGTAGACTGCAATATGATGGCTGTCACACATAAGAGATACGTGTAGACTGCAATGTGATGGCAGTCACACATAAGAGACACATGTAATATGCAATCTGATGGCGGTCATACATAAGAGATCCGTGTAGACTGCAATATGATGGCAGTCACACATAAGAGATACGTGTAGACTGCAATACGATGGCAGTTTCACATAAGAGATACGTGTAGACTGCAATGTGATGGCACTAAAACATACCGGTGTAGTGAGTTTACATTATTCACCCAAGGAACTTTAGTTATTAGAGAGTTCTGATCGGACGTTTTTTTCACGGGACACATTTCGGGCGTTGTTGTTGCACTAGTGAGCCACGGATGAGGAGATGCTGCTCCATTATTGATTGAAGTAAAGTCTGAATGTCATTAAAACAGTTAACGCCATCTTTTGACACTTCTCCCACCCCCGTCCTTGCACGCTACACCGCTACAACAAAGATGACGGGGAGAAGACGCTGTCCAAGTGGAGGCATGTAAATAAGGCGCATCCTGAAGAGACTTGAAGATGATGAGTAAAACATCATTTATGCAACATTTTGAGCAAAGAACCACCATTACATGTTATGTAGACCACAGGGAAGTCTTTTATAGTTAGAAAATAATAATATAATAATAATATGACTCCTTTAATGCGCCCTATGGTCTGGAAAATAGGTCACATTTGTGATCTGCGCTTTTTTCCCTGTCCAAGGTCCTGAAAGAAGTGAACAACCGACTGTTGTCTGCAGATGTCACAATTTATTCTGAGTGTGTTTACTTTAATATTTGGCTCATGTTTAATTTATCTGCTGTTGTTGTGCAAACACACACGCCGCCTTTCCCGCTAAATTGTTTGTGTAACACTTTCACCGAGCACGCCATGTTTTTTTATGTCGCAAAGCTACCTTTTTATCCCTCACATTTATTGAAATGTTGATTATTACCGCCGAGGACCTTTTAGGTTTATTGCTCATTTATCAAGCTATTGTTACCCAGCGAAGTCAGGCGTAAAAAGCTTGATGCTGAAGCAAAGTAGCAGTTTTATGACAGTCGCTCCCACGTGTCGGCTCCTCTGCCGTGTCACCCGGTGTGTTAGCGCCTGCATCAAACACACAAAAGATATCTCGCTTGAGTTTTTTGGGTGCGCCATTGATCTCACCGAGCACATCTTCATTATGAGAAAGTAAACAAAATGTCTCAAAATGACATATTTATGTGTCACCATCAAATATGGTGTTGCCTCAAGTCAGAGTATTATTCTGTTACAGGGCCAATCAACCACATCATGGAGAGGACCACAGTTTCAAGAGCCCTGTGGCTATATATTATATATATAAATATATATATATATATTTATTAGGGATGCACCGAAATGAAAATTTGTGGCCGAAGCCGAATAATGAATGCAGTTTTTCCACAATTGTTTTAATATTGCATAAATAGCCTAGAATAAATATTTGGACATGTTTTTCCATCCATCCATCCATTTTCTACCGCTTATTCCCTTTCGGGGTCGCGGGGGGCGCTGGCGCCTATCTCAGCTACAATCGGGCGAAAGGCAGGGTACACCCTGGACAAGTCGCCACCTCCTCGCAGGGCCAACACAGATAGACAGACAACATTCACACTCACATTCACACACTTGGGCCAATTTAGTGTTGCCAATCAACCTATCCCCAGGTGCATGTCTTTGGAAGTGGGAGGAAGCCGGAGTACCCGGAGGGAGCCCACGCATTCACGGGGAGAACATGCAAACTCCACACAGAAAGATCCCGAGCCTGGATTTGAACCCAGGACTGCAGGAACTTCGTATTGTGAGGCAGACGCACTAACCCCTCTGCCACCGTGAAGCCCTACATGTTTTTTTCAAATAAAGTATTTTTTTATTGAATATCGACATTTTTTTTTAATATTCCAGCATTCTTTGCTTTTCAAAAAAAGCACAGTTTTTCATTTAAACAAAACATGCATTCCAAAAAAAATAATAAAGTGCATTAAAGTGGATAAACCCACAACAAATGAATTATTGTCCTTTTGGCAAAAGTCTGCTTAGCCACAGTAGATATGCTAATAATGTCAACAGAAGGCTCAAGTAAATCTCAATTAAGTGTGTGCTTGTAACCTCATACACTTATACAGGTAGCCTACACAACAGGCTAATAATGTAAACAGAGGCCCCACTAAATCTCAATTAAGTGTGTGCTTGTAACCTCATACACTTATGCCATATTCGGCCGAATATATTCGGTTACCGATTAATCGGTGCATCCCTAATATATATATATATATATATATATACAAATATGTATGCATATGCACAGTATATATCTGTGTGTACATGTGTACATATATGTAAGTATAAATGTATATATGTATTATATATATATATATATATATATATATATATATATATATATATATATATATACAGTAAATATAAATATATACAAATATATAAATATATAACATATCATATACCAGTTGTTCTCAACTTGTGGTACGCATGTGGTATGTATATTCAGACACAGTGTTACTGTTCAAACTTTCTGTAATGTTACTCTGGCCACAATATTGTCACGCCTGTGGATTATGTTTTATTTTCGTCTTGTTTAGTCATGGTATGTTTTGTTTTTTTCGAAATTCAGTTTGCACTTCCTGGTTTGTTTTGTTTCCATAGTAACCCATTGATGTTCACCTTGCCCTCTAAGTCACGCCCTTGTCCTCAGCCCTCAAACCTGTTACTAATCATCATGGTCATTATTTAAGCCATTCTGTTTCTGTCCTCGTCCTGGCGACTTTACCTACGATACCTACTATCCTACCTACTGTACCTTACCTTGCCGACCTTCATGCCTTGCCACGCTGTTTGTTGTTTTGACCACGCCACATAATTTTTTTTATATTTATGCCTCAGTGCAAGTTGTTGGTTTGTTTTGTGCCACAGTTAGTGTTTTTGTTCGTTTGTATATAGTCATGCCATTTTGCTGCTTTTTTTTTTAGTATAGTCTATCAATCAATCAATCAATCAATGTTTATTTATATAGCCCCAAATCACAAATGTCTCAAAGGACTGCACAAATCATTACGACTACATCATCCTCGGAAGAACCCACAAAAGGGCAAGGAAAACTCACACCCAGTGGGCAGGGAGAATTCACATCCAGTGGGACGCCAGTGACAATGCTGACTATGAGAAACCTTGGAGAGGACCTCAGATGTGAGCAACCCCCACCCCTCTAGGGGATCAAAAGCAATGGATGTCGAGCGGGTCTAACATGATACTGTGAAAGTTCAATCCATAGTGGCTCCAACACAGCCGCGAGTCTAGTTTGTTATCTGCCCTTGTGCGCGCCCTTTGTTTTCCTATTTTTGTATCACAGTGTTTAAATAAATCAAAATGTACTCACACTCTCGTCTGGCTCGTGCCAATCAACTTTTGAGTGGAAAAAGCAAAACAAATCCCAGTCCAAGTGTGACAAAAATATGGAAAGCACTCAACAAATACAGCTTCTCCCTTGTTTTTAGTGAGGACTTATGCCTACTTTGCTACTGCATGTTAATTTTGGTCATCGTAGCGGTATTCAGAGAGACAGGTTTTTTGTTCCGAGATGGTACTCGGTGGAAAAATTCAAACCTCCGTCATGTACTTTATACCTCTGGTGTTTTGAGGGATATTTCATGAGAGATGTGGCGTTTGCTCTTTTAACTTGCAGTACAGTTATTGTTCATTTTCCCATTGATCGCCGTTTTAGAACGACTCTCCATATTCCGTATGATTCCAGTTTTTGCTGTCTCCTTGAACCTTCTTCCAGAACCCCGCCGGTAAATTGTTTGTTTCTCTAAGACCCAAAAGAAGATGCTGCGCTGCTAAATATGGGATGAAGGGATTGTGCCCGGGAACAGCATGGAGATGGGAGGGGGGGGGAGGGTGAGAAGGTTAGTCTGTTTATACGTGTGTGTGTGTGTGTGTGTGAGAGATCTTTGCTAGGGGGGGGGGGGTGTTGGTCGCCGGTGGGACCTGCCTCTCAGTGTAATTGAAAAATGTGACCTGGAAAATGTTTGCCCAGCGGAGCATGAAAGTTACCTCCACATCGATGGAGGTGCGCTCCGAGACGGCTCACCTGCCCCCTTTCTGACAGCGAGAGCCGTGTATTGGGTGGGAGCTCATGTGAAGAGCCACTTGAAACCCACTCCCTCCGCCCGCCCGCTATAAGCGTGGGAAAATTAATTATTTAATACGATCCCTAAAGTGACCAGAAAAATGCAAACTAATCCATGCATAATCCCCACAAGACTGACCTTAACGAGGACTCCAGGTGTGCATTCCACTGCATGTCTCACCTCATCCTCCGGGGGAAAAAAAGGGGAGTTTCAATTGTGAATGAATTCAAGACTGGAAGGGGGTTACTGGGAATATATTTGAAGTGCATATGAAAAAGAAATGAGACGGAGAGTCTTATGGTTCTTTTATTATGCCGGTGATGAAATGCAATCAAAAACATGACCCGGCCGGCCATTTTCATTAACCCCAGGCCGTTATTTAACCACACGCAGGTAGAAAGATGCAAGAGCGCCGGCAAGTGCGGAATCAGCAGAAGGTGGTGTTAAGTCAGACCAGGGCAAAAACCCCCAAATTTTATTACTAACCCCATTTCCATATGAGTTGGGAAATTGTGTTGGATGTAAATATAAACAGAATACAATGATTTGCAAATCCCTTTCAAGCCATATTCAGTTGAATATGCTACAGAGACAACATATTTGTTTTTGTGCAAATAATAAGTAACTTAGAATTTCATGGCTGCAACACATGCCAAAGTAGTTGGGAAAGGGCATGTTCACCACTGTGTTACATCACCTTTTCTTTTAACAACACTCAATAAACGTTTGGGAACTGAGGAAACTAATTGTTGAAGCTTTGAAAGTGGAATCCTTTCCCATTCTTGTTTTATGTAGAGCTTCAGTCCTTCAACAGTCCGGGGTCTCCGCTGTCGTATTTTACGCTTCATAATGCACCACACATTTTCCATGGGAGACAGGTCTGGACTGCAGGCGGGCCAAGAAAGTACTCGCACTCTGTTTTACGAACACGTGCTGAATGTGGCTTGGCATTGTCTTGCTGAAATAAGCAGGGGCGTCCATCGAAAAGATGGCGCTTAGATGGCAGCATATGTTGTTCCAAAACCTGTATGTACCTTTCAGCATTAATGCTGCCTTCACAGATGTGTAAGTTACCCATGCCTTGGGCACTAATGCACCCCCATACCATCACACATGCTGGCTTTTCAACTTTGCATGGATAACAGTCTGGATGGTTCACTTCCCCTTTGGTCCAGATGACACGATGTCGAATATTTCCAAAAACAATTTGTAATGTGGACTCGTCAGACCACAGAACACTTTTCCACTTTGCATCAGTCCATCTTATACGATATCGGGCCCAGAGAAGCCGGCGGCTTTTCTGGATGTTGTTGATAAATGGCTTTAAATAATAATATAACACTATTATTATAAAAATAATCCATCCATCCATCCATTTTCTACCGCTTATTCCCTGGTGCCTATCTCAGCTACAATCGGGCGGAAGGCGGGGTACATATTGTTATTATAAATGTATACATAAGTCAAGCTTATATTTGACAATTTTTTTTTTAGATATTGACTCATATTATTTCCAGGATTTCGCGGTTCAAATAAATGATGTTTTCGGCCAGATCTGGCTCCTGGGTCTTGAGTTTGACACATGTGATGTGGTCGATCACATACTGACATGCTTTCCATATCTCTCCTTTCAGAAAAGCTTTTCGAACGACGTCGGCTTTACGGGAGTTCACAAAGCCGTGAAGTAAGACGACCTCTGGGATAGACACGCTGAGCGCCACATGTCGAGAGTCAAAATCTTCTACGGCTCTCAGACTGGAACAGCTAAAGTATGAAGGCTGACCTTCATACTTTACTTTAACTTGCACTTACAGATGTAGCGACAAACTGTATTTAGTGGCAGTGGTTTTCTGAAGTGTTCCTGAGCCCATGTGGTGATATCCTTTAGAGATTGATGTCGGTTTTTGATACAGTCAAGGTCACGGTCATTCAATGTTGGTTTCCGGCCATGCCGCTTACGTGGAGTGATTTCTCCAGATTCTCTGAACCTTTTGATGATATTATGGACCATAGATGTTTTTCAAATCCTAAATTTCTTGCAATTGCACTTTGAGAAAGGTTGTTCTTAAACTGTTTGACTATTTGCTCACGCAGTTGTGGACAAAGGGGTGTACCTCGCCCCATCCTTTCTTGTGAAAGACTGAGCATTTTTTGGGAAGCTGTTTTTATACCCAATCATGGCACCCACCTGTTCCCAATTAGCCTGCACACCTGTGGGATGTTCCAAATAAGTGTTTGATGAGCATCCCTCAACTTTATCTGTATTTATTGCCACTTTTCCCAACTTCTTTGTCACATGTTGCTGGCATCAAATCCTAAAGTTAATGATTGTTTGCAAAAATAATTAGCATATTCAACTGAATATGGCTTGAAAAGGATTTGCAAATCATTGTATTCTGTTTATATTTACATCGAACACAATTTGCCAACTTAAATGGAAACGGGGTTCGTATGATCTACTTTCTAATTACTGCGTTGACAACGGCCGACACTGAGAAACGTGTACGTCAAGGCCGTGTTTTACTAGGCCGAGCGCGTGGAATGCAATTTCACGGACACGAGACGTTAAACCGATTTATTTACTTATTCATCTGTTCGTTCTCTTCCACGGAGTGGGCTCACCTGAGTGTGCGTAGAAGGATGATTTAGTAGGGAATTAACAGTCTGGAATTCATCCGTTCGACCTCACCAAACTAACGTGGAGGGTGGGGGGGCAGTCTGTGTCGTGGCATCCCAGGTTCAAGGCAGGTGAGGCGCTTTGGAGTTTTTTATAATATATATAACATTTTTTTCTGAATATAAACATACATAACATGTGATGGTGGTTCTTTGCTCAAAATGTTGCATAGATGACGTTTTACAGATCATCTTCAAGTCGCTTTCTGACAGTCTCTTCAGGATGCATCGTTTTGTGGGCGCTCATTTCGACAGCGCCTTCTCCCCCGTCAACTTTGTTGTAGCGGTGTAGCGTGCAAGGACGAGAGTGGAAAACATTGAGACTTTACTTCTATCAATAACGGAGCAGCATCGCCTCATCCGGGGCTCACTAGTGCAACAACAACGCCCAAAATGTGTTCCGTGAAAAACCGTCCCCACCAGAACTCTCTAATGTTCCTCGGGTGAATAATGTAAACTCACTACTCGGGACGGCGTGGCGCAGCGGGAGAGTGGCCGTGCGCAACCCGAGGGTCCCTGGTTCAAATCCCACCTAGTACCAACCTCGTCACGTCCGTTGTGTCCTGAGCAAGACACTTCACCCTTGCTCCTGATGGGTGCTGCTTGGCGCCTTGCATGGCAGCTCCTTCTATCAGTGTGTGAATGTGTGTAAATGGGTAAATGTGGAAGTAGTGTCAAAGCGCTTTGAGTACCTTGAAGGTAGAAAAGTGCTATACAAGTACAACCCGGGCTTCACGGTGGCAGAGGGGTTAGTGCGTCTGCCTCACAATACAAAGGTCCTGCAGTCCTGGGTTCAAATCCAGGCTCAGGATCTTTCTGTGTGGAGTTTGCATGTTCTCCCCGTGAATGCGTGGGTTCCCTCCGGGTACTCCGGCTTCCTCCCACTTCCAAAGACATGCACCTGGGGATAGGTTGATTGGCAACACTAAATTGGCCCTAGTGTGTGAATGTGAGTGTGAATGTTGTCTGTCTATCTGTGTTGGCCCTGCGATGAGGTGGCGACTTGTCCAGGGTGTACCCCGCCTTCCGCCCGATTGTAGCTGAGATAGGCGCCAGCGCCCCCCGCGACCCCACAAGGGAATAAGCGGTAGAAAATGGATGGATGGATGGAAGTACAACCCATTTATCTTTATTTACTCCTTCCCCCTGGTGTCTGTTGCCGTCACCTCCCCTGTTTGACAATAACACAACCAGAATGATTCCGTACATTAGGCGCACCGGGTTATAAGGCGCACTGTCGAGTTGTGAGGGGGAAAAAAAAGGATTTTAAGTGCGCCTTATAGTCCGGAAAATACGGTACTTTGTTTCATTCGCTTCTGCTCAGAGACTTCAGTTTGGACTATCATCTCATCCCACGACTCATCTGACTTTTCTGCCCTTCACCGATGAATCCCAAGTGTTGGCATGGAGACAAAACGTTGAACTTCTTCACCATTTAAACGAACATACTTTCATCTCCTTTCCGCGCACATGCCTTACAAACCCCAGCCATGTATTAATGACGACACAAATAAACTAGCAGAGTGTGAATCTAATTAAAAGATAATGTCAACTGCTTTGTGGAATGTTTTCTGCCTGGGCCTCCTGCCATCTCGCCCAGAAGTCTGCTATCTGTCGAGCACTATTGCTCTCGGCTCTGCAGGCTGCATCTTTAGCTCTGCTGCTATCTCTGCTCCTTCACTCCGGCCGGTATCTCCCCGACTTGGTGGCATTTATGCCAGCCGTCATCATGCTCGTCCGCTTCCTGCCTTGCGTACGGTTTGGAATATTCAACAAACGACCGCCTTGTGAAGGATGCATCAACATTTATTATCAATCAATCAATCAATGTTTACTTATATAGCCCTAAATCACTAGTGTCTCAAAGGGCTGCACAAACCACTACGATATCCTCGGTAGGCCCACATAAGGGCAAGGAAAAACTCGCACCCAGTGGGACGTCGGTGACAATAATGACTATGAGAACCTTGGAGAGGAGGAAAGCAATGGATGTCGAGCGGGTCTAACATGACACTGTGAAAGTTCAATCCATAATGGATCCAACACAGTCGCGAGAGTCCAGTCCAAAGCGGATCCAACACAGCAGCGAGAGTACCGTTCACAGCGGAGCCAGCAGGAAACCATCCCAAGCGGAGGCGGATCAGCAGCGCAGAGATGTCCCCAGCCGATACACAGGCGAGCAGTACATGGCCACCGGATCGGACCGGACCCCCTCCACAAGGGAGAGTGGGACATAGGAGAAAAAGAAAAGAAACGGCAGATCAACTGGTCTGAAAAGGGAGTCTATTTAAAGGCTAGAGTATACAAATTAGTTTTAAGGTGAGACTTAAATGCTTCTACTGAGGTGGCATCTCGAACTGTTACCGGGAGGTTATTCCAGAGAACTGGAGCCCGAAATGAAAACGCTCTATAGCCCGCAGACTTTTTTTGGGCTTTGGGAATCACTAATAATTACTGCTTTATGCATAGCGATAGCCTGATTTTGATTAACGCAAGTAACATAAAAACTGATAAAAACATATAGAGCGCAACGGTATTCAAGCCGCACCCCCCAAATTTTAGAGGAAATCGGTATTTTTACATATATTTGCTGCATCGAACTATAAGCCGAAGATATCATGCGGGGTTTGTTCTCCCGGGATGCAAACGGACTACTCTGGACCAGGCTTGAAGGTGGGAACATTTTTAATTATTCACTATCAGAATAGGGCTTCACGGTGGCAGAGGGGTTAGTGCGTCTGCCTCACAATACGAAGGTCTTGCAGTCCTGGGTTCAAATCCAGGCTCGGGATCTTTCTGTGTGGAGTTTGCATGTTCTCCCCGTGAATGTGTGGGTTCCCTCCGGGCTTCCTCCCACCTCCAAAGACATGCACCTGGGGATAGGTTGATTGGCAACACTAAATTGGCCCTAGTGTGTGAATGTTGTCTATCTGTGTTGGCCCTGCGATTAGGTGGCGACTTGTCCAGGGTGTACCGCCCGATTGTAGCTCAGATAGGCGCCAGTGCCCCCCGCAACCCCAAAAAAGGGAATAAGCGGTAGAAAATGGATGGATGGATGGACTATCAGAATAGGAACAAACATAAACTACGGCGTGGAAAAACCACAAAACTGTGGCATGAAACAAACAACATAAACTATGCCATGGAACAAAGGAGACTTACTGTGGCACGAAAAGGAGCAGCATGAACTCTGGCATGAAGGGAGCAGCGTGGACTAATCATGAAAGGACCAATATCGCCAGCATGACTATCTGGCGAAACAGGCTTGAATAAAAATCTCTTGATTAGAGCAGGTGTGTTTTTTACGTGAAGTGAATTATATTTATATAGCGCTTTTCTCTAGTGACTCAAAGCGCTTTACATGGTGAAACCCAATATCTAAGTTACATTTTTTTGTTAAGCAGTGTGGGTAGCACTGGGAGCAGGATGGCAGAAGCGGGGATCGAACCTGGAACCCTCAAGTTGCTGGCACGGCCACTCTACCAACCGAGCTATACCGCCCCTTGGTATAGCACCGTTCAAACAGTACCATACAAAACATTTATAAACCTTAAGAAAAAAAATTAAAATTGATCCTGAAACCCACGTGCAGCCAATATAGAGATATTTAAAACTGCTGTAATGTGAGCCCGACTTATTTTATTTATTTATTTTTTCAGGACGACGTGCCGCTGAATATCGGATTAATTGTAAATGTGCAATACCCTTTTTAGGAAGAGCAGAAATAAACTCACCAGTGCTTCCATGGAAATGCCCCCCTCTACCTCAAAGAACTGCTCACCCCCAAATCCTCCACACCACACCTCCGCTCCAAACAGGCGAACCTCCTCCAACCTCCGCAGACAATGCTACGAACTATGGGAGACCGGGCTTTCTGCTCCGCTCCTTCCAGTCTGTGGAACACTCTCCCTGACCACCTGAGGGTGCCTCAGACTGTGGATGCTTTTAAAAAAAGGCTTAAAAACCCATCTTTTTAAAATAAAAAAAACCTTTTTGTAAACATGCATGGTGGTTCTAGGTACTGGCCTGTTTCTAGTTTTATATATTTTTTATTTTTATTATCTTTTTATTATTATTATTACTATTTTTTTCACTCTGGCACTTTGAGGTGGTTTGCTCAACGTAAAGTGCTTTTTTTTACAAATAAAATTTATTATTACTATTATTATTAAAGCAGGGCGTTACAATCATCGTAATTAAAGAATGTGTTAGCGTCTCCGTGTTGCCCTGTGAGAGAATTTAGCAAACTCTGGCTCTAGATAATGAAAACCTACTTTTGTTATATTTTTTGATTATCATATATTTTTTGCATCAGTTTTGTTATATATTACAATTAAATTAGTGTTTGAATTGCTGTCAAAAAATGCTGGCATTAATTTGTGCGACAATTTATCATGCAGCAAAGTGGCCTGCTTGTACTGTGTTCATACATTTGGTCCCAATCGAAGGTTTTCTTACGACTCGGCACAATTTTTCCTCAGACTTCAGTTTTCTTTGAAGACAGCTTTAGACTTGAACTCAAACCGGTCTTGCTGTCCCAGGATTTTCTGTATTTCTGCCCGGGGAATGGACTGTGCGTATCTCCACAGCAGCAAACATTCGATACATCACTCCGCACAGAGCGGCCGCTGTGGGGGAACTTGAAAGAAGACGAGGGAAGAGTTCTGACGCCCGCCTGTAGATGACTCAAAATCTGCAGACCATCTTCTTCAAAGTCCCTGTTTTCAACATGACAGGCAGCCCAACGCAACAGCTTTCCATTTTATATATATATATATATATATATATATATATATATATATATATATATATATATATATATATATATATATATATATATATATATACATACATATATATATATATATATATATATATATATATATATATATATATATATATATATATATATATATACATATATACATCAAGAATTTATGTACTTCCAGGAAGTCATTTTGATGTTCTCTTTGAATTTAATTTGACTGTGAATCTCCTCTTGTCTGGGGGCCGGTATGTATATATTTAACGACGGAGATAGATATATAAATATATCCATATTTAAAAGATAATTATTTTTCTAGCTAATGTTCCATCGTGTGCTCTTTTTTATCTTTTCTTTATCTCATGACCGATGGTACACTGTAGACGAGATTGGAATGCAGGAGTAGCAATACTCCTTTTTCCTATTTCTTTCTGTCTCCAGCTGAGGAAAAATATAGATAAGTGTATTCGCTCTGTAGGGCGGGGCTAGTGGCATATTGAAAAAGACAGGACTTCCGGAGTGTTTTCAGATCAACTTGGGAGATGCGATTGGAATGTGTTGTTTATAGATTGGTCTCTCCAAAGCTTTGGGATAAACTGTCAAAATATCTATTATGTCTGGGATTCATTTAAAATCAGCTTATGTGTCATCAAAAGAACTTGGGGTTGACCAGCAACTTAAATTCCCTCGGAGGAACATCTGGTCCTAATGCAACACTAATTAACTAGTCGAGGTTGTTGTGGTTTATCAGTTATACAGTGCTAGGAGTAGAGCGGAATATACGTTAGGTCAGGAAAAAAAACACAGAGGCTATATCATCCCTACAAGCCTGTTTCACAGGTTTCCCCACTCCTCCAAAAAAATGTCCGACTTTTTGACACTTATAAAAAATCCTGACTTTTTGAAAAAAAAAAAAAAAATGTCTGACATTTTCAGACTTGGAAAAAATTCCAGACATCTTGACAAAAAAAAAAAAAATCAAACTTTTTGACAATTAGAAAAATGTTTCCGATATTTGACAATTAGAAAAATCCCAATTTTTTGACAAAGAAAAAATCCAGACTTTTTGACCCAAAAAATATATATTTTTTTGACACTTAAAAAAAAATCCAGACTTTTTGACACTTGGAAAAAAATCCAGACTTTTTGACCAAAAAATGTCACACATATGTCACGACTTTCTGAAACTTAGAACAAAATCACAAATTTTTGACACTTATAAACAAATCCAGACTTTTTGACACTTAGAAAAAATCCCGAATTTTTGACAAAAACATTTCCGACTTTTTGACACTTAGAAAAAAATCCCAACTTTTTGACGCTTAGAAAAAATCCTGACTTTTTGACAAACAAATGTCAAATTTTTTGACACTCAGAAAAATGTGTGACATTTTGACACTTCCAAAAAATCCAGATTTTTTGACAAAAAAATATTCTGACTTTTTGACACTTTGAAAAAAATCCAGACTTTTTGACACATCGAAAAAAATCCAGACTTTTTGACATTTCTAACGTTTTGACAGAAAAAAATCCAGACTTTTTGACGAAAAAATGTCACACATATGACACGACTTTTTGAAACTTAGAACAAAATCACACATTTTTGACACTTAGAAACAAATCCAGACTTTTTGATACTTGGAAAAAATCACGAATTTTTGACAAAAACATTTCCGACTTTTTGACACTTAGAAAAAATCCCAACTTTTACACACTTAGAAAAAATCCTGACTTTTTGACACTCGGAAAAATTTGTGACTTTTTTACACTTCCAAAAAATCCAGACTTTTTGACAAAAAAAATGTTCTGATTTTTTCACACTTTGAAAAAAACAAACAATTTTTGACCAAAAATTTCAAACTTTTTGACACTTACAAAAATTCCCGAATTTTTTACAAAAAGTGTTCCGAATTTTTGACACTTAGAAAAAAATCCAGACTTTTTGACACATGGAAAAAAATCCAGACTTTTTGACAACAACATTTCTAACTTTTTGACACTTGGGAAAAAAAATTCAGACTTTAATTTTTTAATTTTTTATTTTTTTATTTTTTGTCATGAAAAAGGGAGTTTTTTGGGGTTTGTGCACTAAGTGTAAATGCATCTTGTGTTTTTTTATGTTGGGATTTAATAAAAAATAAAAAATAAATATATATACATATATATATATATATATATATATATATATATATATATATATATATATTCTGTGGTCCGGTACCAATCAAGCCTGGTGGTTGGGGACCACTGACTCAGATGACCATAGTAACTAATTAGATGACCATAGTAACTAATTTGATGACCATAGTAACTAATGAGATGACCATAGTAACTAATTAGATGACCATAGTAACTAATTAGATGAGCATAGTAACTAATTAGATGAGCATAGTAACTAATTAGATGACCATAGTAACTAATTAGATGACCATATTAACTAATAAGATAACCATAGTAACTAATTGGATGATGCAGATTCCAAGCATTGAAATACTTAGAATAGTTGAAGACTTTGGGTCATTAAAAAACATCATAATGACAGCTACACTTTCCATCTTAAAGATGTAAAAAATATACTTGGGAATGTCCGGCGGGCCAGATTGAAAAGCTTAACGGGCCTTAATTGGCCCAGGTGTGAGGTACGGTACGTATCCGGGACCTGACCTTATTGCAGGTGTTGATACGGCAAAGCCTTTGATTCCTGCGCTTCTGAGGAAATGCTGCGTGCAAGAAAAACACAAACACAGATATATAATAATCCAATTAATTTGCCTCCACTCACAGCTCGTGCAAACTGGCAATAAGACCGAACGTTCCTTCACGGAATCTTCACGCCCTCAGGCCACTTTTATACCTTCAAATTTATGAATCCGTGCTTCACCTGCAATTTGATGGCGGGAAACTTGCTTTGATAGTGCGAGGAACGTGATATTTGTGGAAAAAAGGCCAACGTTTGTGTTCTCTGATTAACTGGAAAGGCAAGCCGGCGATAAATGCAGGAAAACAAATGTTCTCATGCCATGGTTCTCCACGTCCGCTTTGACTGAAGGTCAATTAAACAACAATGGAAACACTTAGGGGGAATACGGCGTAACCTTTTCAGTCCTGTTTCCATTTGATATTTATTGGCCTCTTCTCACGCTCAAGTCAGTCTGCAGATCTCTGCTGGTGTTGTCATTTCTTTCCCTCCATGAAATATGGCGCCCCGGGACACGCTCCCACAGTCTTGAAGGGGGCGGGTACTTTTTCAAGGGGTTGTCACACTTGTTTTATTTGAGGGCCACGTTGCAAATGTAGGATTAAAAAATAAATAAAAAAGTATAAGGAATTGGCTCGTGATATATGTCAGGTTCAAACACTGATGACATCTTTAAAACAAGACAAGAAGCAAGGAATTACACAAAGACAGAATTCAATATAGCTCAATTGAGGAGAAACGTGTATACACTGTGCCTTCGTACAGTCCTGTTCCACGCTCTGATGAACGATTGTACGCCTCCTCTTTTCCTTGGACTTTCCCTGATTACAAGGCAACAGCTGTTTCTAAGGGAAGGTGGTCATAAACAGCTATTGCCTTTGGTTACAACACAGTTCAAAGAAAAGGTTGTAAAATAGTTCCTGCCTCATCTCTTCTTTGTAGACCTCTGGTAAAGACAAAATCTTCCTGTGGATTACAATATATCGAAGAAAGTGACGGCTTCATGTCGCCTACCATCCTAAACAGTGGAGTTTTACAAGCCTTTTGATGAGTAAGTTTAAAGACAGCTTTTGTCCTCTTGCCCGGATATCATGGCAACACAAAGTTTTGTGATGACTTATAAACCTCGTTTCCATATTAATTGGGAAATTGTGTTAGGTTTAAATATAAACAAAATACAACCCATATTCAGTTGAATATGCTACAAAGACAACATATTTGATGTGCAAACTCATAAACTTAATTAAAAAAAAAAAAATTTACTTAAAATTTAATGGCTGCAACACGTGCCAAAGTAGTTGGGAAAGGGCATGTTCACCACTGTGTTACATCACCTTTTCTTTTAACAACACTCAATAAACGTTTGGGAACTGAGGAAACTAATTGTTGAAGCTTTGAAAGTGGAATTCTTTCCCATTCTTGTTTTATGTAGAGCTTCAGTCCTTCAGCAGTCCGGGGTCTCCGCTGTCCTATTTTACGCTTCATAATGCGCCACACATTTTCCATGGGAGACAGGTCTGGACTGCAGGCGGGCCAGGAAAGTACCTGCACACTTTTACTACAAAACCACGCTGTTGTAACACGTGGCTTGGCATTGTCTTGCTGAAATAAGCAGGGGCGTCCATGATAACGTTGCTTGGATGACAACATATGTTGCTCCAAAACCTGTATGTACCTTTCAGCATTATTGGTGCCTTCACAGATGTGTAAGTTACCCATGCTTTTGGGCACTAATGCACCCCCATACCATCACACATGCTGGCTTTTCAACTGTGCGCCTATAACAATCCGGATGGTTCTTTTCCTCTTTGTTCCGGAGGACATCACGTCCACAGTTTCCAAATATAAATTGAAATGTGGACTGGTCAGACCACAGGACACTTTTCCATTTTGCATCAGTCTATCTTAGATGAGCTCAGGCATTTTGGGGTGTTGTTGATAAATGGGTTTGGCTTTGCATAGTAGAGTTTTAACTTGCACTTACAGATGTAGCGACCAACTGCAGTCACTGACAGTGGTTTTATGAAGTGTTCCTGAGCCCATGTGGTGATATCCTTTACACACTGATGTCGTTTTTTTTGTGCAGTACCGCCTGAGGGATCAAAAGTCCGTAATATCATCGCTTACGTGCAGTGATTTTTTTCCAGATTCTCTGAACCTTTTGATGATTTTACAGACCGCAGATGGTAAAATCCCCAAATTCCTTGCAATACCTCGTTGAGAAATGTTGTTTTAAAACTGTTCGACAATTTGCTTACAAATTGGTGACCCTCACCCCATCCTTGTTTGTGAATTACTCAGCATTTTTTGGGAAGCTGTTTTTATAGCCAATCATGGCACCCACCTGTTCCCAATTAGCCTGCACACCTGTGGGATGTTCCAAATAAGTGTTTGATGAGCATTCCTCAACTTTATCAGTATTTATTGCCACCTTTCCCAACTTCTTTGTCACGTGTTGCTGGCATCAAATTCTAAAGTTAAAGATTATTTGCCAAAATATGTTGTCTTTGTAGCATATTCAACTGAATTTGGGTTGAAAAGGATTTGCAAATCATTGTCTTCTGTTTATATTTACATCAAACACAATTTCCCAACTCATATCGGCACCTTGTTCCGTCGGTTTGTTTTCTGTTTTGTACATCTTTGGTGCTATTTTACTATTAAATCATGTTCCTACCTGCAAGTCCAGCCCGGAGTCGTCCATCTGCATCCTGGGAGAACAAACCCCGCATTCAAAATGAAAAGAACAAATAGTTAGAAAGAGAATATTCTTTATTGAAGTATATTATTACCACTTCGCGGGCCGTATAAAATGATGTGGCGGGTGTGTACGCGTGGGTTCCCGCCTGTGTCGCCCTGGAAATGACTTATTAAAATGAAATTACGCCATGACCCACGGCGAGCGGCACGGGCCTCAATTTGTCCAGCAGTGGAGAAGTGAATAAAAGCTGATTGGCAATAATCTGGCCGTGCTGTTGATGTAGCGTCTTGTCCTCCTCGTCCCGGCGGTGTTGATCTCAGGGTGAAATATGACTAATCACGGTGGTAAGCAGGTGCTTGTGGAGTCAGAGACGGGTGGCAGGAGCAAGACCTGGTGATGCCGCCCACGGATCTTGCATGAAAGTGTGAGCCATCAAATGTTGGACAAGCTGCTTATTGTGCTGATGACCACTTTTTATTAGAACAAAGGAACTTCTCTGACATTTTCTAACCATTTTTGTTCAACATAGCAGGAATAGAAATAAAAATAATAAGTTACTATCGCGAATCAAGAAAAAAACAATGGTACAGTAGGGTTGTACCGTATACCGATACTAGTATAGTAACGACATAGTAATGACTCCTTTTCAGTTCTATACCGCCTCTGAAAAGTACCACTGGTTTAATAGCAGAGGAGCATGTTCGGCAGCGCACACACAAAGGGTACCTACAAGCAGATATACTATGGACTGGAATCTCATACTATAATGCTAGATCCACTATGGACTGGACTCTCACACTATTATGTTAGATCCACTATGGACTGGAATCTCACACTATTATGTTAGATCCACCATGGACTGGACTCTCACACTATTATGTTAGATCCACTATGGACTGGAGTCTCACACTATTATGTTAGATCCACTATGAACTGGACTCTCTCACTATTATGTTAGATCCACTATGGACTGGACTCTCACTATTATGTTAGATCCACTATGGACTAGACTCTCACACTATTATGTTAGATCCACTATGGACTGGACTCTCACTATTATGTTAGATCCACTATGGACTGGACTCTCATTATTGTGTAAAATCCACTATTGACTGGACTCTCACACTATTAAGTTAGATCCACTACTATTATGTTAGATCCACTATGGACTGGACTCTCCCACTATTATGTTAGATCCACTATGGACTGGAATTTCATACTATAATGCTAGATCCACTATGGACTGGACTCTCACACTATTATGTTAGATCCACAATGGACTGGACTCTCACTATTATGTTAGATCCACTATGGACTGGACTCTCACACTATTATGTTAGATCCACTATGGACTGGACACTCACACTATTATGTTAGATCCACTATGGACTGGACTCTCACACTATTATGTTAGTCCCAGCCTTGGCACACATGTATGTGTCCTCTTTTTGGGACTTCACAATACGGTCAGCTTAACAAAAATAAACAACTTGCTGACCTTTGGTGCAACTCTTAGCCCTGACAGTTACTTTTGAGGGTTGACCCTCCCTGCTGTTCCTTGTCCTGAGTCCGTGGACTATCGGAGACGTCTGCATCTCTGCTTCCTCCAGAGACAAAAAGCTTAAATTTACCTTTCAGAGCTAATAGAAATGTAACTGGGGCAATAACTCCAGCGAGTCCTGCAGGCTCAAGACCAGGCAGGACCTGGGAGGAAATAGCCTCAAATGTCATTTACTTAACTGTTCTCCTCTTATCTTTTTCATTTCTTCCCCTCCCTGCCGCCATATCTTTTCATGACGTTTGCTGTCACGGGCAGAGTGGGCAGCTCTCAGAAATATTGATTTGCAGCCTCTCGCCGCCCTCCTCAAAAAGCTCTCCCTGCTGCCCGAGTTGCATCCCTGGCCGGGGCTTTGACGCACACAAACTCCAATAAGCATCTCGTCCTGTTCCGCTCATTTTATTTTTCTATTTTCTCCCTTGCCTGGATTTGGCAAAATGTGATTTCCATCAGTGGCAGCGGTGACTCAGCCCTGTGCATAAAGGAAGCAGTTTGAGAGGTCACACTGTGCTGTGTCGTCATGGATATCACCACTTCCAATACTAACTCTGGGAGGGCAATGCCCTCGAAAAAGAACAGAGGCTCAAACTGCAGTAATGCTGCACATTTCTGGAAGGAATGTCAAGATTTCTACAGGTTTCAGCACATTATTTAATGTTTTTTAATGACTTTTTTATTACAAACCCCGTTTCCATATGAGTATAATAATTAACTTAGAATTTCAAGGCTGCAACACGTGCCAAAGTAGTTGGGAAAGGGCATGTTCACCACTGTGTTACATCACCTTTTCTTTTAACAACACTCAATAAACGTTTGGGAACTGAGAACAACGAATTATTGAAGCTTTGAAAGTGGAATTTTGTCCCATTCTTGTTTTATGTAGAGCTTCAGTCCTTCAACAGTCCGGGGTCTCCGCTGTCCTATTTTACGCTTCATAATGCACCAAACATCAATCAATCAATCAATCAATTTTTATTTATATAGCCCCAAATCACAAATGTCTCAAAGGACTGCACAAATCATTACGACTACAACATCCTCGGAAGAACCCACAAAAGGGCAAGGAAAACTCACACCCAGTGGGCAGGGAGAATTCACATCCCGTGGGACGCCAGTGACAATGCTGACTATGAGAAACCTTGGAGAGGACCTCAGATGTGGGCAACCCCCCCCCCCCCTCTAGGGGACCGAAAGCAATGGATGTCGAGCGGGTTTAACATGATACTGTGAAAGTTCAATCCATAGTGGCTCCAAGACAGCAGCGAGAGTCCCGTCCACAGGAAACCATCTCAAGCGGATCAGCAGCGTAGAGATGTCCCCAACCGATACAGGCGAGCGGTCCATCCTGGGTCCCGACGAGCGGTCCATCCTGGGTCTCGACTCTGGACAGCCAGTACTTCATCCATGGTCATCGGACCGGACCCCCTCCACAAGGGAGGGGGGGACATAGGAGAAAGAAAATAAGCGGCAGATCAACTGGTCTAAAAAGGAGGTCTATTTAAAGGCTAGAGTATACAGATGAGTTTTAAGGTGAGACTTAAATGCTTCTACTGAGGTAGCATCTCGAACATGTTGAATGGGAGACAGGTCTGGACTGCAGGTGGGCCAGGAAAGTACCCGCACCCTTTTTTTACGAAGCCACGCTGTTGTAACACGTGCTGAATGCGGCTTGGCAATGTCTTGCTGAAATAAGCAGGGGCGTCCATGAAAAAGTCGGCTTTTAGATGGCAGCATATGTTGTTCCAAAACCTGTATGTGTCAGACCTGGACACGGATTGTGTGTGCTCCTTCGACGCAGAGGGATTACAGGACGAGCCAGGTGTGAATTAAGGTACATGTTTGTTTTTATTTAAACACTATAATAAAAAATAAACAAACTAAGGGCGCTCATAATGAGGTACAGAACTTGGCTACAAAAATATAAACAAAAACACCTGCTCGATTGGCATGAATGACAATGAATAAACAAAAGATACTATCAACGATACTCAATAAACCAAAAAATAGCACTGAGGCAAAAAATACTAAAGGCTTACGTGGCGTAGTCAAAATAAATTAGCAGCGTGGCAAGGCATGAAGGGTGCGTGGTCGTGGTCAGAATATGCAGGCATCTACAAAAGGCAAAGTTCCCAGAATGATGAACAGAAAGCAAATGACTTAAGTACTGGCTGTGGTAATAGAATACAGTTGATCGGGGCGCGACTTAGGGGGACCAGGTGGAAACTAATAGGTTGGCATGGAAACAAACAAAACCAGGAAGTGCAAAACGTGACTGAATGTCCAAAATCAAAACATAACCTGACAAAACAAAACATGATCCATAGGTGTGACAGTATGTACATTTCAGCATTAATGGTGCCTTCACAGATGTGTAAGTTACCCATGCCTTGGGCACTAATGCACCCCCATACCATCACACATGCTGGCTTTTACACTTTGCGTCGATAACAGTCTGGATGGTTCACTTCCCCTTTGGTCCGGATGACACGATGTTGAATATTTCCAAAAACAATTTGAAATGTGGACTCGTCAGACCACAGAACACTTTTCCACTTTGCATCAGTCCATCTTAGATGATCTCGGGCCCAGAGAAGCCGGCGGTGTTTCTGGATGTTGTTGATAAATGGCTTTCACTTCACATAGTATAACTTTAACTTGCACTTAAAGATGTAGCAACCAACTGTATTTCGTGACAGTGGATTTCTGAAGTGTTCCTGAGCCCATGTGGTGATATCCTTTAGAGATTGATGTCGATTTTTGATACAGCGCCGTCTGAGGGATGGAAGGTCACGGTCATGCAATGTTGGTTTCCGGCCATGCCGCTTACGTGGAGTGATTTCTCCAGATTCTCTGAACCTTTTGATGATATTATGGAGCGTAGATGTTGAAATCCCTAAATTTCTTGCAAATTGCACTTTGAGAAAGGTTGTTCTTAAACTGTTTGACTATTTGCTCACACAGTTGTGGACAAAGGGGTGTACCTCGCCCCATCCTTTCTTGTGAAAGACTGAGCATTTTTCGGGAAGCTGTTTTTATAGCCAATCATGGCACCCACCTGTTCCCAATTAGCCTGCACACCTGTGGGATGTTCCAAATAAGCGTTTGATGAGCATCCCTCAACCTTTTCAGTATTTATTGCCGCCTCTCCCAACTTCTTTGTCACGAGTTGCTGGCATCAAATTCTAAAGTTAATGATTATTTGCCAAAATATGTTGTCTTTGTAGCATATTCAACTGAATATGGGTTGAAAATGATTTTGCGAATCATTGTATTCTGTTTATATTTACATCTAACACAATTTCCTAACTCATATGGAAACGGGGTTTGTAGTATCGACTCTGTACAGCTTGTGTAATTGGTATCGTTCTAGTTTATGTCTCTGTAAACCCACTCATGGCATTTGTTTACAAATGAGGAGCGCTAGCTTGCTGCTAGCTGTTAGCTATTGTATCCTCTTAGGGTGTGTAGTGAAGCATGTTTAACTATTCCCCGTCCTGCAGTGATAATGGTACTTGTAAGAGATGTACTTTATTTGTCACCGTGGAGGCGAGGATTAGTGATTTAGATGTAGCTAAAACACTGCTGACTGTGGATGGACGTGAACCGCTAACTAGCTAAAACAGAAAAACGGTGTGTAAAAAAAAAAAAGTACCGGTATTTTTCAGAAGCGGTATGGTACCGTTTTTAATTCATTACTATACCGGTGAACTGTGCAACCCTGGTTTGCACACTGGATTTGGACTTCAGTAGATCAGGCCCTGCAGCAGGTCTGGAATAGTGTTTAGGTAAACACATTAATGGAAATGTAGGGAATAAAGTGGATAGTAAGGTAATTGTTATTCATGCAAACATAGCCAGTCTTGGTCTCAGTAGGATTCCCAAGGACAGCCGAGTTGGAGTTTGCAGCGAGAACTTTTTCTGGCTCTCAAAGCACACTCATGGCATCACTTTTCTTCATATTTAAGAGAAAGTCAGAAGTTGTACAGCAGCTAGTCCCGGAGAGACTGAACTCTAGCGTCTTGACATCAGCAATGAATAATGACGGGGGCACCGAGGGGGAATTCTATTACTAAGCGCCGAAAGACGACTGACGGGAAAAAAAGTAAAAAAATGTTGCTTTTCTCATATTGGCAATAAGTTGCTGACTTAACCCCTAAACTAGACCAACACCGCACACGGGTGGGACTTTAATCAAGTCATGGCTGTCTTGACTTTACAATCATTTCTACAACTCTTATTTTTGTGTGATGTGTGGGGCGGTTTAGTTTGGTTGGTAGAGTGGCCCTGCCAGCAATTTGAGGGTTGCAGGTTCGATTCCTGCTTCCGCCATCCTAGTCACTGCCGTTGTGTCATTGGGCAAGACACTTTACCCACCTGCTCCCAGTGCCACCCACACTGGTTTGAATGTAACTTAGATATTGGGTTTCACTATGTAAAGCGCTTTGAGTCACTAGAGAAAAAGCGCTATATAAATATAATTCACTTCACTTGGAGCACATACTTGCTGGTCACAAAAAAAATTCATGAAGTTTGCTTCTTTTATGAATTTATGTGCTGGGTCAAAAGTAT
This sequence comes from Nerophis ophidion, assembly GCF_033978795.1. Lineage (NCBI taxonomy): Eukaryota > Metazoa > Chordata > Actinopteri > Syngnathiformes > Syngnathidae > Nerophis > Nerophis ophidion. The sequence continues at coordinate 45,956,598 of NC_084626.1, forward strand.
ACTGTAGAGAGGCGGAGCCAGCGAACGAGCAGCGGAGCAGGGCACGCTGGAGCCCTGCCCAAGATGGCGGCAAGGAGGCGGAGAATGCGGCTGAGCGGAGAGACGGGGCGTGACGGGAGCAACGCTACGAGCGAGATCAGGTGCGTGGCTCACACACCGGGAAACAATCAACATATCATGTTAGACTCACTCGACATCCAAGGCAAACAAAGACAGGCATATATAGGGGCAGAAATCATCAGGGGCAGGTGCGCGTGATCAAAAACCAGAAACAGGTGACACTAAATGCGTAATTAGGCAACAGGCTGTGATAACAAAACCAGAATATGACACGGTCCAAGACGTGGACCATGACTATTTACTGAGATTGAGTGAGCCTATGGCTTTGCACTTTGTTTACTTTATATATATATATATATATATATATATATATATATATATATATATATATATATATATATATATGCATATATATATATATATATATATATATATATATATATATATATATATTGCATTCTATTTTAATTACTTTGAATTTACAACCCCCTGGCACTAATTTGTACGGAATTTATACCGTTTTGAACTGTTTTTGTACTTACTCCCATGCTAGCTCTTTTAGTTTGTTATTCGCCTCATGTGCGCCTTTTGTTTGTACGCTTTTGTTCGGTTTTGTCTTAGTGTTTTATTGAGGTTTTTGTTTCATGTGTGCGTGCAAAAAAAAAAATCATCTTCTCCTATTTCTGCATCTTGGGATCCGTCATCAACAAACTCTGACAGTATGTCAACTTTTGACCACGACTGCATTTGATGGTTAGAGAGTAGAACGTGGCAAGAAATATCAAAGGTTAACTTTTCATAATGTGGTCCTTGGTTCTCACTGGCTCTCAGCGGGGGATTGCCGAAAAGAAGGAAGGAGCAAATCTACCTTTATTAAAATAAACCGAGAGTGAGCACAAAATAGCTTTCTTAAACTCAAGGGGGATTTTGCTGTGTGCATAATATATCCTCATTGTGCGTTCTAATTGACTATAGTCGGTGGTCCTCAGAGTGTTTGATTTGTTTTAATTGAGAGCGATCAAAAGAGACCACACCACAAAAAAGTATCTTGTTGTTCCCCTGAGAGCCTTTCAAAAAGGATCCATGCAGGTTTAAATAATGCACGTCAGTCCTAACGCATATTGACAGGAGTGACCCCCGACCAAACAGCCTGCGACTGGGGAGGACATTAGCATTGTAGCTTTACTAGCTTCCATTAGCAGTAAACAAACGCACCTGTCCCTGTTTACCGTCTGGTCTGTATTGCCTCTGACAAGTCATCCACCCCAAGTCGTAATCACCGGGGAGGCGCCATTCATCTCCATTGCAGGTAATCATTTCAAGATTCAGTGGGATTCCACCTGGACCCTCCTGAGCGTGCGGGTTTTTGTCCAAGTCTGCTGCGTTGTAGTGAGGTGGCGGGCGGGGATGAGGGAAGGTACAGGTGCTGGGCTGATGAACACGGTGACAGCGTTAATGGACTGGAGCCGAGCTGCCCCATGTGCACCGGCAATCTGTCTTGATTCTAGCACCTTGCCTTCCTAATCAATTACTGTATGTAGTTCTGCTCCCTGGCGACTTGAGCATGACAATCCAGGCATGGGGAGCATTTTTCGGACTTAAAATCCTTTCATTTTCTCAAAAATCGACAGTTCGCCTTATAACCCGGGTGAGCCTACTGTACGGAATAATTCTGGTTGTGCCTACCGACCTCGAAGCTATTTTATTTGGTATATGGTGTAATGAAAGGTGTGACCAGTAGATGGCAGTCAGACAGACAGAGAGCAGCTTTATTTTGTCCATTGTTACCATAGTCGATAAGCTTCTTATTTGTCTCTATCTTCTTGTTATGGGCCATTCATCCTCTGCTGTTGCCATCTATAATATAAAGTAGCACAAAGTTCTAACTTATATCTCGCTATGGAAGTGCTAAAACATACCGGTGTAGTGAGTTTCCATTATTCACCCAAGGAACTTTAGTTATGAGAGAGTTCCGGTCGGACGGTGTGACAGACTTAAGCCGTCGTCGTGCGGGTTCAATGGACCACCCAGGAGGGACATGCTTTTGAGCAGGCTTGACTCTTTTATTTTGCAATAAACCTTGTCTGCGGTCGGGTCGCTTTTCAGCTCCTTCCTCCACTGCTCGTTTCCGGTCTGCTTTTCAGCTGCCGTCGTCGTCGTCCTCGTCTGTTTTTTGGGCGCTCTTGCCTCTTAGTCGCTGCTGCCGGCTCTCCTACTTCTCCTGCGATCTCTCCTCCTTCTCCCCTTTTATACATCAGGAAGAGATGGGTTAATCGTTTCCCGGTGTGTGAGCCATGCACCGCCGCATTCTCTGCCTCCTTGCCGCCATCTTGGGCAGGGCTCCAGCGCGCCCTGCCCCGCCGTCGGACCGTCGGCTCCGCCTCTCCATCGACGGTTTTTCACGGCACACATTACGGGTGTTGCTGTTGCACTAGTGAGCCGCGGATGAGGCGATGCTGCTCTGTTATTGATTGAAGTAAAGTCTGAATGTCATTAAAACAGCTAGCTCCATCTTTCGACACTCCTTCCTCTCTCGTCCTTGCACGCTACACCGCTACAACAAAGATGACTGGGAGAAGACGCTGTCAAAGGTGAGCCACGTAAATAAGAAAGCGGTGTGTAAAACATCATCTATGCAACATTTTGAGCAAAGAACCACCATTACATGTTATGTAGACCTGGACAAGCAGCTAGTCTTCCCAACTGAGGTAGTACAGACGACGTTGTGATGTGGTCCTCAGCTGCTAAGAAAGCCCTCATCATTGAACTAACCGTGCCATGGGAGGAGGGAATACCAGTAGCACATGAGTTCAAAAGGTCAAAGTACAGCGACCTAGCAGAGGACTGCAAGGGGGGAGCCTGGTCTGCGTCCATTCACCCCGTGGACATTGGATGCAGGGGCTTCGTAGGAGGTTCTGCAACCCGGCTCCTGCGTGCGGCGGGGATGACCGGTTCCAGCCTGAGGAGGGCCATCAAGGAGTTGGCAGAAGAGGTAGAGAAGGCAAGTTTCTGGATGTGGCTAAGAAGGAGGGACAACACTTGGGGCTCAACACCCCAGTGAGGTCAGTTGCAGGCAGTGGCTATGCGGGGAGACGCGGCCCCCCCACCACGAGATGTCCTGGCCTGGGGGCGAAACATCTGTGAACGGTGGCACCAGCTGACGACCCTGCAGCTGACCTCGAAGTGCACTGGAGGAGGTGCGACAGCCAGAGATGCCTAGCAGTTAGGTCCGTACGTATTAATAGACCACAAGGAAATATTTTTCATTGAGAAAAAATATCATAATACGACTTCTTTAATGCGCCTTAGAATCTGGTGCGCCCTACGGTCCAGAAAATACGGTGTTTGGAGTTACAAAAAATGGCTCCTATTCAAGAGGGTTTATGCTAAATTTGTCATCTGCAGATAGAGTCTACAGTAGGCTGATTTGATTAAAATGGCAAGCTTGTGATCTGTAGCCGCAGTGCTATCTCTCAGATATGTCTAGGCTCTTTGCTCCCAGAGAAGATAGATGATGCCCGGATAAGACATTGATGGATATGCTCTCTTCACGGGGGCACAGAGGGAATTAAAGGTGTCCTCTCCCATCGAAAAAAAAAAACCCTAAAAAAAATGTCCCTGCACCCTACACCACGCAGCACCTTTACTCGAGATAAGACCTAATCTGGACTTGCTTATATCGTCCTATAGTTGAGTCAAGGTTACAGGCACACTTGGCACAGAGCAGGCTGCCTTCTTTCAATCCAACCTGACAAGAAAGAAGTGGCTTTCGACTGTATGCACAGTGGGCTTCCGAAGAAAACTGTTACAAGTCAGAGAAGTATAGCCTACTCCTAGATCTGACCAGTCCGTGAGCATTAGAACTGAAAGATTACAGTTGGTACAAAATGCGGCTGCTAGACTTTTGACAAGAACAAGAAAGTTTGATCATATTACGCCTGTACTGGCTCACCTGCACTGGCTTCCTGTGCACTTAAGATGTGACTTTAAGGTTTTACTACTTACGTATAAAATACTACACGGTCTAGCTCCAGCCTATCTTGCCGATTGTATTGTACCGTATGTCCCGGCAAGAAATCTGCGTTCAAAAGACTCCGGCTTATTAGTGATTCCTAGAGCTCAAAAAAAGTCTGCGGGCTATAGAGCGTTTTCCGTTCGGGCTCCAGTACTCTGGAATGCCCTCCCGGTAACAGTTCGAGATGCTACCTCAGTAGAAGCATTTAAGTCTCACCTTAAAACTCATCTGTATACTCTAGCCTTTAAATAGACCTCCTTTTTAGACCAGTTGATCTGCCGCTTCTTTTCTTTCTCCTATGTCCCCCCCTCCCTTGTGGAGGGGGTCAGGTCCGATAACCATGGATGAAGTACTGGCTGTCCAGAGTCGAGACCCAGGATGGACCGCTCGTCGGGACCCAGGATGGACCGCTCGCCTGTATCGGTTGGGGACATCTCTACGCTGCTGATCCGCTTGAGATGGTTTCCTGTGGACGGGACTCTCGCTGCTGTCTTGGAGCCACTATGGATTGAACTTTCACAGTATCATGTTAGACCCGCTCGACATCCATTGCTTTCGGTCCCCTAGAGGGGGGGGGGGGGGTTGCCCACATCTGAGGTCCTCTCCAAGGTTTCTCATAGTCAGCATTGTCCCTGGCGTCCCACTGGATGTGAATTCTCCCTGCCCACTGGGTGTGAGTTTTCCTTGCCCTTTTGTGGGTTCTTCCGAGGATGTTGTAGTCGTAATGGTTTGTGCAGTCCTTTGAGACATTTGTGATTTGGGGCTATATAAATAAACATTGATTGATTGATTGAACGGATGAAGCCTGCTTGAATGAGAAGAGAAACTGAACAGTCCGGTTGCGGTCGATTGAATGCTTTGATAATACAAAGACCCGGATGAAGGAGGATACAGATGTGTGTTTCTGGTCTTGATATCCTCGTCCGGACGGAAGGGTGACACGGCATTGGATCAAAAGAGACGTCGGAGACGATTTACTGAACCAAATGTAACGGCACAGTGGAGAAAGAGACGGCACGCAGACAGGGACGTCGCTTAGCTCGAAGAGTATTTATTAATACAAAGAAATATATGTGGTGAGACTATGTGAAGGGATTATATGCTTAGGGTCATCGATACGTTGTGGTGAAGAAGGAGCTGACCCGGAAGGCAAAGCTCTCAATTTACCGGTCGATCTACGTTCCCATCCTCACCTATGGTCATGAGCTTTGGGTCATGACCGAAAGGACAAGATCACGGGTACAAGCGGCCCAAATGAGTTTCCTACACCGTGTGTTGGGTCTCTCCCTTAGAGATAGGGTGAGAAGCTCTGTCACTTATATAAGACTTTTAAAGTCATTTTGATAGTAGGCTAATATAGCTAAAATAAACACTTACATCATGTGTTGTCTTCATTATAACTGTTGCGATCTGCTGCTCAGATCTTCACGTGTTTGTTTTTTCATTCTCAGTCTGACCCGTTTATTTCCTGTTTTTGTCCATCACTATGGTTACACATCAGTCCACCTGTTAGTCTCGCCCCGCACACCTGCTACTAATTTTCACCCTCCTATTTAAGCTCACCTTTTCTGTTTACTCATTCTCGGATCCTAATTTGCCCACGCGCATCAGTGACGACTCTCATCATTCGTATGTATTTTCTCGCTAGCTCTCACGCCAAGCCACTTTATTGTCTAGCTTTCATGCTAAATGTTTTGTTTACTCTTTTGTGTCCTCGTACCAAGTTCTAGTTTTCCTTGTTTTAGCCTAGCTTTCACGCTAGCGTCTTTTGTTTACTTTTTTCTCTTTACACCAGTATTTTTGTTCATAGACTTTTGTTATTAAATACCCTTTATCTTACCTATGCTGTGTTCTGCTTCGACGCATCCACGGGAAAACCACACCGGCATTACAATGCCGAAGAAGAGTCATCACAGTAGGATCCGAGCATCAAGTTGTTTTTCCGCGTCGAAACCACGGGAGGAACCCTTCGACTTAGGGTTGTGGTTGGAGCTCGTGGCTTGGGAGCAGGAAAGACTCGACTGTGGGCCTGAAGTCTCCTCCGAAGCCGTTCGCGCTGCCCCGAAGAAGCGGGGGGTCCAGTGGAGAGGTCCCCCGCGCGGCAGTAATGTTCCAGCACCACTTATTCCTCCCCATGGACACAGCAAGTTTCACCCCGTCCAGGATTCACCCGTCATTACCGGTAATCCTGCTTGTTTTTTTTCAAATCATTCCTTAAGCTGCCATGACACTTTTTCTGACACAAGCGATGACGTCATTTGGGGAACGCCCACCGGTGACGCAACACCGGCCTCTGTTGATGACATTTTTTCAGAAGATTTTTTTATTGTGGACGATATATCTCAGCCATTTTCCAAAAACTTGGACAGTAATAATACTTTCACACAGTATCAGGACATTTATATTGATTCTAGTCACCCTCAGTATATTGTCAATTGTCAAGATCAGCCTCCCATTACTTTGGCCCCGCCCACATCTCAGCCTATTTCACGTCCTACCCCTACGTCACCTGATTTTGAAACTGACCTAGAAAAATATAGTCCTGCCTGGATGGACGAGTGGTACAGGAGAGTTTTGATTGAACTGGAGCTGGAGGAGAAATTTCTTGCTGCTCAGAACAATCCTCTCCTCATACAGACTAATGGGGTGGAGTCTGCCCTCCTCCAAACCTCCCACCGCCCGCCCTTACGGTCAGCCTCTATCCAACGGGACCCCGTCTGGAATCCGGGTCTCGAGGGGAGGGCCAGTATTACTACTAAGCCTCCTAGACCTCCACCACCGGTGTTCACCCCTGTTAAACCTGTTAAGCCACTACGGCCTCCTAGACCTCCTCCACCGGTGTTCTCCCCGGTCAAGTCACGCCCTCTTAGACCTCCTCCACCTGTGTTCCGTCCGTGCCCTAGTTCTAGTTTTAGTCACAGTCTCTCTCAGAGTTCGAGTCCCAGCCTTCTTCGTAGCCCATGCTCTAGTCCTACTCGTAGACCGACTTGTAGACTGAGTCGTAGTCCAAGTCCTGGTCCGAGTTTCCGTTCTGATTCTAGTTGTAGTCCTAGTCTTTCTCGTAGTCGTCGTAGTCCTAGTTCCACTCGTAGACTGATCCGTAGTCCGAGTCCTGTTTCGAGTCCGGTCCCGAGTCTTGCTTCTTGCCTTTGTAATATTAGTACTGATTCCCCTCGTGGTCTTAGTCCGAACCCTAGTCCTTACCCAAGTTCTTGTCCGAGCCCCAGTGTTACTGTAAGTCCTAGTCTTTGTCCTAGTCCTTGCCCGAGCACCAGTTTGATTGTTAGTCCCAGTCCTTGCCCAAGCCCTAGTTTGACCGTTTGTCCTAGTTCTTGCCCAAGCCCTGGTATGACTGTAAGTCCTGGTCGTTGCCCAAGCCCTTCTCAAAGCACTAGTGTGATTGTAAGTCCTGGTCCTCTCTCAAGTCCTTGCCCGAGTCCTAGTGTTTGTCTTATCACTCATCATAGTCCTAGTCCTGCTCACAGCCAGTCCCCTAGTTCTCCTCGGCTGAAGCCGACTCCTGCTCCTCGGCTGAAGCCGACTCCTGCTCCTCGGCTGAAGCCGACTCCTGCTCCTCGGCTGAAGCCGACACCTGCTCCTCGGCTGAAGCCGACACCTGCTCCTCGGCTGAAGCCGACACCTGCTCCTCGGCTGAAGCCGACACCTGCTCCTCGGCTGAAGCCGACACCTGCTCCCAGTCTGGTTCTCACACCAGCACATGACACTAACCTGGTTTTCACGCCGGAATTCGACTCTCGCCTGGTTCACACACCAGCAGCTTTTTCGGGCCTGGTTCTCAAGCCAGCACTAGACTCCCACCTGGTTCTCACACCAGCCTCCGACCCAGAACTGGTTCTCATACCAATTACAGACTTTAACCTGGATCTCACTCCAGCAACAGCTCCAAAGCTGGAGCCGACTCCAGCAACAGCTCCAGAGCTGGAGCCCACTCCAGCACCAGCTCCAGAGCTGGAGCCCACTCCAGCACCAGCTCCAGAGCTGGAGCCCACTCCAGCACCAGCTCCAGAGCTGGAGCCCACTCCAGCACCAACGTCGACAATGGGGCTAGAGCCCACACCGTCGACGACGGGGCTGGAACCTTCACCTGTGTCGACAGGGCTGGAGCCCACTCCAGTGCCAGCTCCGTGCCGCCAAGCACCGGTGCCAGCTCCGCGCCGCCAAGCACCGCCGACGACGGGGCTGGAGCCCACACCAGCGTCGACGACGGGGCTGGAGCCCACACCAGCGTCGACGACGGGGCTGGAGCCCACACCAGCGTCGACGACGGGGCTGGAGCCCACACCAGCACCACCGACGACTCCTGCGGCTCCCAGGCCGCCTCCGACGACTCCTGCGGCTCCCAGGCCGCCTCCGACGACTCCTGCGGCTCCCAGGCCGCCTCCGACGACTCCTGCGGCTCCCAGGCCGCCTCCGACGACTCCTGCGGCTCCCAGGCCGCCTCCGACGCCTTCTTCGGCTGCAGCACCCGCATCATCCTCGCCAGCTGCACTCGGGCCTGCTTTGGCTGCAGTCCCCGCACCCTCGTCTGCTGCTTCCAAGCCTGCTGGGATTTCGGTGCTGAGGCGTCGTCCACCACGTCGACCACGGGCGTGGCCTCTGCGAGGTCATCCTCCTCGCCAGATACTCCCTCCTCCATGTCGGCCACGGATGTGGCCGTGCCCGGGTCGTCCGCCTCGCCGGGCACCTCATCCTGCGAGGCGGCCACTAATGTGGCCTTTTCGAGGTCGCCCGCCAAAACTTTTTCGGCAGCAGCGTTCCACCCGCCGCCGCCACATGATGTGTCCTCGGTGGATTCGGGGACATGCGATCTGGCGACCCTCCACCGTGGCCTCCCTCCGCCCTCCCTTCGTTTGTGAACTTTCTGGTTTTGGGGAGGGGGTTCAAGTTTTGTTTGTTTTTTAAGACATCTGGTATCTGTCTTTTGTTGGGGGGGAATACTGTTGCGATCTGCTGCTCAGATCTTCACGTGTTTGTTTTTTCATTCTCAGTCTGACCCGTTTATTTCCTGTTTTTGTCCATCACTATGGTTACACATCAGTCCACCTGTTAGTCTCGCCCCGCACACCTGCTACTAATTTTCACCCTCCTATTTAAGCTCACCTTTTCTGTTTACTCATTCTCGGATCCTAATTTGCCCACGCGCATCAGTGACGACTCTCATCATTCGTATGTATTTTCTCGCTAGCTCTCACGCCAAGCCACTTTATTGTCTAGCTTTCATGCTAAATGTTTTGTTTACTCTTTTGTGTCCTCGTACCAAGTTCTAGTTTTCCTTGTTTTAGCCTAGCTTTCACGCTAGCGTCTTTTGTTTACTTTTTTCTCTTTACACCAGTATTTTTGTTCATAGACTTTTGTTATTAAATACCCTTTATCTTACCTATGCTGTGTTCTGCTTCGACGCATCCACGGGAAAACCACACCGGCATTACAATGCCGAAGAAGAGTCATCACAATAACACTTATATAAGACTTTTAAAATAATTTTGATAGTAGGCTAATATAGACACTTACATCATGTGTTGTCTTCATTATAACACTTATATAAGACTTTTAAAGTCATTTTGATAGTAGGCTAATATAGCTAAAATAAACACTTACATCATGTGTTGTCTTCATTATAACACTTATATAAGACTTTTAACATCATTTGGATAGTAGGCTAATATAGCTAATATAGACACTTACATCATGTGTTGCCTTCATTATAACACTTATATAAGACTTTTAAAATAATTTTGATAGTAGGCTAATATAGCTAAAATAAACACTTACATCATGTGTTGCCTTCATTATAACACTTATATAAGACTTTTAACATAATTTTGATAGTAGGCTAATATAGCTAATATAGACACTTACTCGTGTGTTGCCTTTATTATAACACTTATATAAGACTTTTAAAATAATTTTGATAGTAGGCTAATATAGCTAAAATAAACACTTACATCATGTGTTGTCTTCATTATAACACTTATATAAGACTTTTAAAGTCATTTTGATAGTAGGCTAATATAGCTAAAATAAACACTTACATCATGTGTTGCCTTCATTATAACACTTATATAAGACTTTTAACATAATTTTGATAGTAGGCTAATATAGCTAATATAGACACTTACATCATGCGTTGCCTTCATTATAACACTTATATAAGACTTTTAAAATAATTTTGATAGTAGGCTAATATAGACACTTACATCATGTGTTGTCTTCATTATAACACTTATATAAGACTTTTAAAGTCATTTTGATAGTAGGCTAATATAGCTAAAATAAACACTTACATCATGTGTTGTCTTCATTATAACACTTATATAAGACTTTTAACATCATTTGGATAGTAGGCTAATATAGCTAATATAGACACTTACATCATGTGTTGCCTTCATTATAACACTTATATAAGACTTTTAAAATAATTTTGATAGTAGGCTAATATAGCTAAAATAAACACTTACATCATGTGTTGCCTTCATTATAACACTTATATAAGACTTTTAACATAATTTTGATAGTAGGCTAATATAGCTAATATAGACACTTACTCGTGTGTTGCCTTTATTATAACACTTATATAAGACTTTTAAAATAATTTTGATAGTAGGCTAATATAGCTAAAATAAACACTTACATCATGTGTTGTCTTCATTATAACACTTATATAAGACTTTTAAAGTCATTTTGATAGTAGGCTAATATAGCTAAAATAAACACTTACATCATGTGTTGCCTTCATTATAACACTTATATAAGACTTTTAACATAATTTTGATAGTAGGCTAATATAGCTAATATAGACACTTACATCATGCGTTGCCTTCATTATAACACTTATATAAGACTTTTAAAATAATTTTGATAGTAGGCTAATATAGCCAAAATAAACACTTACATCATGTGTTGCCTTCATTATAACACTTATATAAGACCTGTAAAGTCATTTGGATAGTAGGCTAATATAGACACTTACATCATGTGTTGCCTTCATTATAACACTTATATAAGACTTTTAAAATAATTTTGATAGTAGGCTAATATAGCTAATATAGACACTTACATCATGTGTTGTCTTCATTATAACACTTATATAAGACCTGTAAAGTCATTTTAATAGTAGGCTAATAAAGCTAATATAGACACTTACTCATGTGTTGCCTTCATTATAACACTTATATAAGACTTTTAAAATCATTTTGATAGTAGGCTAATATAGCTAATATAGACACTTACATCATGTGTTGCCTTCATTATAACACTTATATGAGACTTTTAACATAATTTTGATAGTAGGCTATTATAGACACTTACTCATTTGTTGCCTTGATTATAACACTTTTATAAGACCTGTAAAGTCATTTTAATAGTAGGCTAATATAGACACTTACATCATGTGTTGCCTTCATTATAACACTTATATAAGACTTTTAACATAATTTTGATATTAGGCTAATAAAGCTAATATAGACACTTACATCATGTGTTGCCTTCAGTATAACACTTATATAATACTTTTAAAATCATTATGATAGCAGGCTAATATAGACACTTACTCATGTGTTGCCTTCATTATATAAGACTTTTAATTTTCAGTCTGGCTTCAGACGGATTTTTTTTTTTGCATATTTGTGCCAACATTCCCTCGGATTGTTTCCGTAACCTTTCTCAACCGAGGAATACCAAACGTAATCCCAGCACCCCTGCTCTTTAGATAGCTCCCTTGCCGTCACATGACACAAATAAGGCCGTAAACGCCCGGGACGCGGCGGCGCTTACCTCGCCGGAGCGCGGGGGAAATGTGCCGCAGCGTGACCTCCCGGCGCTTGTCAGAAAAGGTCAAGCTGACAGTCGTCGTCTCATCAATCCGCCGTTGTAATTCCGGCAGTCTTCCCCGGGACCACCCCTCCCCCTCCCCCCCGCCCCGGACCCCGAGAGGCGGGGCGGTGGGCGGGAAGCGTTATAGGACAAATTTCCCATGCTCCACCATCACCCGTCGATGGCTGGCCTTAGAGAGACGGACCAGGGAGGGGTGACCTTCGCAACCACCTTATCTCCTGCGAAAGTCTACGGTGAGGCCTCTTGAAAACCAGAGAGGGGCGGGGTTGGATCGATCTAGAGCCTTCTTTTATTTATCTCCATGAACATGCTGCTTCCCGTCTTCTTCCGGGCCAGTGGTGAGCGGGACAGATAACCATCTATTAGTGTTGCAGATACCATCCATCTTCCATGCTTCCATCTTCTTCCGCTTATCCGAGGTCGGGTCGCGGGGGCAGCAGCCTAAGAAGGGAAGCCCAGACTTCCCTCTCCCCAGCCACTACGTCCAGCTCCTCCCGCGGGGATCCCGAGGTGTTATCAATATGGCCACGCTTACATTGACTTTTCAAATTGCGGCCCTTGGAGGAAGAGTTTGGACACCCCTGCACTAAAATATCGATATATTTGGATTTTACAATCAATATTAGAGCAGAAATATCTGGTCTCAATATTTCAGTATTGATACTGAATATCAGTATAGTGGAATTCCACTAGTGATGTGCATATATAAAAGGGACAAGCGGTAGAAAATGTATATATATATATATATATATACATATATATCCATCCATTTTCTACCGCTTGCACATCATTAGTGGAATAACACTGTATATATACATATATATATATATATATATATATATATATGTATATATATATGTATATATACATAGTGAAAAATGTTTAAGCACCCCCCGCGACCCCAAGAGGGACAGGCGGTAGAATATGGATGGATATATATATATATATATATATATATATATATATATATATATATATATATATATATATATATATTTTTTTTTTTTTTTTTTTTTATTCTACCATTTTCTACTGCTTGTCCCTTTTGGGGTCGCGGGGGTTGATCAAACTGGTGATATATGTTTAGTAAAGCTCCCAAAAAGTCCTAATTCGTGTACCAGAACACAATTGTAAGTCTACATTACAAACTATAAACAAATATTTGTCACCCTGCAAATATCACTTTCACCGGTTTAGCTCGGTTGGTAGAGTGGCCGTGCCAGCAACTTGAGGGTTGCAGGTTCGATTCCCGCTTCCGCCATCCTAGTCACTGCCGTTGTGTCCTTGGGCAAGACACTTTACCCACCTGCTCCCAGTGCCACCCACACTGGTTTGAATGTAACTTAGATATTGGGTTTCACTATGTAAAGCGCTTTGAGTCACTAGAGAAAAAGCGCTATATAAAACTATAATTCACTTCGCTTCACTTCAACATGTTGTAAAACCTCCAGCCTGCGACACACCCAAACTCATCCCAAATATTTCTCCATTACCCGCCACCACGGTCAATTAGGCCCCGCCTTTTATCTCCTTAACCGGGGTCCTCATCGACTGCGGCTGTCACAGGTCCTGACTACAAATAATTCAGGAGCGAGGGGGGGATTTTACAATTTACAGCTCCCGTCCTCCCGCAGTCGGGCTGTAAATTGTCAATGAGGGGAAATGGGAGGATATAGTAAGGGGGGTGGGGGGGGATGGATGAGGGGCTGCGGTCCCTGGGGGGCCGTAGTCTCACACAGGCAACATCATAAAGTCGCCATTAGAATGCTGTAGTTATAACAGAGGGTTGGCCCCGGGCTTAGGCTGTGATGCTAAGACACACACAAACACACACACACACTTAATGTCTCCGGCACTTTGCAGCGGGCTAATCCCACAAGCACACACTGTACTACACACTGTACTACATACACACTGTACTAGACCCAGCAAATGAGCTAGTTCCCAAAGCAGGTCTCCATGTGGGCTGCGGGCACTGCTGTCCCCACACAGAGTTCAGCAGGGTGCCTGCATCACAGAATATCAATGGCTTAATGAGGCGGGGGCTCTTTCTGACGTGCCGCAACATTGCCTCTTTTGGGGGGGGGGGAGTGAAACGGCTTTGTGTAGAGATAACTAGCCCCCCCCCATGGACTGCTGGCCAGCGTGGAGCATGCTCAGTGGTGCCTGACGTGATGGCGGCCTGCAACGTTAGCGTGAGGACCAGAAGACTTTACTCTGCATCGCACGATGTGTTTTCTTTTAAAAAGTCGTCAAAGACTAACTCTTCACTTCAGTTAATGAGCTGATTTTAATTATCAGTGAGAACCATCATTGTGGTGAAATAAGTGCCAAAAGTCCAAAATCAAACAATAAAGGAGTGTAGCCGTTATATATAATGATTCTATCAACACATTGATGATATATATATATATATATATATATATATATATATATATATATATATATATATATATGTAAATAATCATGGAAATAAAGATGTTTGTCCTGTACTGTACATCAAATATCCATTAGTCTAATGTCTATTATATATTTTTAGACGTACATGCGTGTAACACAAACAATGCATGCTATGGCTAACGTGGCAGAAAGATGTACATCTACTCAAACACGGGGGCATCCTCTTCATGCATTGTTGAAAAGCAATAAGTCTACCTGTTCCTCTCACGCGTTTATTGTCAAATCTTGTTTGGGAATATAATTTCCCTTTAAGTGGCCCTTTGCCTTCCTGCCGCTCATGTCAGCGCTCTACAGCGGGGCCCGGGCTTTGGAATAAACTCCTTTTATTTAAAGGTAGCCGGAGGGGTCGGAGAGCCTGATCTGTCATTGGCAGTGTAATAAACAGAGAACGCCAGTTCCACATAAACACCTCCGACCAATATGAACAGCCCACTACAGGAAATGAAAATGTGGCCACAGGAAGTTAACCCTTTACATATCGAGGAGAGAGGGGGGGGACGAGTCGCAAATCCAGTGTTTAAGTGGACGCCTCCGTCTCTTTTGTGTGGGTTATTCTAGGGGGCATTGCCCGAGGGGGTCTGAACATGCATTAATTGCTTGTCATGGAGAGATACGGCTAAATGTGGACAGGGTGGCGCTGTCCAATCCCATTTAATGAGAGGATAAAACAGACTCCCGTTGAAGGCAGATAGGGAGAATCATATTGACCCGTGTTGGTGCTCGTGAATAACCAGTTGTCTCCCTCGATCGATCACCGCACAATGAGACACAACAAGGAAGGAAGGGCGTCGTGATTTGTGAATGACACACAAGGTTGAAACACGGGCAGCTTGCCGTCCTTCTGCCTTCATTGTTTGACACCACGTGTGCGCATGCACGTGCTTCTCACTCGGTGACAGCGTCCTCTGGGCTGAAAGGCTTCTACCTCTTCACCCAGGCGTGCTCATTAAGCCCAACGCAGCAACATGTCCATGTGGAGTCACCCCGGAGAGACTGGAGGGGATTCGAATGAGGAGAGGGCGTTGGGCGTCGGGATTGGACGAGTTTCGTGGCATCACACGAAACTCTCTGCGTGGAGAGACCGGAGGTTAAGGGGATGCGGAGCTTGCGTTGGGCGTCGGGATGGACAAGTTTCGCGTGGAGAGACCGGAGTGAAGGGGGCTGGGTTGCTGACGTTGAGCACCAGGATGGAGGAGTTTCAGAGAGTCACTTTGGAGTCTGCATGTAAAGACTGGAGGAAAGGGGGCTGGGTTGCTGACGTTGGGCTTCAGGATGGACGAGTTTCATGGAGTCACAGAGGAGTCTGCGTGGAGAGACTGAAGGGGATTCAAAGGAGGAGAGGGCGTCGGGATTGGACGAGTTTCGTGGCATCACACCGGAGTCTGCGTGGAGAGACCGGAGGGTGGGGGGATGCGGAGCTTGCGTTGGGCGTCAGGATGGACAAGTTTCATAGAGTCAGACAGGAGGCTGCTTGGAGAGACCGGAGGGAAGGGGGCTGGGTTGCTGACGTTGGGCATCAGGATGGACGAGTTTCATAGAGTCACTTTGGAGTCTGCATGTAAAGACTGGAGGAAAGGGGGCTCGGTTGCTGACGTTGGGCGTCAGGATGGATGAGTTTCATAGAGTCACAGAGGAGTCTGCGTAGAAAGACTAGAGGGTATGCAAAGGACAGGGGGCTGCGGGACTGGCGTTGGGTGTCTGTAGAGACGAGTTTCGTGGAGTCACACCGTAGTCTGTGTGGAGAGACCGGAAGGGGAGGGAACTGTGTTTCTGGCGTTGGGCATTTGTATGGACGAGTTTCGTGGAGTCACACCAGAGTCTGTGTGGAGAGACTGGAGGGGATTCGAAGGAGGACAGGGCGTTGGACGTCGGGATTGGACGAGTTTCGTGGCATCACACCGGAGTCTGCGTGGAGAGACCGGGGGGTAAGGGGATGCGGAGCTTGCGTTGGGCGTCGGGATGGACAAGTTTCGCGTGGAGAGACCGGAGTGAAGGGGGCTGGGTTGCTGACGTTGGGCACCAGGATGGAGGAGTTTCATAGAGTCACTTTGGAGTCTGCATGTAAAGACTGGAGGAAAGGGGGCTGGGTTGCTGACGTTGGGCGTCAGGATGGACGAGTTTCACGGAGTCACAGAGGAGTCTGCGTAGAAAGACTAGACGGTATGCAAAGAAGGACAGGGGGCTGCGGGACTGGCGTTGGGCGTCGGGATGGACGAGTTTCGTGGAGTCACACCGGAGTCTTTGTGGAGAGACCGGAGGGGAGGGAACTGCATTGCTGGCGTTGGGCATTTGGATGGACGAGTTTCATGGAGTCACACCAGAGTCTGCGTGGAGAGCCTGGAGGATATTTAAAGGAGGAGAGGGCGTTGGGCATCAGGATTGGATGAGTTTCGTGGCATCACAGCGGAGTGTGCATGGAGAGACTGGAGGGTAAGAAGATGCGGAGCTTGCGTTGGGCGTCTGGATGGACAAGTTTCGCGTGGAGAGAACAGAGTGAAAGGGGCTGGGTTGCTGACGTTGGGCGTCGGGATGGACGAGTTTCACGGAGTCACAGAGGAGTCTGCGTAGAAAGAATAGAGGGTATGCAAAGAAGGACAGGGGGCTGCGGGACTGGGGTTGGGCGTCGGGATGGACGAGTTTCGTGGAGTCACACCGGAGTCTGTGTGGAGAGACCGGAGGGGAGGGAACTGCGTTGCTGGCGTTGGGCATTTGAATGGACAGAGTTTCGTGGAGTCACACCAGAGTCTGCATGGAGAGCCCGGAGGGGAGGGCGCTGCGGGGCTGGCGTTGGGTATCGGAATCGACGAGTTTCGTGGAGTCACACCGGAGTCTGTGTGGAGAGACAGGAGCGGAAGGAACTGCGTTGCTGGCGTTGCGCATCGGGATGGACGATTTTCGTGGAGTTACACCGGAGTCTGCGTAGAGAGAGTGGAGGGGAGCAAATTGCGTTGCTGCCGTTGGGCAACGGGATGGACGAGTTTCGTGGAGTCACATCGGAGTCTGCATGGAGAGACCAGAGGGGATGCAAAGGAGGAGAAGGGGTTGGCGTTGGGCATCAAGATGGACGAGTTTCATCGAGTCACACTGGAGTCTGCGTAGAGAGACCGGAGGGGATGCGAAGGAGGAGAGTGGGCTTCGTGGCTGGCGTTGGGCGTTGGGATGGATGAGTTTCATGGAGTCACACTGGAGTCTGCATGGAGAGACCGGAGATAAGGGGGTTGTATTGCTGGCATTGGGCGTCGGGATGGATAAGTATCCTGGAGTCACACCGGATTCTCCGTGGAGACACTAGAGGGAGTGGGAGTCCACTCCATAGTGTATCTATCATAATAGTGAGAGTCCAGTCCATAGTAGATCCAACATAATAGTGAGAGTCCAGTCCATAGTGGATCTAACATAATAGTGAGAGCCCAGTCCATAATGGATCCAACATAATAGTGGAAGAGTCCAGTCCATAGTGGATCTAACATAATAGTGAGAGTGTAGTCCATAATGGATCCAACATAATAGTGAGAGTCCAGTCCATAGTGGATCTAACATAATAGTGAGAGTCCAGTCCATAGTGGATCTCACATAAGAGTGAGAGTCCAGTCCATTGTGGATCTAACATAATAATGTGAGAGTCAAGTCCATAGGGGATCTACCATAATAGTGTGAGAGTCAAGTCCATAGTGGATCTAACATAATAGTGAGAGTCCAGTCCATAGTGGATCTAACATAATAGTGTGAGAGTGTAGTCCATAGTGGATCTAACATAATAGTGGGAGTCCAGTCCATAGTGTATCTAACATAATAGTGTGAGAGTCCAGTCCATAGTGGATCCAACATAATAGTGTGAGAGTCCAGTCCATAGTGGATCTAACATAATAGTGGGAGTCCAGTCCATAGTGTATCTAACATAATAGTGTGAAAGTCCAGTCCATAGTGGATCTAACATAATAGTGTGAGAGTCCAGTCCATAGTGGATCTAACATAATAGTGTGAGAGTCTAGTCCATAGCGGATCTAACATAATAGTGAGAGTCCAGTCCATAGTGGATCTAACATAATAGTGAGAGTCCAGTCCATAGTGGATCTAACATAATAGTGAGAGTCCAGTCCATAGTGGATCTAACATAGTAGTGAGAGTCCAGTCCATAATGGATCTAACATAGT
This sequence comes from Nerophis ophidion, assembly GCF_033978795.1. Lineage (NCBI taxonomy): Eukaryota > Metazoa > Chordata > Actinopteri > Syngnathiformes > Syngnathidae > Nerophis > Nerophis ophidion. The sequence continues at coordinate 45,975,141 of NC_084626.1, forward strand.
AGTGAGAGTCCAGTCCATAGTGGATCTAACATAATAGTGAGAGTCCAGTCCATAGTGGATCTAACATAATGGTGAGAGTACAGTCCATAGTGGATCCAACATAATAGTGAGAGTCCAGTCCATAGTGGATCTAACATAATGGTGAGAGTCCAGTCCATAGTGGGGCCAGCAGGAGACCATCCTGAGGGGAGACAGGTCAGCAGCGCAGAGATGTCCCCAACCGATGCACGGGCAGCGGTCCACCCCGAGTCCCGACTCTGAAGACCCAGCACTTCATTTATGGCCACCAGACCTGCACCCCCCTTTCCACAAGGCAGAGGGAGGCAGAGTAGAAAGAGTATGACTGTATGGGGTCCCTGGGACCCTATTTTGAAAAATCCTAGCGACAACACTGATGGAGTATCGGTGCATGCAAAACAGCAGCAGTCGGCTGTGGCCTGTGGGCCGCTTCTAATACTAATCAAATATCATCCCGGGGGCCACAGATCATTCATTGGTGGGCCGGATCTTGACTTTGACAAATAGGGCTTAATCCATTCCACATACTGATACACTAAATGTTTTAAGTGTCGTACGAGCATACAGAAGTTTTAAATTCGATTTTCCTCCAAGGTCATATTTCTCTTCTTCCGTTGACAAAGTTGAGTCGATTCAACTCTGAAAGAAAAAAGACTCCAATTGCAACCATTCAACCTTTGCAAATAATACAGACCTCTTTTCACAACAAAAACGGCAAAAAAGGAATCCTACCGACCAACCCTGCAAGGGTGTCCTTTTATTCTATTTTCCAGGGAGTTGGCAACCCTCCAAAGTTCCAAAAACCCGAAGTCGCCCCTTCAAGGGCGCCACTCTTGACTAGTGACTCCATCTCCTCCGTCTTCCTCTCTTCTCACTCATCTTATTCCCCACAGAACGTCTGTCAAAGGGCCAAAGCTTTGGCTGCTTGTTGCGCATGCTAACATGGCAAAATGTGAAAGATGGGAGCGGGGGGGTTGGGGGGATGGTGGGGGGGGGGGGGGAAGAACGAGCGAGGGAGAGGAAGAAGGACAGAGGGCAAGACTGCCGAAGCGATGGTCTCCAAACCACAGACACACTTTGAGAGCTGAGTGAATAAATGCCCTGTCTACTTGGGACCGGGTGCACTCACTCTCAACAACACCCGGCACGCATGCATAAAACCCCCGGGGTCGGCGTGGGAGAGATTCTCTGCAGAGAGATTGATAACGTCCCCCCCCCCCCCCGCTTCAAACGGCGGACTACTTAAGCGAGCCCGTGTGACTTCTAAAAAAACCCCCGGATGAATGGTGGCTGGAGACGGGTCAAGGGCAAGATGGGCGGAGGGCGGAGCGAAGCAGGTTTTCTTACCAATCGGGGAGTCGTGAGGAGGATGTAAGAAGACAAGGGCCCAGATGGGAGCGTTTTGGAGGGGGATGATGGGAGCGGGGTAAAGCTCCGCTGGTAATTGAGAAATAGAGAAACAGATGCAGGGAGGCGATGGTAAGAACTGGAGGGTACTGAAGCTCCCAGGTTAGTGTCGGTTCTACTGTATCACTGTTGTTCTAGTAGTACGCGGAACATTGTACTTGTCAACTAATGCAACAGCTTTATATGAATGGGTCTGTAATGTCATTTCTGTGACTATTGTTGCCGTAAAGGTACTTTGTATACCTTTGTATACGTCATCTTTAACAAGTTCTCTTATGGGCAACATTGGGTGCACGTGGACACACCTCAAGGGCACTAAACCTTCTTTGTTGTTAGGATAATTGTATCTAAATTCTCTTTTCTGTCTTGCCTCTTTTCTCCGCTCCCTCCTTTCCCAGCTTGCTCTCTTCGTTTTTGTCTTGTCTGAACTTTTTTGAAGCCTCTTTCTTTGCGCTGTCCTCAAATCTAAACATCAGACATGAATATGATCAGCTGGACTCTCGATCCGATTGACTTGAATTGAATTTGGCATGGACTAAGAACAGACAAGCCGTTGTTTCGTCCGTTCGCAAAAAACAAACATCCCAATTGGCAATTTGACTCCCTCAAATGGCCTTGCTCCGGGCTTCACGGTGGAAGAGGGGTTAGTGCGTCTGCCTCACAATACGAAGTTCCTGCAGTCCTGGGTTCAAATCCAGGCTCGGGATCTTTCTGTGTGGAGTTTGCATGTTCTCCCCGTGAATGCGTGGGTTCCCTCCGGGTGCTCCGGCTTCCTCCCACCTCCAAAGACATGCACCTGGGGATAGGTTGATTGGCAATACTAAATTGGCCCTAGTGTGTGAATCTGAGTGTGAATGTTGTCTGTCTATCTGTGTTGGCCCTGCGATGAGATGGCGACTTGTCCAGGGTGTACCCTGCCTTCCGCCCGATTGTAGCTGAGATAGGCGCCAGCGCCCCCCGCGACCCCGAAAGGGAATAAGCGGTAGAAAATGGATGGATGGATGGCCTTGACTAGGACCAGGCTGTTCTGAAAAACACCCCCGAGGACACCTCAATGATGGACGCTTTTGACCTCCCTCCCTTCTCAACGACACCTGGAGTCAAACTTTTTCAGATCGGACTCTGTCTACAAAACATTACACCATCAAACCCGGGACAATTGGGCACACACGCACACACCTGTTCTCTACCCCACCCCACGCCTTCACCACCGATTGTTTTTTCCCCTCAGGGCCTTCCAGGGCTCCAACTCCCCCTCCCTTCTGTGCGAGTTGTTGTGATTAAATGTAACGTGTTTATGTGTGCATTGCAAATGAGTTTTTTTTCCCTTGGACTGAACCTTGACCCCTCCCGTGGGTCTAGCCTTTGACTGATATTTTTTTACTCTTCCCCCCTTTCCGTATATCACCTTTTTCCCACCTTTTTTAAGGAGCGCCGTAAAAATGGCTGATCCGTTGGCGGTCCTGTCTTGTCTCCCTGTAACGTATGTCTGCTCTTAGTGGTACTGTGCCGATAATGTACTTTTCAGTTTGTATGTGTCTTGTGCATTTTAAGAATTGATAATAAATCATTTCCATTCCATTCCAAAAACTTTGTGTTACATTGAGTTCCCGGCAAGAAGACAAACACATGTCTTTGTTGTACCAAGCCAAAGGCTTGTAAAATTCCATTTTGTACGATGGGAGGAGACGGGAAGGGTTACCTATTGTGATCCACGACCTGCCGAAGCTCGATCCAGGACCAGCCCAAGCCTGTGGCGAAGTTGGGAGAGTGGCCGTGCCAGCATTCTGAGGGTTACTGGTTCAATCCCCACCTTCTACCACCCTAGTCCTACTGTATTATTTTCGGGTCTCCCCATGTCCATCCATCCATTTTCTACCGCTTATTCCCTTTTGGGGTCGCGGGGGGCGCTGGCGCCTATCTCAGCTACAATCGGGCGGAAGGCAGGGTACACCCTGGACAAGTCGCCACCTCATCGCTACCATTAAAAGATTACAGTTGGTACAAAATGCGGCTGCTAGACAAGAACAAGAAAGTTTGATCACATTACGCCTATAGTGTCTCACCTGCACTGGCTTCCTGTGCACTTAAGATGTGACTTTAAGGTTTTACTAATTACGTATAAAATACTACACGGTCTAGCTCCATCCTATCTTGCCGATTGTATTGTACCATATGTCCCGGCAAGAAATCTGCGTTCAAAGGACTCCGGCTTATTAGTGATTCCCAAAGCCCAAAAAAAGTCTGCGGGCTATAGAGCGTTTTCATTTCGGGCTCCAGTTCTCTGAAATGCCCTCCCGGTAACAGTTCGAGATGCTACCTCAGTAGAAGCATTTAAGTCCCATCTTAAAACTCATTTGTATACCCCTTTATAGACTAGTTGATCTGCCGTTTATTCTGTTTTCCTCCTCTGGCCCCCTCTCCCTTGTGTAGGGGTGGCGGGGGGAACACAGGTCCGGTGGTCATTGATGAAGTGCTGGCTGTCCAGAGTCGGGACCCAGGAAGGACTGCTCGCTTGTGTTTCGGCTTGGGACATCTCTGCACTCCTGATCCGTCTCCGCTTGGGATGGTTTCCTGCTGGATCCACTATGGACTGGACTCTCACGATATCACGTTAGACCCGCTCGACATCCATTGCTTTTGGTCTCCCCTACAGGGAAGGGTTGCCCACATATGCGGTCCTCTCCAAGGTTTCTCATAGTCACTGTCATTGATGTCCCACTGGGGTGAGTTTTTCCTTGCCCTTATGTGGGCTCTGTACCGTGGACGTTGTTGTGGCTTGTGCAGCACTTTGAGACACTTGAGATTTAGGGCTATATAAATAAACATTGATTGATTGATTGATAGTCCCGTTCGTTGTGTCCTTGAGCAAGACACTACACCCTTGCTCCTGATGGGTCCTGGTTAGCGCCTTGCATGGCAGCTCCCGCCATCAATGTGTGAATGTGTGTGTGAATGGGTGAATGTGGAAATTGAGTTCCTTAAAAAAAAAAGGTATAAAAACGCTATATTTTTTTATTCCTCAACAGGAGTGCTCGTTTGGATTCTTCATTCATCACTCCAATCAACTCTTGTTAGTTTTACAATATAATTAAAACCGTTCGCACTTCCGAAACCAAACCACAACCCAACCGGCCTCAGAGGTGTGAATAATCCAGGTCAGTGACCGCGATTTGGGCCCCTCCCACCTCCAAAGACATGCACCTGGGGATAGGCCCCTCCCACCTCCAAAGACATGCACCTGGGGATAGGCCCCTCCCACCTCCAAAGACATGCACCTGGGGATAGGCCCCTCCCACCTCCAAAGACATGCACCTGGGGATAGGCCCCTCCCACCTCCAAAGACTTGCACCTGGGGATAGGCCCCTCCCACCTCCAAAGACATGCACCTGGGGATAGGCCCCTCCCACCTCCAAAGACATGCACCTGGGGATAGGCCCCTCCCACCTCCAAAGACATGCACCTGGGGATAGGCCCCTCCCATCTCCAAAGTGATGCACCTGGGGATAGGCCCCTCCCACCTCCAAAGTGATGCACCTGGGGATAGGCCCCTCCCACCTCCAAAGACATGCACCTGGGGATAGGCCCCTCCCACCTCCAAAGACATGCACCTGCGGATAGGCCCCTCCCACCTCCATAGACTTGCACCTGGCGATAGGCCCCTCCCACCTCCAAAGACATGCACCTGGGGATAGGCCCCTCCCACCTCCAAAGACATGCACCTGGGGATAGGCCCCTCCCACCTCCAAAGACATGCACCTGGGGATAGGTTGATTGGCAACACTAAATGGTCCCTTGTGTGTGAATGTTGTCTGTCTCTCTGTGTTGGCCCCGTGATGAGGTGGTGACTTGTCCAGGGTGTACCCGCCTTCTGCCCGATTCCCAAAGGGAAAAAGTGGTAGAAAATGGATGGATGGAAATTCCTCAGTACACTAATAATAATAATGATAATAATGGATTTGTCACGTCTGTAAGTCTGATTTCATGTTTGATCATGTTTTGTTTTGTTTTCTGGACTCTTGTTCTGTTTTTTCACTTCCTGGTTTGTTTTTGTTACCATGTCAACTCATTACTTTTCACCTGTCACGTCACGTCCCTGTTCTCAGCCTCACCTGTTTTCACTAATCATCACAGCTATTTAAGTCACTCTTTTTCTTGTCTTCGTCCTGGGATCTTCACACTCGCACGCACCCTACCCATGCTGTTCAAACCTTGCCGTGTAAGTTTTTTTTTTTTTGTATTCATGCCATTGTACTAGTTTTGTTTTGTTTGTATATAGTCATGCCATTGTGCTGTTTTGTTTTAAGTATAGTATATATTTTTATCCGCCACAGAGCGCGTCCTTGGTTTGCGTTTTTGTAGTTTGTTTGTTTATTTAATAAATCATGTATCGGCATCATTCACACCTGGTGGTGGTAAGCTACATCAGTAGCCACAGCTGCCCTGGGGTAGACTGACGGAAGCGTGGCTGCCAGTTTGCGCCTACGGCCCCTCCGACCACCACCAATCATTCATTCATCTTTCATTCACCAGTGTGAGCGGCACCGGGGGCAACGGGTGAAGTGTCCTGCCCAAGGACACAACGGCAGCGACTTGGATGTCAAGAGGTGGGAAGCGAACCTGCAACCCTCAGGTTTCTGGCACGGCCACTCTACCCACTATGCCATGCCGCCATTTATCATTACACCATGTAGCAAATAAAATAGCTTCGAGGTCAGTAAGCACAACCAGAATTATTCCATACATTTGGGACAACTGGCGCATTGTTGAGTTTTGAGAAAATTAAATGATTTTAGGTGGGCTTTATAGTCCGAAAAATATGGTTACCAGTGGAGGAGTGTCTTCTGCACGTTGTGGTAATAATGCACACCCCCCGGCTTGTGGTGGCGGAGCTCCTCTCCCTTCCTTTGAATACAGTTGCAGAAAAAATGCATGAAATAAGATGCAGCTCTCTCGATGTGTTATTGATACTTTTGACACGCGTAATTTAAATTTTTATGCGTGCAAACCGACGTGTGCATTTGTTATATCCGTCGTTTTAGCATCTTTTTGATATGAAAATATTCACCTAGCTGAATCAGCATATATGCAAAAGCTGACCGACTGTTTCCACCCCGCCCCTATCTACCCGTGAATGGTGGGCTAGCGTACTTGGAGAACATATAACATGTTGGTAATGTTTACTTGAGTCATATTGCAGTCTACACGTATCTCTTATGTGTGACTGCCATCTACTGGTCACACTTATCATTACACCATGTATCATTACATCTACCCACTACGCCGCTCTACCCACTACGCCATGCCGCCTCACCAAAAACGTCAACGTGGAGTCATTGAGTCTGTTTAGCCGATCGGAGAGTTAGCTTCCGCAGCTAGTGGGTCCATGATGAGGACTTCTGTTTTGTTCCATCAGCCGTTTTACTGCAGGGTTACAGACACAGTTTGGAAGCAATTAATAAATGCAAATAAAGATTTACAGAGTATTTCTGTGTAAATAAATAACTCATTTCACAACAAATACAGTTTATAGTCCGGTGCGGCTAATTTAAGAACAAATATCTGTTTCTTTCAAATTTAGTGGGTGCGGCTTATATTGTAGTGAGCGCTATAGTCCGGAAAAAAAAAAAAAACGGCATATTTTTTTTTTATTCTTTACAGCTTGAAATGAAATTACTCAAAGCCGGACAAGTGACTTGATTGGAAGTGATGTCCTCTATTCAAAGATCACCCAAGAAGAATAACAGGTGGGAAGGTCTTTCATAATGGCAAATCAATATAGAGAATTTACAGCAGAGATCAGCCTAAATGCCAGCCCGCCCTTTGGCCTCTTATCAGCACCCAATCACAGGCAATCAAGCTCTTTTCAAGACTGATTTAACCCTGATGAGCCCGAAACTGAATGAACTTCACACACACACACACACACACACACACACACAGAGCAGCGTCTGCAATATCGTAGCCCAGATTAAAGCCACATGAAAGGTTAGAGACAAAGGTGACGTCTCCTCTTTTCAAATGGCAAGAGCGTAGTTTGACATGAAGCGAGTGGGCGAGTGCCCGGGTGAACAAAAGGCTGGCTCCGTGTGGGAGAAAGGGCACAGGCAGTGGTGGGTCAGGGGGGGTAAGGCGGGCCTTTAATTAAAAGGATTATATTGAGGTGCAGGAGCTGTCCACCGGGCCCAGATTGGCTACAGTAATGAAAACTATCCCTGTCAGAGGGGGAGACTTGCAGAGAGTGATGGGCTTGAAATGCAACACTGTAGCGTGACCACATCACCTATTTAAACCACACACAGAGAGTGGAGGCACACAACATTGATACAACGTTGATTATACATACGTGTCCTTTATAAAGGACTTTGAAACTGTGACAAAATACTGTAGATGTTCTTGTAAATATAGATCCACGTTGGATCCACATTGTTAGTTGACAAATGACTAAATGTCAATGGTCAAATCAACGTCACAACCTGACGTTGAATAAATGTCAACGTTGTGTAAATTGTGTGGTAGATTATTGGTTGGTAGATGACCAAATTTCAATGGTGGAATCAACGTCAAAACCTGACATTGAATAAACGTTGTACATGTAGTTTTAATGTTGTATTTGTGTGGTAGAATCTTAGTTGGGAAATGAGCAAATTTCAATGGTCAAATCAACGTCAAAACCTGACATTGAATAAACGTTGTACATGGGGTTTCAACGTGGTATTTGTGTCGTAGAATTTAGATTGGGAAATTACCAAAATTCAATGATCAAATTAGCGTTAAAACCTGACATTGACTAAAGGTTGTCAAAAACTATATTTTTTCAACGTTGTATTTGTGTGGTAGAATCTTAGTTGGGAAATGACCACATTTCAACGGTCAAATCAACGTCATAACCCGACATTGAATAAACGTTGTACATGTGGTTTCAACGTTGTATTTGTGTCGTAGAATTCTGATTGGGAAATGACCACATTTCAATGATCAATTTAACGTTAAAACCTGACATTGACTAAAGGTTGTCAAAAAGCATGTTTTTTCAACGTTGTATTTGTGTTGTAGAATTCTGATTGGGAAATGACCACATTTCAATGATCAATTTAACGTCATAACCTGACATTGAATAAACATCAATGTTGTCTTTGTGTTGTAGGATACTGGTTGGGAAATGACCAAATTTCAATGATCAAATTAACGTTAAAACCTGACATTAACTAAAGGTTTTCAAAAAGCATGTTGTTTCAACGTTGTATTTGTGTGGTAGAATCTTAGTCGGGAAATTACCAAATTTCAATGGTCAAATCAACGTCATAACCTGACATTGAATAAACGTTGTACATGTGGTTTCAACGTTGTATTTGTGTCGTAGAATTATGATTGGGAAATTACCAAAATTCAATGATCGAATTAACGTTAAAACCTGACATTGACTAAAGGTTGTCAAAAAGCATGTTTGTTCAACGTTGTATTTGTTTTTTAGGATAATGGTTGGGAAATGACCACATTTCAATGGTCAAATTAACGTTACAATCTGACATTGAATAAATGTCAACCTTGCATCTGTGTGGTAGAATATTAGTTGAAAAATGGCAACATTTCAATGATCAAATCAACGTCAAAACCTGGCATTGAATAAACGTTAATGTTGTCTTTGTGTTGTAGGATATTGGTTGGGAAATGAGCAAATTTCAAAGATCAAATTAACGTTAAAACCTGACATTGACTAAAGGTTGTCAAAAAGCATGTTGTTTCAACGTCGTATATGTGTGGTAAAATTTATAGTTGGTAAATGAACACATTTCAATGGTCAAATCAACGTCAAAACCTGACATTGAATAAACGTTGTACATGTTGTTTTAACGTTGTATTTGTGTTGTGGAATATTGGTTGGGAAATGACCAAATTTCAATGGTCAAATCAAGGTCAAAACCTGACATTGAATAAACGTTGTACATGTAGTTTCAATGTTGTTTTAACGTTGTATTTGTGTGGTAGAATCTTAGTTGGGAAATGACCAAATTTCAATGGTCAAATCAACGTCATAACCTGACATTGAATAAACGTTGTATATGTGGTTTCAACGTTGTATTTGTGTTGTAGGATAATGGTTGGGAAATGACCATATTTCAATGGTCAAATTAACGTCACAATCTGACATTGAATAAATGTCAACCTTGCATCTGTGTGGTAGAATATTAGTTGAAAAATGGAAACATTTCAATGATCAAATCAACCTCAAAACCTGGCATTGAATAAACGTTAATGTTGTCTTTGTGTTGTAGGATATTGGTTGGGAAATGAGCAAATTTCAATGATCAAATTAACGTTAAAACCTGACATTGACTAAAGGTTGTCAAAAAGCATGTTGTTTCAACGTCGTACATGTGTGGTAAAATTTATAGTTGGTAAATGAACACATTTCAATGGTCAAATCAACGTCCAAACCTGACATTGAATAAACGTTGTACATGTTGTTTTAACGTTGTATTTGTGTTGTGGAATATTGGTTGGGAAATGACCAAATTTCAATGGTCAAATCAAGGTCAAAACCTGACATTGAATACACGTTGTACATGTAGTTTCAATGTTGTTTTAACGTTGTATTTGTGTGGTAGAATCTTAGTTGGGAAATGACCAAATTTCAATGGTCAAATCAACGTCATAACCTGACATTGAATAAACGTTGTATATGTGGTTTCAACGTTGTATTTGTGTTGTAGGATAATGGTTGGGAAACGACCACATTTCAACGGTAAAATTAACGTCACAACCTGACATTGAATAAACGTTGTACATGTTGTTTCGACGTTGTATTTGTGTTGTGGAATACTGGTTGGGAAATAACCAAATTTCAATGATCAAATTAACGTTAAAACCTGACATTGACTAAAGGTTGTCAAAAAGCATGTTATTTCAACGTTTTATTTGTGTTGTAGAATATTGGTTGGGGAATGACCAACATTCGATGATTAAACCAATGTCAAAACCTGACATTGAATAAATGTCAACGTTGCGTCTGTGTGGTAGATTATTGGTCGGAAAATGACAACATATCAATGATCGGATCAACGTCAAAACCTGACATTCAACAAACGTCAACGTTGATTTTTGTGTTGTAGAATATTGGTTGGGAAATGACCAAATGTCATTGGTCATATTAATGTGAAAACTTGACATTGACTAAACGTCAACGTTGTGTTTGTGTGGTAGAATTATGGGTTGGAAAAAGACATAATTTCAATGATCAAATCAACGTCAAAACCTGGCATTGAATAAACGTCAACGTTGTATTTGTGTGGTAAAATATATAGTTGGGAGATGAACAAAACAACTAATCCTAACCCTACCCTAACCATAACTCCAACACTAATCCTAACCACAACCCCAGCCCTAACCCTAACCCAAAATTCTATGTTGTAGAATATTGGTTGGGAAATGACAACATTTCAGTGATCGAATCAACGTCAAAACCAAACATTCAATAACCGTCAACGTTGTCTTTGTGTTGTAGAAAATTGGTTGGAAATGACAACATTTCAGTGATCGAATCAACGTCAAAACCAAACATTCAATAACCGTCAACGTTGTCTTTGTGTTGTAGAAAATTGGTTGGAAATGACCAAATGTCAATGGTCGAATTAATGTGAAAACCTAACATTGACTAAACGTCAACGTTGTCTTTGTGTGGTAGAATTATGGGTTGGAAAAAGACATAATTTCAATGGTCAAATCAACGTCAAAATCTGGCATTGAATAAACGTCAACGTATTTGTGTGGTAAAATTGTCATGATCCGTAGTCTGGGTCATGTTTAGTTTAGTTATTTTCTGTTAGTTTGGACTCCCTTTGTTGTTTGTGTACCTTTGTGAGTCAGTTTGGTCACCATGGTAACATATTAATTTCACCTGCTGCGGGTTCCAGACGCACACCTGGTTTTGTTAATTACTTCCTTATTTAAGCCTGCCTTGTCCCGTCAGTCGGTCTTGGTCCCTTGATTGCGGTAAGCAATAATCACGTACGCTATTCTTGTTTCCTGAACCTGTGCTAGTGTTAGCTTTAGCTTCCGTGCGTTCGGCACGCATTTCTTTTGTGAATTTCGTCCGTTTTTGTACCAGAGTTTTTGTTATTAAATCATCTTACCTTTACGTTGTTGTCCGGAGTGTCCATGTTTGCACTGGAGGAACGATCCCGCAGTAAAATGCGACCCACACGTGACAAAAATATATGTTTGGGAGATGAACAAAATAACTAATCCTAACCCTAAACCTAACCCTAACCCTACCCTAACCATAACCCAAACCCCAGCCATAACCCTAACCCAATATTCTATGTTGTGGAATATTGGTTGGGAAATGAGCAAAAGTCAACGGTGAAATCAACATTTGAACCCAACATTGACTAAACGTTGTCAAAAAGCATGTTGTTTCAAGGTCATGTTTAAAGGGGAACATTATCACAATTTCAAAAGGGTTGAAAACAATAAAAATCAGTTCCCAGTGGCTTGTTGTATTTTTTGAAGTTTTTTTCAAAATGTTATCGGTCCCCGAGTACCCCTAAAAAAAGCTTTAAAGTGCTTGATTTTCGCTATTTGCGATGCATTTCCCTGTGACGTCACACAGTGCTGCCAATGTAAACAAACAATGGGAATACCACAGCAAGATATAGCGACATTAGCTCGGATTCAAACTCGGATTTCAGCGACTTAAGCGATTCAACAGATTACGCGTGTATTGAAACAGATGGTTGGAGTATGAAAATATTGAAGAAGAAACTGAAGCTATTGAGCGAATAGCTATTGACGCTATTCATAGCCGAATAGCTGCGTTAGCATTGCCGGTAAAATGTGCGGACCAAACGATCAGGACTTTCGCATCTTGTGACACTGGAGCAACTTAAATCCGCCGATTGGTAAGTGTTTGTTTCGCATTAAATGTGGGTGGAAGGAAATGTAATATAGTTGCAAATGCATCTACAGGTTATCCATACATCTCTGTGCCATGTCTGCTTTAGCACCGCCGGTAAATAGCATGTTAGCATCGATTAGCGTAGCATGTTAGCATCGATTAGCTGGCAGTCAACATCAACAAAACTCACCTTTGTGATTTCGTTGACTATCGTTGCAAATGCATCTGCAGGTTATCCATACATCTCTGTGCCATGTCTGCTTTAGCATCGCCGGTCAAATGTGGAGACACTCTGGCACATTCAATGGGGGTCTGGCGGCAGACACTTTGGCATCTTGGGGCCGGTGGTGCAACTTGAATCTCTCCCTGTTAGTGTTGTTACACCCTCCGACAACACACCCACGAGGCATGATGTCTCCAAGGTTCCAAAAAATAGTCAAAAAAACGGAAAATAACAGAGCTTTGTAATGTGTTGAACATAAAAATGGTGGGTGTGTTACCTCGGCGACGTCACATTCTGACGTCATCGCCTCCAGAGCGATAAACAGAAAGGCGTTTAATCCGCCAAAATTCACCCATTTAGAGTTCGGAAAGATGGTCCTTTTTCTGCACCATCAAGGTATATATTGACGCTTACATAGGTCTGCTGATAATGTTCCCCTTTAAGATGTTCAACGCCAGAACCTAATCCCACAAATTCTCAACGTTGTTTCGAAGTCTTTGTTCCTGCCGGCAAGGCAGCGAGTGCTCATGGAGCAGATTGGACACCCGGTTGCTGCAAGTGCAGTAGAGTCCATACAAGGTCATAAAGAATAATAACAATGGATGAACTATGACATTAAATTAGAAGTTCTTGTAGATTAAAGTCATTACTGATATGCTTCCGGCCAAGTGAGTTTCCCTCTTCAATGTAAATGAATGCTATGTTTGGCACATCCATCCAGTGCCTCTGCTTCTCATTAATTTTTATCTCTGCAGATATAATGAAGTCATAATAGCAGGGGGTCTGATGAGTTGTCAATTAGAAAGTCGAGCGATCCCTGTCCTGTATTAAAAAAAATAATAATAAAAAATGTAAAAAGCTCGGAGGGAAGGTTATTGATTCTGGCCTGTCTTTAACGCGGTGGTAAGCATCACCTGTCATCTTGGTGAACTTGGTCATGTCCTTCACTCACAGCAGGGAGGCGTTAATGACGTTTTTTTTTATGTGATGCAACAAGGATGGACGGCATCTTTGCTTCATGTTCCGACATGTCAGCTTGTGTCTGTTTCGTGTGCAAGAACTTATTGCAGGGGTCACCAACGCAGTGCCCGCGGGCACCAGGTCGCCCGTAAGGACCAGATGAGTCGCCCACTGGCCTGTTCTAAAAATAGCACAAATAGCAGCACTTACCAGTGAACTGCCTCTATTTTTTAAATCTTACTTATTTAGTAGCAAGCTGGTCTCGCTTTGCTCGACATTTTTAATTCCAAGAGAGACAAAACTTAAATAGAATTTGAAAATCCCCAAAAATATTTTAAAGACTTGGTCTTCACTTGTTTAAATAAATTTGTCATGATGCGCTACTTGGATCATGTCATATTCTGTTTTTGTTCCATCTTTGTATCGTGTTCTGTTATTTGACTTCCTTAGTTCCTGGTGGCACTTCCTTTTTTGTTCCGTTGCCATAGTTACACGTTAGTGTCACCTGCCTTTTGTTTTTGAGGCGCACCTGCCTCGTAATGACTCTCCTTATTTAAGCCTGCCTTTTTCGTTACTCGCTTTTGGATTTTAGTTTGTGTTTGATGCAACAGGTGATGTCGCTGACTTCTCATTGTAGTAAAATACTTTTTTAACTCGTTGGCTTCCACGCTATTCCTCTGTTTATTTCCCTAGCTCACATGCTAGCGTTCTTAGTTCTTCTAGTTCCCATGCTTTTTCTGTTCATTTTCTTTTTAGTCCCTTGTGCAAATGTTTTCTGTTCCTAGTCTGTTTTCTTAGTATATAATAAATCATCATATCTTACCTACACGCTGTGTCCAATCTGACTGCATCAATTGAGAGAACGAACTCGCACCACAATGCCAGCTAACTATCACAAAATTCTGTATTTTTTTACTTTGCTTCTTATAACCTTCAGAAAAAGGCAGGCTTAAATAAGGACAGTCATTACGAGGCAGATGCGCGACATGATCCGCTACTTGGATCATGTCATATTCTGTTTTTGTTCCATCTTTGTATCGTGTTCTGTTATTTGACTTCCTTAGTTCCTGGTGGCAGTTCTTTTTTTGTTCCGTTGCCATAGTTACACGTTAGTGTCACCTGCATTTTGTTTTTGAGGCGCACCTGCCTCGTAATGACTCTCCTTATTTAAGCCTGCCTTTTTCGTTACTCGCTTTTGGATTTTAGTTTGTGTTTGATGCAACAGGTGATGTCGCTGACTTCTCATTGTAGTAAAATACTTTTTTAACTCGTTGGCTTCCACGCTATTCCTCTGTTTATTTCCCTAGCTCACATGATAGCGTTCTTAGTACTTCTAGTTCCCATGCTTTTTCTGTTCGTTTTGTTTTTAGTCCTTTGTGCAAATGTTTTCTGTTCCTAGTCTGTTTTCTTAGTATATAATAAATCATCATACACGCTGTGTCCAATCTGACTGCATCAATTGAGAGAACGAACACAAAATTCTGTATTTTTTTACTTAGCTTCTTATAACTTTCAGAAAAAGGGAGGCTTAAATAAGGACAGTCATTACGAGGCAGATGCGCGACATGATCCGCTACTTGGATCATGAAATATTCTGTATTTGTTCCATCTTTGTATCGTGTTCTGTTATTTGACTTCCTTAGTTCCTGGTGGCACTTCCTTTTTTGTTCCGTTGCCATAGTTACACGTTAGTGTCACCTGCCTTTTGTTTTTGAGGCGCACCTGCCTCGTAATGACTCTCCTTATTTAAGCCTGCCTTTTTCGTTACTCGCTTTTGGATTTTAGTTTGTGTTTGATGCAACAGGTGATGTCGCTGACTTCTCATTGTAGTAAAATACTTTTTTAACTCGTTGGCTTCCACGCTATTCCTCTGTTTATTTCCCTAGCTCACATGATAGCGTTCTTAGTACTTCTAGTTCCCATGCTTTTTCTGTTCGTTTTGTTTTTAGTCCCTTGTGCAAATGTTTTCTGTTCCTAATCTGTTTTCTTAGTATATAATAAATCATCATATCTTACCTACACGCTGTGTCCAATCTGACTGCATCAATTGAGAGAACGAACTCGCACCACAATGCCAGCTAACTATCACAAAATTCTGTATTTTTTTTACTTTGCTTCTTATAACCTTCAGAAAAAGGCAGGCTTAAATAAGGACAGTCATTACGAGGCAGATGCGCGCCATGATCCGCTACTTGGATCATGAAATATTCTGTATTTGTTCCATCTTTGTATCGTGTTCTGTTATTTGACTTCCTTAGTTCCTGGTGGCACTTGGTGTTTTGTTCCGTTGCCATAGTTACACGTTAGTGTCACCTGGCTTTTGTTTTTGACGCGCACCTGCCTCGTAATGACTCTCCTTATTTAAGCCTGCCTTTTTCGTTACTCGCTTTTGGATTTTAGTTTGTGTTTGATGCAACAGGTGATGTCGCTGACTTCTCATTGTAGTAAAATACTTTTTTTACTCGATAGCTTCCACGCTATTCCTCTGTTTATTTCCCTAGCTCACATGCTAGCGTTTTTAGTTCTTCTAGCTCCAATGTTTTTTCTGTTTGTTTTGTTGTTAGTCCCTTGTGCAAATGTTTTCTGTTCCTAGTCTGTTTTCTTAGTATATAGTGCCAGCTAACTGTCACATAATTCATTTATTTTTTTTTACTTTGCTTCTTATAACTTTCAGAAAGACAATTTTAGAGAAAAAATACAACCTTAAAAATGATTTTAGGATTTTTAAACACATATACCTTTTTACCTTTTAAATTCCTTCCTCTTCTTTCCTGACAATTTAAATCAATGTTCATGTATTTTTATTTTTTTATTGTAAAGAATAATAAATACATTTTAATTTAATTCTTCATTTTAGCTTCTGTTTTTTCGACGAAGAATATTTGTGAAATATTTCTTCAAACTTAATATGATTAAAATTAAAAAAAAAATATTCTGGCAAATCTCGAAAATCTCTAGATTCAGATTTAAATCTTATTTCAAAGTCTTTTGAATTTATTTTAAAATTTTTGTTCTGGAAAATCTAGAAGAAATAATGATTTGTCTTTGTTGGAAATATAGCTTGGTCCAATTTGTTATATATTCTAACAAAGTGCAGTTTGGATTTTAACCTATTTAAAACATGTCATCAAAATTCTAAAATTAATCTTAATCAGGAAAAATTACTAATGACGTTCCATAAATTATTTTTTAAATTTTTTCAAAAAGATTCAAATAAACTAGTTTTTCTCTTCATTTTTTTCGGTTGAATTTTGAATTTTAAAGAGTCAAAATTGAAGATAGTCTATGTTTTAAAATTAACTTTTCATTTTTTTCATGTTTTCTCCTCTTTTAAACCGTTCAATTAAATGTTTTTTTCATCATTTATTCCCTACAAAAAACCTTCCGTAAAAGAGAAAAAAAATGTATGACCGAATAACGGACAGAAATACCCATTTTTTTAAAATATATATGTATTTATTTATTTTTTACAGGTAAATTGAGCAAATTGGCTATTTCTGGCAATTTATTTAAGTGTGTATCAAACTGGTAGCCCTTCGCATTAATCAGTACGCAAGAAGTAGCTCTTGGTTTCAAAAAGGTTGCTGACCCCTGCCTTATTGAGTAGAATTGAATATTGAATAAAATCAGCAGAGCTGACAAGAAACTGACTTTCACTGGCAAACTTTCCTGGTTGAAGATACATCCACAGCGTTTCTCTCCGACCATATTTGCCTTATCATTCCCATCCGTGATGTTGTGTGTGAAGCGCATGTCTTCCCGGCGCCGCTGAGCAAGATGAACATTATCTCCGACCACCCTGCCAGAAAAGCAGACTCTGCAGCAAATGAATCGGATAGACGGACGACAGAAATGTTCTCACTTTTTGCCACCTTGTCTCTGCTGGATTCCACCGGTCGGATGGTTTGTGTCACTCCAATGCAGTTATTCACCACTCGTCTTACAAAGTGTGTCTCCTCACCATTCGCTGACTTCATATTGCTAAAATTCCACGACGAAGGATGGGAATCGATAAGAGTTTGACCATTCCGATTTATTGGAAAACACACTTATTGGTTCTCATTTGGAAATAAAAGGATAAGAAACAGGCTGATTTGCATCAAAAGTGTGTGTGTATATATATATATATATATATATATATATATATATAGGAACCTATTGTATTTTTAAGGTTTTATTATTATTATTATTATTATACTGCCGCCTCTTCGAGCTATAATTTTGATCCCCTTAACATGCTTAAACACTCACCAAGGTTTACACACACATCAGGACTGGCAAAAAATTGCGATCTAATTGAAAAACCAAAACCCAAAACTGAAAATTTCGCTCTAGTGCCCCCCTAGGAAAAAACACAGACAAAACTGCTTGTAACTTCCGTTAAGAATGTCGTAGAGACATTAAACAAAAACTTTTATGTAGGTCAGACTTAGACCTAGATTTCATACACCGACCTTCTTCAGCAAAAATTAACATAATATTGGCAAAAACTCCTTCAAAACAAAAGTTTCCTAAAAAAAATAATTTTTCCCTCTTTGAGCTGTAATTTGACCTCCTTAAAATGCTTCAAAACTCACCAAACTGGACACACACATCAGGACTATTGAAAATTGCCATCTGATAAAAAAAAGAAACAATACTAAAAATTGCGCATTAGCGCCCCCTAGGAATAAAACACTGACAAAACTGCTCTTCGGAAGAAAACACAGGCACAACTGCTTGTAACATCCAGTAAGAATGTCGTAGAGACATGAAATGAAAACCTCAATGTAGGTCTCACTTAGACATATATTTCATTATTTGACACCTTTCAGCAAAAAACAACAGAAAATTGGTAATTACCCCTTCAAAACAAAAGTTTTGTAAAAACCCGTCACCTTTTTTCAAACATTATCTCCTCTGAGCGCTTTTGTTGTGTCGGTTTCAAACTCGCACAGGAAATAGATTGAACCTTTCTGATTAAAATTTGCGAAAAAAGTTTTTCTAACTGCTCCGGTTTTGATTTTACGAGCCTTCAAAGAACAGCTGCGCTGCTGCCGTCTCAAGATGGCCGCTCAAAAGCAGGAAGCACCAGCGTGACCACACAATGCAGAGAAGGTAGGTAATGTGCGGGTAAAGATATGTTGACTGGGTGAAAGAAGGAGGCACCAGTTTGACACTAGGATACAGAGAAGGTAGGTAACGTGCAGGTAAAAATATGTTGTCTGGGTGATGGCAGGAAGCACCAGCGTGTATGGGTGAAAAAAAGGAACACCAGTGTGACCCCAGGATGCAGGGAAGTTAGGTAATGTGCAGGTAAAGATATGTTGAATGGGTAAAGGCAGGAAACACCAGCAAAAGTCAGTCCCGTCCATCGCTGCTTGCAGCTTTAATTTTAATACAATTTCATAGTATTCTTCTCAAAAAGAGTTAGGAACTGACCACTGAAAACTAGTAAAAGTATGTCAGCCGTTGACAAAAACAAGTCCAAAGAAACCGTGTGTATGTCTCTTACCGTCAAGCATGACAATTATTATCATTATTTGTGCAGAAAAATAAGCATATTTTCTATGTTTGCACGGTGGAGGACACTTCTCTCATAAGGACCAGGCTGCCAGTCTTTGAGCCGGGCAGACGCCGCTATTGTCATGCAAATGTCATGCTTTCATTCCAATGTTTACAGTTAATAATGGCAGCTTTTTACACCGAGGCGCTGACGTGTTAGTCGGCGTTAGTCTGCTGGCTCATTGCAGAAATGACAGCAGCTAAACGTTGTTGCCTTTAGAGATTCACTTGGAGGGAAAATGTTTCATTTTAACTTGCATCTTGCTAATGCTTCTGCCCGTTTGATGAAATATATCCACCGCAAGTACACGGAATTCTCCAAGATTTGGGCTAAGGGTGGGCTCGGCCGATTCATTGGGGAGCTAAGAAAATGATGGATTTTCGTGACTTAAATGATCATTTTCATAGTGAAGAATATTCATCAAAATACAGAAAACGAAACCCAAAACCAATGAAATTGTTACGTTGTGTAATTCGTAAACAACAAGAGAATACAATGTTTTGCAAAACCTTTTTTTACCTTATTTTTGTCATGACGGGTGGGGTCGCAGCTTGCTGCGGGGATTGTTCTCCCGGGATGCAAACAGTCTACTTTGGACCAGGCGTGAAGGTAAGAAAATTTTTAAATACTTAATATATATATATATACAGCTGTATGAATAACATACAACAAATCATTTCAAACCACAACAAAGCAATTGCAAAAGAACTGCCCACCCCCCGACTAAACGACTCTGAAAGCAATAAGGAATGTAACTGTCGCAAGAAACCTGATTGCCCTCTCAACGGGGGGTGCTTACAAACATCAGTCGTTTACCAAGCAAAGGTAACATGCAAGGACATTAGCACATCCGACACGTACGTAGGATTAAAACCAGATGGATCAATCACAAGGCCTCCTTTAGAAACCAGACCTTGCGGAATTCTACAGAACTCAGCAAGCACATTTGGAACCTCAAAATGTGCAATATTCAATAACATGGCAAATTCTTGCATCCAGCACACTTTACAACAGTGGTAATAAAAGATGCAACCTATGCTTTATTATATATCACCCAGACCTGTCATCCCTCAACAACCGCTTTGAAATCATTTCCACATGCCGCCACGGACGGAAACACCTCCTAGGTAACACATGAGCCAATCACCACACCCTACGCCTGCCTGTACCCACCCACTCTGTGCTCTATATAAACCATTGTATGTGAATGCTTCCATTAAAATCTCCTGATGATTGAGGTAACCCCTCATGAAACAGTTCTGTAGAGATGAAGTAGTCTTGTTTTTTTTCCCACACACATATATATATATATGTATATATATATATATATATATATATATATATATATATATGCACTTCCTAAAGCACATACTTTCATCTCGTCAGGAATCATCAATACGAACTGTGAGATCATATTTTCCATACGGATGGTTGACTTCTGGTCATGGCTAAGCAGAGTAATAAATTATTTCAACATAGTTTACACTCGCTGATTATTTTCCAGCACGACCACGAGAGAAAGCGCATCACCCTGTTGGCGCCACGTCCGAGATGATATCGCGTCGCATCATTTGAATTTCTAAAGGTCAGCCGCAGAAAGGCGGCGCTGTGACAGACAATTACATAGTTCCTAATAAAAAGCATGACTACATTTCAAGGTGCACTGTACTCAAGGACATATCGCATGTTAAAATATACTTTTTTTTTTACAGATTTAGTGTTGCCCACCCGTCAACTCGTAAGAGACGTCTGACATTGAAGCTGCGTTTGTGTCAAACTGACCAAAATGAAAAAAAACACGGTCCGAGTTTCGGGCGGAAAGCCATTAAATATCTGTTTAAACGTTAATTTAGTGTGGCAGTTATACGACACTTAATCACGCTTATTATGCTGGGAAATATTAAGTCCGTGTTAAAGTGGTGCCGCAGGTTTCCAAAGTGGGTTATGAGCGTGGACAAGCATTATACGCGGTGCACTTGAACGCATCGTCAGCATGTGGCTGCTAAAAAAAGGTCTGTGGACTCAGTTGTAAAACCCTTTTCCACCACGTGTGGCAGTAATGTCAACATCACACACATAGAAGACGTCTGGAGATAAAGTCATAGAGAAGTGTATTAAGCGCAAAAAATATAACTAAAGGGCTACAGCTGTTTTTTTTTGTTTGTGTTAGAATAATAGTTTCTAAATAATGACAAAAAACTTTGTATTACATTGTGTTCCGGACAAGAAGACAAAAGGTTGAAATCTTCCAAGAAGAATGCTTGTAAAACTCCACTGGGACTACAAAGCAGACAGATGGCAGGATCTGCCCAATTTACAAAGGAACTATTTTTGAAGTATTTTACGAACTCTTTTTGAGCTATTTATGGAACTCCCTTTGAATTATTTTATGGGACTCTCTTTGAACTATTTTATGGGACTCTTTTTGAACTATTTGACAAACTATTATACGAACAAATTATTATATATATATATATTACATAAAACCAAAAGTATGGTAATTAAGAGTCCAGTCCATAGTGGATCTAACAAAATAGTGAGAGTCCAGTCCATAGTGGATCTAACATAATAGTGAGAGTCCAGTCCATAGTGGATCTAACATAATAGTGAGAGTCCAGTCCATAGTGGATCTAACATAATAGTGTGAGAGTCCAGTCCATACTGGATCTAATATAATAGTGAGAGTCCAGTCCATAGTGGATCTAACATAATAGTGTGAGAGTCCAGTCCATAGTGGATCTAACATAATAGTGTGAGAGTCCAGTCCATAGTAGATCTAACATAATAGTGTGAGAGTCCAGTCCATAGTGGATCTAACATAATAGTGAGAGTCCAGTCCATAGTAGATCTAACATAATAGTGTGAGAGTCCAGTCCATAGTGGATCTAACATAATAGTGAGAGTCCAGTCCATAGTGGATCTAACATAATAGTGAGAGTCCAGTCCATAGTGGATCTAACATAAAAGTGAGAGTCCAGTCCATAGTGGATCTAACATAATAGTGAGAGTCCAATTATGTTTTTCTCTCTCTGATTGATTGACTGATTGCTGACAGTTATAAACATGAAACTCTCCCAAGAAACAAAGTATGTCTCAAGACCAGACTTTGAAGTTTCCCACGTGATGGCTTTGCTCGGCGTGAAGGCGATCCTTTCACTCCCCGAGTGTGCTTGAAGAGCTATGAAATCCATTTCACCCCCCCCCCCCCCCCCCCATTTCCCTGACATTCTTAGCTGGTGACCTCTATTCCAGCTACGTGTCTCACTATTACAGCGCTAATCCATCCATGACAATGTTCAATTTCCTCTGGGGAATATTCAGCGTGTTGGACGGCTTGGCCCCTCCCACACGCGGTAATGACCCCCCCGTCTCCAAGAGGCCACTTTGTTAGACGTGGGGGATCATTTGGAATGTTATGAGACGATAACATTTTTTTATTAAAGACATCCGTTTTGATGAAGAAAAAAAGCCTCTAAAGTGCATCTGCTTAGAAACATCATCTCATGTTGTTGACTATTATTATTATTATTATTGCATTTCTTGTCCCGTTGACCCAACTGAACAACTCAAGATTGAGCAAAGTTTTAATGTCATATGAAACAAATAAATAAAATACTGGTGCATTTATCTTGAAAAGTTTAATTATTACAAATAATGTAAAATCTTTGGACACCTAACAAGTCAATCCGATTCCTGAGTTGACGATTCGATTCAGAATTAATCTTTGATTTAACGCGCTTCTCACTTCAAAGTGTTTCTCACAATGTATTATCTAGTATAGTACCGAATTTTACGGACCATAAGGCGAACCGGATTATAAGGCTCATTAAAGGAGTCTTATTATTATGATTTTTTTTTATGAATGTCAAAGACTTCCTTATGTTAGATCCACCATGGACTGGACTCTCACTATTATGTTAGATCCACTATGGACTGGACTCTCACTATTATGTTGGATCCACTATGGACTGGACTCTCACACTATTATGTTAGATCCACTATGGACTGGACTCTCACACTATTATGTTAGATCCACTATGGACTGGACTCTTATTTTTATGTTTAATCCGCTATGGACTGGACTCTCACTATTATTTTGGATCCACTATGGACTAGATTCATCACACTATTATGTTAGATCCACTATGGACTGGATTCTCACTATTATGTTAGATCCACTATGGACAGGACTCTCACACTATTATGTTAGATCCACTATGGACTGGACTCTCTCACTATTATGTTAGATCCACTATGGACTGGACTCTCTCACTATTATGTTAGATCCACTATGCACAAGACTCTCACTATTATGTTAGATCCACTATGGACTGGACTCTCACACTATTATGTTAGGACCACTATGGACTGGACTCTCACTATTATGTTAGATCCACTATGGACTGGACTCTCACTATTATGTTAGATCCACTATGGACTGGACTCTCACTATTATGTTGGATCCACTATGGACTGGACTCTCACACTATTATGTTAGATCCACTATGGACTGGACTCTCACACTATTATGTTAGATCCACTATGGACTGGACTCTTATTTTTATGTTTAATCCGCTATGGACTGGACTCTCACTATTATTTTAGATCCACTATGGACTAGATTCATCACACTATTATGTTAGATCCACTATGGACTGGATTCTCACTATTATGTTAGATCCACTATGGACAGGACTCTCACACTATTATGTTAGATCCACTATGGACTGGACTCTCTCACTATTATGTTAGATTCACTATGGACTGGACTCTCACTATTATGTTGGATCCACTATGGACTGGACTCTCACACTATTATGTTAGATCCACTATGGACTGGACTCTCACACTATTATGTTAGATCCACTATGGACTGGACTCTTATTTTTATGTTTAATCCGCTATGGACTGGACTCTCACACTATTATGTTAGATCCACTATGGACTGGACTCTCACTATTATGTTAGATCCACTATGGACTGGACTCTCTCACTATTATGTTAGATCCCCTATGGACTGGACTCTCACTATTATGTTAGATCCACTATGGACAAGACTCTCACTATTATGTTAGAGCCACTATGGACTGGACTCTCACTATTATGTTAGATCCACTATGGACTGGACTTTCACTATTATGTTGGATCCACTATGGACTGGACTCTCACTATTATGTTAAATCCACTGTGGACTGGACTTTCACTATTATGTTAGATCCACTATGGACTGGACTCTCACTATTATGTTAGATCCACTATGGACTGGACTCTCACACTATTATGTTAGATCCACTATGGACTGGACTCTCACACTATTATCTTAGATCCACTATGGACTGGACTCACACTATTATGTTAGATCCACTATGGACTGGACTCTCACTATTATGTTAGATTCACTATGGACTGGACTCTCACACTATTATGTTAGATCCACTATGGACTGGACTCACACTATTATGTTAGATCCACTATGGACTGGACTCTCACTATTATGTTAGATCCACTATGGACTGGACTCTCACTGTTATGTTAGATCCACTATGGACTGGACTCTCACTGTTATGTTAGATCCACTATGGACTGGACTCTCACTATTATGTTAGATCCACTATGGACTGGACTCTCACTATTATGTTAGATCCACTATGGACTGGACTCTCTCACTATTATGTTAGATCCACTATGGACTGGACTCTCACTATTATGTTAGATCCATTATGGACTGGACTCTCACTATTATGTTAGATCCACTATGGACTGGAGTCTCACACTATTATGTTAGATCCACTATGGACTGGACTCTCACTGTTATGTTAGATCCACTATGGACTGGACTCTCACTATTATGTTAGATCCACTATGGACTGGACTCTCACACTATTATGTTAGATCCACTATAGACTGGACTCTCACTATTATGTTAAATCCAGTATGAACTGGACTCTCACACTATTATGTCTACATCTGCAGTCCCCTCCAAGGTTTCTCATTGTCATCCCATTGGGTTGAGTTTTTCCTTGCCCTGATGTGGTATTGAGCTGAGGATGTTGTCGTGACTTGTGCAGCCCTTTGAGACACTCGGGATTTAGGGATATATAAGTAAACATTTATTGATTGATTTATTAAAAGAGAGTATAGTACCGTTTTAATTGAACTAGAACCACAATACTACACTAGTACAACCTTAAAAGTCCTTCTAGTCAGTCTGGCAGCGTTTTTTTTTCCCGCCCTGACAGAACGTCGTGTTTTGTCCGGCTTTCCAAATTCGGCGACTGTGATTAATGTTCTCAGCGGAATATCGACGAGACCATCATTGCGCAATCATGGCCAGCACACACCGTCTTTAACACTCATTATTGAGCCGCTCTTCAACACCTTGCCGGGCGGACAAAGAAGCCGGGGCCTGTCAGCTCTCTAATAAGTTGATCTGCCGCTGCGGAGTGGCTGACCTACAGGTGGCAATTAAATGTCAAGACATTTGGATTCCAATTCCGAGTCGCGGGAGTCGTGTGCTAAATTTAGACGTGTCAAATGCGCCGGATGGCTTGTGTCAGTTTTTGAAGTTTGTGTCTGGATTACGCCTCGACCTCCCAAACCTACGAGACCAAAGACTGCGTGAAGAACTTTTGAAGGATTATTTTGACTACCGGTAATAGAAACCTTTTTAAATTATATGGAGAGGCGGAGCCGATGGCGGGGCAGGACATGCTGGAGTCCTGCCCAAGATGGCGGCAAGGAGGTGGAGAATGCTGCTTAGCAGAGAGGCGGGGAGTGCCGGTAGCGGCAGACGATTGACATTTCTCCTTACGCTGCATAAAAGGGGAGAAGAAGGAGAGATTGGGGCAGAAGGAGTTGGAGAACCTGCAGCAACGGATGAGGAGCGAAAGCGAGAGAGAATAGCGCTTGAGAGACATTGACGCAACCGACTAGAGAGCGAGACGACGGCGCAAAATACTTCCTATATTGAACAATAAACAAGAGTCAAGCCTTTTCAAGCATGTTCTTCCTGGGTGGTCCATGGAACCCGCACGACGACAGCAAGGAACTGTCACAAATTAATTTAGATGTATAGTGGGGTTATACGGTATACCGGTACTCCTATAGTATTGTGGTACCAATGAATCATATTCGGTACTGTACCACCTCTAAAAAGTTTTTTGTTTTTTTTTAACAGGCACAAAGGGTTTTTAAGGCTTTTTTTAAAAGCATCCACAGTCTGTGGTGCCCTCAGGTAGTCAGGGAGAGCGTTCCGCAGACTGGGAGCGGCATGACGGCGCATTATCGTCACGTGGTCTTACCAGCGGAGGAGCATGTTCGGCAGTGCGCACACACCGAGTACTTACAAGCAGACACAGGGTGTAGACAGGAAACGGAGAACAGACGCATTTTGGTATAAAAACTAAAGATAAAGGTGAAGTTGTAACACTGAAACACCCTCAGAGCGAGGCGCCTTAAGACATGGCTAGCTAGCCAGCGGCTAACATCCATCCACAGTGTTTTAGCTACTTCTAAATCACTAATCCTTGCCGCCATGGCGACGAATGACCTGCTCAGTGGCCAAGTGAGTGTCCGCCCTGAGGTCGGTTAAGTTGTGAGTTCAAACCTCAGCCGAGTCATGCCAAAGACTAGAAAAATTGGAGGTTAAATCACCTAAAATGAGTCCCGGGCGCGGCCAGCGCTGCTGCTCACTGCTCCCCTCACCTACCAGTGGGTGGACAATGGCGGTGGCTCAAATGCAGAGGATAATTTTGCCACACCTAGTGTGACTATCATTGGTACTTTTACTTACTTTGACTGGTTAGCTAGCGTCTTAGCTACTTCTTAATCTCTAACCCTCGTCTCCATGGCAACAAAGTAAGTTTTCTTACAAGTACCATTATCACTGGAGGAGGAGGAATAGCTAAACATGCTTCACTACACACCTGAGGAGGATACAATAGCTCACCGCCGTCATAATGTAAACAAACACCATGGGTGGATCTACACCTGACATCCACTGTAATGATAACAGGTACAAGAGTGAATCTAGTCGATACTACTATGATTACATCAATATTTTTTAGCATCAAAAAATCGTTTATTTTGTTTTTTTAAATGTATATTATGTTTATAAATTGAGTAAATATGTCCCTGGACATAAATTATGACCAATGTTTGATCCTGTAACTACTTGGTATCGGATCGATACTTAAATTTGTGGTATCTCCTACTATTCACTATTTTATTCAAAAACTTAATTGCAATAATAAACACATGTTTCATGTACCCTAATATCTTTTGTTCAAATAAAGACGAAAATGCCATTTTTTTGTGGTCCCCTTCATTTGGAAAAGTATAGAAATACATTTTCGTACCGGTAACAGTTCCCAAATAATGCTATCGGGACATCACAGAGTATGTGTAAAAATGTAAATTAGCCCAAAAATATGTAAGGAGCTTGATCGTATCAAAGTATATATTTATGTATGTATAATGTATTTATATTATTCCCATGTGAATAATGCTGTATAATAGACTGTATTTATATTATTCACATGTGAATAATGCTGTATAATAGACTGTTTTTATATTATTCACATGTGAATAATGCTGTATAATAGACTGTATTTATATTATTCACATGTGAATAATGCTGTATAATAGACTGTTTTTATATTATTCACATGTGAATAATGCTGTATAATAGACTGTATTTATATTATTCTGTGGTCCCCTTTATTTAGAAAGAGTATCGAAATATATTTTGTGAATAATGCTGTATAATAGACTGTATTTATATTATTCACACGTGAATAATGCTGTATAATAGACTGTATTTATATTATTCACATGTGAATAATGCTGTATAATAGACTGTTTTTATATTATTCACATGTGAATAATGCTGTATAATAGACTGTATTTATTATATTCACATGTGAATAATGCTTTATAATAGACTGTATTGATATTATATACATGTGGATAATGCTGTATAATAGACAGTTTTTTATATTATTCACATGTGAATAATGCTGTATAATAGACTGTATTTATATTATTCACATGTGAATAATGCTTTATAATAGACTTTATCTATATTATATACATGTGAATAATGCTGTATAATAGACTGTTTTTTATATTATTTACATGTGAATAAAGCTGTATAATAGACTGTATTTATATTATTCACATCTGCGATGAGGTGGCGACTTGTCCAGGGTGTACCCCGCCTTCCGCCCGATTGTAGCTGAGATAGGCGCCAGCGCCCCCCGCGACCCCAAAAGGGAATAAGCGGTAGAAAATGGATGGATGGATATATTATTCACATGTGAATAATGCTGTATAATAGACTGTATTTATATTATTCACATGTGAATAATGCTGTATAATAGACTGTATTTATGTTATTCACAACTGAATAATGCTGTATAATAGACTGTATTTGTATTATTCACATGTGAATAATGCAGTATAATAGACTGAATTTATACTATTCACATGTGAATAATACTCTATAATAGACTGTATTTATATTATTCACATGTGAATAATGCTGTATAATAGACTGTATTTATATTATTCACATGTGAATAATGCTGTATAATAGACTGTATTTATGTTATTCACAACTGAATAATGCTGTATAATAGACTGTATTTGTATTATTCACATGTGAATAATGCAGTATAATAGACTGAATTTATACTATTCACATGTGAATAATACTCTATAATAGACTGTATTTATATTATTCACATGTGAATAATGCTGTATAATAGACTGTATTTATACTATTCACATGTAAATAATGCTGTATAATATACAGTATTTATATTATTCACATGTGAATAATGCTGTGTAATAGACTGTATTTATGTTATTCACATGTGAATAATGCTGTATAATAGACTGTATTTATACTATTCACATGTGAATAATGCTGTAGAATAGACTGTATTTATATTATTCACATGTGAATAATGCTGTATAATAGACTGTATTTATATTACTCACATGTGAATAATGCTGTATAATAGACTGTATTTATACTATTCACATGTGAATAATGCTGTATAATAGACTGTATTTATACTATTCACATGTGAATAATGCTGTATAATAGACTGTATTTATACTATTCACATGTGAATAATGCTGTATAATATACAGTATTTATATTATTCACATGTGAATAATGCTGTGTAATAGACTGTATTTATGTTATTCACATGTGAATAATGCTGTATAATAGACAGTATTTATATTATTCACATGTGAATAATGCTGTATAATAGACTGTATTTATATTATTCACATGTGAATAATGCTGTATAATAGACTGTATTTATATTATTCACATGTGAATAATGCTGTATAATAGACTGTATTTATATTATTCACATGTGAATAATGCTGTATAATAGACTGTATTTATATTATTCACATGTGAATAATGCTGTATAATAGACTGTATTTATATTACTCACATGTGAATAATGCTGTATAATAGACTGTATTTATACTATTCACATGTGAATAATGCTTTATAATAGACTTTATTTATATTATTCACATCTGCGATGAGGTGGCGACTTGTCCAGGGTGTACCCCGCCTTCCGCCCGATTGTAGCTGAGATAGGCGCCAGCGCCCCCCGCGACCCCAAAAGGGAATAAGCGGTAGAAAATGGATGGATGGATATATTATTCACATGTGAATAATGCTGTATAATAGACTGTATTTATATTATTCACATGTGAATAATGCTGTATAATAGACTGTATTTATGTTATTCACAACTGAATAATGCTGTATAATAGACTGTATTTGTATTATTCACATGTGAATAATGCTGTATAATAGACTGAATTTATACTATTCACATAAGAATAATGCTGTATAATATACAGTATTTATATTATTCACATGTGAATAATGCTGTGTAATAGACTGTATTTATGTTATTCACATGTGAATAATGCTGTATAATAGACTGTATTTATACTATTCACATGTGAATAATGCTGTATAATAGACTTTATTTATATTATTCACATGTGAATAATGCTGTATAATAGACTGTATTTATATTACTCACATGTGAATAATGCTGTATAATAGACTGTATTTATACTATTCACATGTGAATAATGCTGTATAATTGACTGTATTTATGTTATTCACATGTGAATAATGCTGTATAATAGACTGTATGTACAGTCTTTTATTCAAATGTGAATATTGCTGTATAATAGACTGTATTTATACTATTCACATGTGAATATTATAATAGACTATATTTATACTATTCACATGTGACTAATGCTGTATAATAGACTGTATTTATATTATTCACATGTGAATAATGTTATATAATAGACTGTATTTATATTATTCACATGTAAATAATGCTGTATAATAGACTGTATTTATATTATTCACATGTGAATAATGCTGTATAATAGATTGTATTTATGTTATTCTGTGGTCCCCTTTATTTAGAAAAACTATCAAAATATATTTTGGTACCAGTACCAAAATATTGGTGTGGTTACGATGTGATAATGTCCTCCACCACCACCACCGACACATCTTTATTGCTTCACCTCTCACTTCAGACGTAAACGTGGCTAACGTGCTTCGAATGTGCTCCACAGTTCCTAGAAAATGCCGGACTCAGCCTCGTCAGCCTTCTGGAGTGCGAGCGGGTCCTGGATGGTGCAGGATTTGCAGGGTGGGGGGCTAACAAGTCCATCAGGTCAGCAGCTTGTCCAGAGGAATTCAATCAAAATGCATGGCTTCAAAGCCTCAGCGGCCGCCAGAAACCTTACAGCCGTGATCAAGTTGCTTTAGCCAACTTTTTTACACCCTGTCAGAACTTAGGCCACTTTGGCCTCAGGATTTTGGTATCACAACAAGACTTTGATAGCTGTGCTGTAGCAGACACAAATCAAAGAAAGGAGCAATATACACTCCAGTAAGAGCTGCTTTTTTCGGGGCCAGCCCAAGGCTTTGTGTGGACTTGAACATGTTGTTTGTGGCCCCTTTTTGCTCTTTGATAATAACTTATTAGGGACTGAATGTTCCTTAGGGACAGAGGACCCTATTGTATGTCTAAGGTTTTATTATTATTATACCGTCACCTCTTTAAGCTGTAATTGGACCCCCTTAACATGCTTTACACATACATCAGGACAGGCGAAAATTGCCATTTAATAAAAAAAAAAAAAAAAAACTCAAAATTGTGCTCTAGCGCCCCCTAGGAAAAAAAACTGACAAAACTGCTTGTAACTTCCGGTATGAATGTGGTAGAGACATGAAATGAAAACCTCTATGTAGGTCTCGCTTAGACCTACATTTCATTGGTTGACACCTTACATAAAAAATCAACAGGAAGTTGGCAATTACCCCTTCAAAACAAAAGTTTTGTAAAAACCCGTCCCCTTTTTTCAAATGTCATAGAGGCATGAAACAAAAACCTCTATGTAGGTCTGACTTAGACCTAGATTTCATACACTGACTTTCTTCAGCAAAAATCAACAGGAAGTTGTCAAAAACCCCTTCAAAACAAAAGTTTCCTAAAACATGGCGTTTTTGCCTCTTTGAGCTGTAATTTGACCCCCTTAACATGCTTTTACACACACATCAGGACTGGCGAAAATTGCCATCTAATAAAAAAACAAACCCCAAAACTCAAAATTGCGCTCTACCGCCCCCTAGGAAAAAAAACTGACAAAACTGCTTGTAACTTCCGGTATGAATGTGGTAGAGACATGAAATGAAAACCTCTATGTAGGTCTCGCTTAGACCTACATTTCATTGGTTGACACCTTACAGCAAAAATCAACAGGAAGTTGGCAATTACCCCTTCAAAACAAAAGTTTTGTAAAAACCCGTCCCCTTTTTTCAAATGTCGTAGACGCATGAAACAAAAACCTCTATGTAGGTCTGACTTAGACCTAGATTTCATACACTGACTTTCTTCAGCAAAAATCAACAGGAAGTTGTCAAAAACCCCTTCAAAACAAAAGTTTCCTAAAACATGTCGTTTTTTCCTCTTTGAGCTGTAATTTGACCCCCTTAACATGCTTTTACACACACATCAGGACTGGCGAAAATTGCCATCTAATAAAAAAACAAACCCCAAAACTCAAAATTGCGCTCTACCACCCCCTAGGAAAAAAAAAACAGACAAAACTGCTTGTAACTTCCGGTATGAATGTGGTAGAGACATGAAATGAAAACATCTATGTAGGTCTCGCTTAGACCTACATTTCATTGGTTGACACCTTACAGCGAAAATCAACAGGAAGTTGGCAATTACCCCTTCAAAACATAAGTTTTGTAAAAACCCGTCGCCTTTTTTCAAATGTCGTAGAGACATGAAACAAAAACCTCTATGTAGGTCTGACTTAGACCTAGATTTCATACACTGACTTCCTTCAGCAAAAATCAACAGGATGTTGGAAAAAAAACCCTTCAAAACAAAAGTTTCCTAAAAAAAATGTCATTTTTGCCTCTTTGAGCTGTAATTAGACCCCCTTAAAATGTTTCAAAACTCACCAAACTGGACGCACACATAGAGACTGGTGAAAATTGCGATTTAATAATAAAAGAAAAAAAAACAACCCAAAACTCAAAATTGCGCTCTTCCGCCCCCTAGGAAAAAAAACTGACAAAACTGCTTGTAACTTCCGGTATGAATGTGGTAGAGACATGAAATGAAAACCTCTATGTAGGTCTCGCTTAGACCTACATTTCATTGGTTGACACCTTACAGCAAAAATCAACAGGAAGTTGGCAATTACCCCTTCAAAACAAAAGTTTTGTAAAAACCCGTCCCCTTTTTTCAAATGTCGTAGAGGCATGAAACAAAAACCTCTATGTAGGTCTGACTTAGACCTAGATTTCATACACTGACTTTCTTCAGCAAAAATCAACAGGAAGTTGTCAAAAACCCCTTCAAAACAAAAGTTTCCTAAAACATGTCGTTTTTGCCTCTTTGAGCTGTAATTTGACCCCCTTAACATCAATCAATCAATTAATCAATGTTTACTTATATAGCCCTAAATCACTAGTGTCTCAAAGGGCTGCACAAACCACCACGACATCCTCGGTAGGCCCACATAAGGGCAAGGAAAACTCACACCCAGTGGGACATCGGTGACAATAATGATCCAGTGGGACGTCTGTGACAATAATGATTATGAGAACCTTAGAGAGGAGGAAAGCAATGGATGTCGAGCGGGTCTAACATGATACTGTGAAAGTTCAATCCACAATGGATCCAACACAGTCGCGAGAGTCCAGTCCAAAGCGGGTCCAACTCAGCAGCGAGAGTCCCGTTCACAGCGGAGCCAGCAGGAAACCATCCCAAGCGGAGGCGGATCAGCAGCGCAGAGATGTCGAGGCGGATCAGCAGCGCAGAGATGTCCCCAGCCGATACACAGGCAAGCAGTACATGGCCACCGGATCGGACCAGACCCCCTCCACAGGGGAGAGTGGGACATAGAAGAAAAAGAAAAGAAACAGCAGATCAACTGGTCTAAAAAGGGAGTCTATTTAAAGGCTACAGTATACAAATGAGTTTTAAGGTGAGACTTAAATGCTTCTACTGAGGTGGCATCTCGAACTGTTACCGGGAGGGCATTCCAGAGTACTGGAGCCCGAACGGAAAACGCTCTATAGCCCGCAGACTTTTTTTGGGCTTTGGGAATCACTAACAAGCCGGAGTCCTTTGAACGCAGATTTCTTGCCGGGACATATGGTACAATACAATCGGCAAGATAGGATGGAGCTAGACCGTGTAGTATTTTATACGTAAGTAGTAAAACCTTAAAGTCACATCTTAAGTGCACAGGAAGCCAGTGCAGGTGAGCCAGTACAGGTATATATGTATGTATATATGTATATAAAGGTATATACAGTATAGGTATATATGTATGTATATATGTATATAAAGGTATATACAGTATAGGTATATATGTATGTATATATGTATATAAAGGTATATACAGTACAGGTATATATGTATGTATATATGTATATAAAGGTATATACAGTACAGGCGTAATGTGATCAAACTTTCTTGTTCTTGTCAAAAGTCTAGCAGCCGCATTTTGTACCAACTGTAATCTTTTAATGCTACACATGGGGAGACCCGAAAATAATACGTTACAGTAGTCGAGGCGAGACGTAACAAACGCATGGATAATGATCTCAGCGTCTTTAGTGGACAGAATGAAGCGAATTTTAGCGATATTACGGAGATGAAAGAAGGCCGTTTTAGTAACGCTTTTAATGTGTGCCTCAAAGGAGAGAGTTGGGTCGAAGATAATACCCAGATTCTTTACCGTGTCGCCTTGTTTAATTGTTTGGTTGTCAAATGTTAGAGTTGTATTATTAAATAGAGTTCGGTGTCTAGCAGGACCGATAATCAGCATTTCCGTTTTTTTGGCGTTGAGTTGCAAAAAGTTAGCGGACATCCATTGTTTAATTTCATTAAGACACGCCTCCAGCTGACTACAATCCGGCGTGTTGGTCAGCTTTAGGGGCATGTAGAGTTGGGTGTCATCAGCATAACAGTGAAAGCTAACACCGTATTTGCGTATGATGTCACCTAGCGGCAGCATGTAGATGCTGAAGAGTGCAGGGCCAAGGACCGAACCCTGGGGAACTCCACACGTTACCTTAACGTAGTCCGAGGTCACATTGTTATGGGAGACACACTGCATCCTATCAGCTATGCTTTTACACACACATCAGGACTGGCGAAAATTGCCATCTAATAAAAAAACAAACCCCAAAACTCAAAATTGCGCTCTACCACCCCCTAGGAAAAAAAAACAGACAAAACTGCTTGTAACTTCCGGTATGAATGTGGTAGAGACATGAAATGAAAACATCTATGTAGGTCTCGCTTAGACCTACATTTCATTGGTTGACACCTTACATCAAAAATCAACAGGAAGTTGGCAATTACCCCTTCAAAACATAAGTTTTGTAAAAACCCGTCGCCTTTTTTCAAATGTCGTAGAGACATGAAACAAAAACCTCTATGTAGGTCTGACTTAGACCTAGATTTCATACACTGACTTCCTTCAGCAAAAATCAACAGGATGTTGGAAAAAAACCCCTTCAAAACAAAAGTTTCCTAAAAAAATGTCATTTTTGCCTCTTTGAGCTGTAATTTGACCCCCTTAAAATGCTTCAAAACTCACCAAACTGGACGCACACATAGGGACTGGTGAAAATTGCGATTTAATAATAAAATAAAAAAAAACAACCCAAAACCAAAAATTGCGCTCTAGCGCCCCCTAGGAATAAAACACTGACAAAACTGCTCTTAGGAAGAAAACAAAGACACAACTGCTTGTAACTTCCGGTAGGAATGTGGTAGAGACTTTAAACAAAAACCTCTATGTAGGTCTCACGTAGACCTACATTTCATTAGTTGACAACCTTCAGCAAAAATCAACAGGAAGTTGGCAATTACCCCTTCAAAACAAAAGTTTTGTAAAAACCTGTAACCTTTTTTCAACCCAAAACTCAAAATTGCGCTCTAGCGCCCCCTAGGAATAAAACACTGACAAAACTGCTCTTAGGTAGAAAACAAAGACACAACTGCTTGTAACTTCCAGTAGGAATGTGGTAGAGACATGAAACAAACACCTCTATGTAGGTCTCACTTAGACCTGCATTTCATTAGTTGACATCCTTCAGCAAAAATCAACAGGAAGTTGGTAATTACCCCTTAAAAACAAAAGTTTTGTAAAACCCGTCCCCTTTTTTCAAATGTCGTAGAGGCATGAAAAAAAAACCTCTATGTAGGTCTGACTTAGACCTAGGTTTCATACACTGACCTCCTTCAGTTAAAATCAACAGTAAGTTGTCAAAAAACCCTTCAAAACAAAAGTTTCCTAAACAGTTTTATTTTTGCCTCTTTGAGCTATAATTTGACCCCCTTACAATACTTCAAAACTCACCAAACTGGACACACACATCAGGACTGGTGAAAATTGCGTTCTAATAATAAAATAAAAAAAACAACCCAAAACCAAAAATTGCGCTCTAGCGCCCCCTAGGAATAAAACACTGACAAAACTGCTCTTAGGAAGAAAACAAAGACACAACTGCTTGTAACTTCCGGTAGGAATGTGGTAGAGACTTTAAACAAAAACCTCTATGTAGGTCTCACGTAGACCTACATTTCATTAGTTGACAACCTTCAGCAAAAATCAACAGGAAGTTGGCAATTACCCCTTCAAAACAAAAGTTTTGTAAAAACCTGTCACCTTTTTTCAACCCAAAATTCAAAATTGCGCTCTAGCGCCCCCTAGGAATAAAACACTGACAAAACTGCTCTTAGGAAGAAAACGAAGACACAGCTGCTTGTAACTTCCGGTAGGAATGTGGTAGAGACTTTAAACAAAAACCTCTATGTAGGTCTCACTTAGACCTACATTTCACGAGTTGACATCCTTCAGCAAAAATCAACAGGAAGTTGGCAATTACCCCTTAAAAACAAAAGTTTTGTAAAACCCGTCCCCTTTTTTCAAATGTCGTAGAGGCATGAAACAAAAACCTCTATGTAGGTCTGACTTAGACCTAGATTTCATACACTGACCTCCTTCAGCAAAAATCAACAGGAAGTTGTCAAAATACCCTTCAAAACAAAAGTTTCCTAAAAAATGTCATTTTTGCCTCTTTGAGCTGTAATTTGACCCCCTTACAATGCTTCAAAACTCACCAAACTGGACGCACACATCAGGACTGGTGAAAATTGCGATCAAATAAAAAAACAAAAAAAACAACCCAAAACTCAAAATTGCGCTCTAGCGCCCCGTAGGAATAAAACACTGACAAAACTGCTCTTAGGTAGAAAACAAAGACACAACTGATTGTAACTTCCGGTAGGAATGTGGTAGAGACGTGAAAGAAAAACCTCTATGTAGGTCTCAGTTAGACCTACATTTAATTAGTTGACAACCTTCAGCAAAAATCAACAGGAAGTTGGCAATTACCCCTTCAAAACAAAAGTTTTGTAAAAACCTGTCACCTTTTTTCAACCCAAAACTCAAAATTGCGCTCTAGCGCCCCCTAGGAATAAAACACTGACAAAACTGCTCTTTGGAAGAAAACAAAGACACAACTGCTTGTAACTTCTGGTAGTAATGTAGTAGAGACATGAAAAAGAAACCTCTATGTAGGTCTCACTTAGACCTATATTTCATTAGTTGACACCTTTCAGCAAAAAACTACAGAAAATTGGTAATTACCCCTTCAAAACAAAAGTTTTGTAAAAACCCGTCACCTTTTTTCAAACATTGTCTCCTCTGAGCGTGTTTGTTGTGTCGGCTTCAAATTCGCACAGGAGAGAGATTGAACCCTTTTGATAAAAAATTGCGCAAAGAGTTTCTGTAACTGGCAAGCCCTCAAAGAACAGCTGCACTGACGCTTTCTCACAGTGGAAAAACAATTATATTTACCACAGAAGATTGCAAATAGATAAAAAGGCATACAATTTTTATTTAAATTTTATTTGATATGCCATTTTTAATTATTATTATTATTTGAAACTGGATTTTTGTATGTCGCTAAAGTTATATACGCCTTGCTTGTTCAATATTTAATGCAAAACTTGTTTGGGTCCCTATTAAAAGGTTCATTTGTTCAACTTTCCGTTTAAAATTTTGGCCCACTCTATGTTTGAGTTTGACCCCCCCTGCTTTAGATGAACATAAATTGTCGATGCCACGATCCGGCCCCGGTTTTACTCAATAAACGATCCTGTGAACGACCAATCTGAGCTGGAAAAACATGGGCATTTTTAGGATTGATCATTGATCTATTTTCAGTGAACATATTCCAGGATGTCATGAGTGCTCCATCATGGCTGCCGTTGGAGAGCGTCATTAATTCAACCGCCGCCCAATAAACTCGGAGCCGCCGCGGCGTACAGAATCATCAGAAGCGTCTCTCAGATATTGATATCCTCATTCCTCCATTCCCATCACATTTCACACGTGTGCTGGCCCGGGCATGCGAGGGGAATGTCAATAAGTGTGTGGGAGACGTCCCGACCTCCCAAGGTCACTTCTGAATCATCGCCGTACTTTCTCGGCAACTACTTTAGTATCAACGGGAATTGAACACAACATGTTGCACCGCACACCTTTGTGTTTGCGGATTAGTAGTTGGTGTCTCAAAGGACTGCACAAGCCACAACGACATCTGCGGTACGGAGCCCACATAAGGGCAAGGAAAAACTCACCCCAGTGGGACGTCGATGTGAATGACTATGAGAAACCTTGGAAAGGACCGCAGATGTGGGCGATTTAAACTACGTCAACGTCAACATTTTTCTACCGATTCCAAAAATCGCAACAATTATGCTACGATCAATATTTTAATACAATCACGGTTCTCCCCAAATTCCCAAATTTCCAGGAACTTCCCACTCACATGAATGGACATATTCATAGTTCTACAATGCCCTAAGTTCCCAATGATTTGTGCCAGATTTTAAACTTGAATCGGATCTTTCAACCAACCACCCAGACTACCGATAAATTAAACGCAAAATACATTTTCCTTTTCTAAAAATTCCCATTTTTCCCTGAATTTTCTCCCCATTGGCAATGAACACATTTCTCATCTGATATAACAGTTCCACCATCCACACACTTCACTCACCTCGGACTACCACCAAACTAATCAATCTACCATTTTCCAAGGTAAAAAAAAATACTGTAATTCCCCAAATTCCCAATTTTCCAACGCCCCATTTTTACCTCATCCCGGAAAGGTTTTTACAGTCCACATTTTTCAATCGTTTTTGACCAACCCACCTTGAAAAAAATCCCTCTTAGTCAGGACAACAAATTTTCCTTTTTTTTTTTTTTTTTTAAACAAATTCACGGTTTTCCCGAAATTCCAGGAATTCCGAAATAACCATTTTCAATTCAAACTGTTTTTACGTCAACATTTTTCAACCGATCCCCAAAATTTTGACAATTGTGCTACAATCAATATTTTAAAAATTTCATGTTCTCCCAAAATTCCAGGGAATTCCCACTCACATGAATGGACATATTCATAGTTCTACAATGCCCTAAGTTCCCAATGATTTGTGCCAGATTTTAAACCTGAATCGGATCTTTCAACCAACCACCCAGACTACCGATAAATTAAACGCAAAATACATTTTCCTTTTCTAAAAATTCCCAGTTTTCCCTGAATTTTCTCCCCATTGACAATGAACACATTTCTCATCTGATATAACAGTTCCACCATCCACACACTTCACTCACCTCGGACTACCACCAAACTAATCAATCTACCATTTTCCAAGGTAAAAAAAAATACTGTAATTCCCCAAATTCCCAATTTGCCAACGCCCTATTTTTACCTCATCCCGGAAAGTTTTTACAGTCCTCATTTTTCAATCGTTTTTGACCAACCCACATTGAAAAAATCCCTCTTAGCCGGGACAACAAATTTTCCTTTTTTTTTTTTTTTTAAACAAATTCACGGTTTTCCCGAAATTCCAGGAATTCCGAAATAACCATTTTCAATTCAAACTGTTTTTACGTCAACATTTTTCAACCAATCCCCAAAATTTTGACAATTGTGCTACAATCAATATTTTAAAAAATCAAGGTTTTCCCAAAATTCCCGGAAATTCCCACTCACATGAATGGACATATTCATAGTTCTACAATGTCCTATGATCCCACTGATTTGTGCTAGTTTTTTAACCTGAATCTGATCTTTCAACCAACCACCCAGACTACCGATACATTGAACGCAAAATACATTTTCCTTTTCTCAAAATTCCCAGTTTTCCCTGAATTTTCTCCCCATTGACAATGAGCGGGCATTTTACAATCTACTGCATTTCCCACATTTCTCATCTGATATAACAGTTCCACCATCCACACACTTCACTCACCTCGGACTACCACCAAACTAATCAATCTACCATTTTCCAAGGTAAAAAAAAATACCAGAATTCCCCAAATTCCCAATTTTCCAACGCCCTATTTTTACCTCATCCTGGAACGTTTTTACAGTCCACATTTTTCAATCGTTTTTGACCAACCCCCACCTTTCTTCTTTTTTTTTTTAAACAAATTCACAATTTTCCCGAAATTCCATGAATTCCGAAATAACCATTTTCAATTTAAACTGCTTTTACGTCAACATTTTTCAACCGATCCCAAAAATTTTAACAATTGTGCTACAATCAATATTTTAAAAAATCCAGGTTCTCCCAAAATTTCAGGAAATTCCCACTCACATGAATGGACATATTCATAGTTCTACAGTGCCTTAAATTCCCAAAGATTTGTGCAAGTTTTTTAACCTGAATCTGATCTTTCAACCAACCACCCAGACTACTGATACATTGAACGCAAAATATGTTTTCCCTTTCCTAAAATTCCCTGTATTCCCTGGAATTTTTTCCCCATTGCCAATGAATGGCCATTATACTATCTACTGCATTTCCCACATTTATTATCCGATCCAAACCATAAAGTTCCTTGAACCCTTGAAACCCACTAGCCATAACGACTGTGGGCAAATAAAAACACAGCTTTTGTAGACTCCTATATCACAGTTTCCCAAATTCTCGGTTTACCAAAGCCCTATTTTTAGATCATACTGGAAAATTTACAGAGTTCTCATTTTTCAACACGTTTTATTTGTTTGTACAAATTGTCGTTTTTCCCGAAATTCCAGGGATTTTGAAATACTCATCCTCAATTTAAACTGCTTCTACGTCAACAT
The DNA here is from genome assembly GCF_033978795.1 of Nerophis ophidion. NCBI lineage: Eukaryota > Metazoa > Chordata > Actinopteri > Syngnathiformes > Syngnathidae > Nerophis > Nerophis ophidion. The sequence goes on from NC_084626.1 coordinate 46,015,969, forward strand.
TTTTCTAACCGATTCTAACAACAATCCTCAATGTTTTGTGCCAGTTTTAAACCTGAATCTGATCTTTCAACCAACCACCCAGACTACCGATACATTGAACGCAAAATATGTTTTCCTTTCCCCAAATTCCTGGTTTTCCCTGAACTTTCTCCCCATTGACCATGAATGGCTATTACACAATCTACTGCATTTCCCACATTTTTCATCCGATCTAAAACCTTCCACCATCCAAACATTCCACTTACCCTGGACATTCAAGCATTTTATTTCCACTCTCCTACCGGAATTGCAAATTCTAGTTCTTCTCGTGGACATCATTGGGGCTAAGTCCAGGACTTCTGTGTGCTGGTACGACAATAAAGTTCCTGGAACCCTTGAAACTCACTAGCCATAACGACTGTGGACAATTAAAAACACAACTTTTGTGGACTCCTATATCGCAGTTTCACAAATTCTCGGTTTACCAAAGCCCTATTTTTAGATCATACTGGAAAGTTTACACAGTCCTCATTTTTCAACACCCGATTTGTTTGTTTGTACAAATTCTCGGTTTTCCCGAAATTCCAGGGATTCTGAAATACCCATTCTCAATTTAAACGGCTTCTACATCAACATTTTTCAACCGATTCTAACAACAATCCTCAACGTTTTGTGCCAGTTTTAAACCTGAATCTGATCTTTCAACCATCCACCCATACATTGAACGCAAAATATGTTTTCCTTGTCCCCAAATTCCCGGTTTTCCCTGAAATTTCTCCCCATTGCCAATGAATGGCCATTTTACAATCTACTGCATTTCCCACATTTTTCATCCGATCTAAACCGTTCCACCAGCTACACATTCCACTTACCCTGGACATTCAAGCATTTTATTTCTTTTTCTCCTATGTCCCACTCTCCCTTGTGTAGGGGTTCCTCTCCGATGTCCATGGATGAAGTTCTGGCTGTCCAGAGTCGGGACCCAGGATGGACCAATCGTCTGGAGTCGGGACCCAGGAAGAACCGCTCGCCTGTGTATCGGCTGGGGACAAGGTTCTCATAGTCCACATTGTCACCGACGTCCCACTGGGTGTGAGTTTTCCTTGCCCTTATGTGGGCCTACCGAGGATGTCGTAGTGGTTTGTGTTGTGGTTTGTGCAGCCTTTTGAGACACTAGTGATTTAGGGCTATATAAATGAACATTGATTGATTGATTGATGTCCACTCTCCTACTGGATTTGTAAATTCTAGTTCTTCTCGCGGACATCTTAGGGGCTAAGTCCAGGTCTTCTGTGTGATGGTATGACAATAAAGTTCCTGGAACCCTTGAAACCCACTAGCCATAACGACTGGGGCCAATAAAAAAAACACATCTTTTGTAGACTCCTAACCACAAGTGCTTAGATGTTTGTCTTCAAGAAGAGTTTAGCACTTCATTCATCTCACAGGTAAAAAAAGGAGTTCAATTCTCAGAAATAATAGATATAAATGACGAACACCAGGATTATGAGTGTGTAAACGACCTTTGCCGTGCGGGTTCAATGGACCACCCAGGAAAAACATTGTTTCTGCAGGTTTGACTCTCTTATTTTTCAAAAAAGGCAGATGTCTTTTCGCCGTCGTCGCTCCCACTCCTCCGCTCTCCAGTCGGCCGCGTCTCCGTCTCTCGTGTCTTTTCCTCTCTTGCTGCTCGGTCGCTGTTGCCGGCTCTCCTACTCCTTCCACCTCGATCCCTCCTCCTTCTCCCCTTTTATACAGTGTCAAAAGAAATGTTAATCGTTTCCCGATGTGTGAGCCACGCACCTGAATTAGATTGCGGCGGCGTCGCTCCTCGCATGCCCCGCCTCTCCGCTCCGCCGCATTCTCCGCCGCATTCTCCGCCGCATTCTCCGCCTCCTTGCCACCTCCTTGCCGCCATCTTGGGCAGGGCTGCAGCGTGGCCTGCCCTTCCGTCGGCCGGTCGGCTTCGCCTCCCCACAGAGTGACATAAAAGACATGAGTGGTTTGTGGTGTAAGTCGGTGTGCAACTTTAACCCTTCTATTATGTTGAGGGTCGATTTGACCCATTTCAGTTTTTGTGTTTATCAAAGTACTGGTTATCCTTTCTTTTTCTTGCTGAAATCTGGTGACCTTTCCTCATCTAGGGTCATGAACTGGTGTGTAAAATCTGGACACTTTGTTGAGTAGTGGAATGTCTTGCAGAGTGTGGATACAAAGATGATGTTGCGGGTCATTTTGACCTAGACGCTTTAATGTGGGTAAATAGCCAAAATAAACAAGTCTCTTTGATATAGTTTTTACTTTGATGTACAATTGTTTGTATTTTGATTGCCTCTGAGACCCAGAGCCAGGTGTGTGAAGAGAGGGAACTTTCTCAAACGTGTCCTTGTCACTGTTCTCATGTCATCTCTTTGACAAACTCACCAAAAAATGAGCTCCAGAAGGATGACATCTGAGGAGACAAGTACAGGTGTGAGAAAGTTCCCTCTCTTCACACACCTGGCTCTGGGTCTCAGAGACAATCAAAATACAAACAATTGTACATCAAAGTGAAAAGTACATCAAGGAGACATGTTTATTTTTGGATCTGAACAGCTATTTACCCACATTAAAGCGCCTGGGTCAAAATGAGTCGCAACATCATCTTTTTATACAAACTCTGCACAAACATTCCACTACACAACAAAGTGTCCAGATTTACACACCCTAGATGAGGAAAAGTCACCAGATTTCAGCAAGAAAAAGAAAGGATAACCAGTACTTTGATCAACACAAAAACTGAAATGGGTCAAATTGACCCTTAACATAATACAATTGGAATAAAAAATATATTGTATGTCACTTTTTTAAATGTCTATACAACCTAAAATAAAATTGTTATTGGTTTAACCTGTTTTCTTGACTGTTTTCAGTGCATTTACACAGTGCGGGTCAAAACGACCCGTAACATAATCAATGTCATTTTTCCCAACATAATACAAGGGTTAAGGCCTGCCTGTAGGGAGCTGCTTGAGAATAAATGGAAGTGGTGTTTGCATACATTACCGCTGTAAAGTTTTACCGGCCGAGAGCCGAGCTGATTACACACCGGCTCCCCGCAGGAGAGCACCCATTAGCACGGTTGTGCAGCTGTCAGGAAGTTCTATCCAAAAGCCGGCAGTCACATAGGAGAACCGTGAGCCGGGCACATTACATTAAACACTTGTGACCTTGAAATACGAGGAGGATCAATATTCCGCCGCTAGGTCTTCTCAGTCCGACAAAGACCTCAACTGGAACGCCACGTGTTGAATGGACTTTCTTTCCTTGATAATTCCACAGCTGCTGCATATGGATGCTTTACGACCCGCGCCGCCATGAAATATTCAGTGACAAATGGATTTCCAATTCCTGCTATTTGTATAAATCCACAGCAAGACAATGGCTTTAACCTCGTGTCACGCATCCCCTGCTTTTGTTTAGTTTTTTGTTTTTTTCCGTCCGTTTCCGCAAACTCAACCTTAGAATTTACCGCGGGGACGAGGAGTAAATGTGCATATGATGTCAAGGACGGTTGTCAGTATTCATGCATCATGTAATACATAGCTGTTAAATATACATGCTTCCATGAAATAAACATGAACATTATTTATACAAGGTTCATGGCTGTGGAACGCTAGGATGGCTTGGACATCCCAGCAGGAAATACATATTATTTTGTTTTTACAGGGCGATTCGCCGTTCTCTTGCACTCATTGCAAGGCCCAAGCTGTTTGTTTGCATGCTTTTTTTAATTTATCTTTGCTATTTGGGCTTATTGGACCCTAATTAGAATAAAAACTAAAAATGTGATGTACTTAGTCCATAAGTACACAAACGTGTACTTCATGTTTAGAATTTGATGCCAGCAACAAGTGACAAAAACGTTGGGAAAGGTGCAATAAATACCGATAAAATTGAGGAATGCTCATCAAGCACTTATTTGATGAGGACCACAAACAATGTCATTTATTGAGAAAAGTATCAAAGTATCGAAATACATTTTGGGACTTGGACCAAAGGACAATATATTTGATGTTCAAATGTTGCCTCTCTCCAGCCCCCGACTCCTTGCCTCCCTCGATCCTCGACCCCTGCTTTGACACAGACATCGTTTTCTCTCTCCAGCCCCCGATTGCTTGCCTCCCTCGATCCTCGACCCCTGGTTTGACACGGACATCGTTGCCTCTCTCCAGCCCCCGATTGCTTGTCTCCCTCGATCCTCGATCCCTCGCATTGTTAATTCCACATATCGTCCGCACTCATTCACTTGTAGTAGCATACACCCCCCACACATTCATCAACGGTTGAAATAAACCTGGTAAATTGCAGTTCCGCCTTGGTGTCGCCTCCTTCCCTTTGACACACACACAACAACATGTTGTTTCATAGATAATTGGGTTACAGGACACTTTTTTAATCAAAGAACACTGATAAAATATTTTTATTTGTTTTATTATCCTGCAGTGTGTGGTCTTGTCCCTGCACACACTTCATTTGTCAAGAAGTGTGTGTGTGGGTGTTAGTGGGTAAAGGGTTCCTTATTATCAGGGGATGAGAGTGCTAATAAAAGACAGAAGCTACAGGGGTCAGAGGTCAGATGCACGTGTAATGAATGGCCAGATTTAACTCATCCAGCAAGACAAAGCAAAAATCTATAATGTTACTCTGGGCAGGAAGCCCACATGCACAACTAATAATGTCAAGCAAAGCCCTTGCCTGATGGAGGATGTGTGTGTGTGTGTGTGTGTGTGTGTGTGTGTGTGCGTGTGTGTGTGTGTGTGTGTGTGTGTGTGTGTGTGTGTGTGCGTGAATATACAAATGTGTTTATGAGAATGTGAGTGTGTATGTAAATGTGTGTGTGTGTGTGCGGTATGTGTGTGTGTGTGTTGCTAATGTGTGTGTGTGTGTGTGTGTGTGTGTGTGTGTGTGAATATACAAATGTGTTTATGAGAATGTGACTGTGTATGTAAGTGTGTGTGTGTGCGGTATGTGTGTGTGTGTTGCTAATGTGTGTGTGTGTGTGTGTGTGTGTGTGTGTGTGATTGTGTGCATGTGTGTGCGTGCGTGTGTGTGTTTGTGTTTGTGAATGGGTAAATGTGTGTATGAAAAAATGTGTGCGTGTGTGGGTATTTGTGTGTGTTTGTGAATGGGTGAATAGGTGTGTGTGAATGGGTAAATGGAGGAAAGGGTATATTATTGAATGGGTGAATGTGTGTGTGTAAGCGTGTGTGTGTGTGTGTGTGTAAGTGTGCATGTGTGTGTGTGTGTGTGAATATGCAAATGTGTTTATGAGAATGTGAGTGTGTATGTAAATGTGTGTGCGGTATGTGTGTGTGTGTGTTGCTAATGTGTGTGTTTGTGTGTGTGTGATTGTGTGCATGTGTGTGCGTGCGTGTGTGTGTTTGTGTTTGTGAATGGGTAAATGTGTGTATGAAAAAACGTGTGCGTGTGTGGGTATTTGTGTGTGTTTGTGAATGGGTGAATAGGTGTGTGTGAATGGGTAAATGGAGGAAAGGGTATATTAGTGAATGGGTGAATGTGTGTGTGTAAGCGTGTGTGTGTGTGTAAGTGTGCATGTGTGTGTGTGTGTGTGTGTGTGTGAATATACAAATGTGTTTATGAGAATGTGAGTGTGTATGTAAGTGTGTGTGTGTCTGTGTTTGTGAATGGGTAAATGTGTGTATGAAAAAGTGTGTGTGCCTGTGGGTATTTGTGAATGGGTGAATAGGTGTGTGTGTGAATGGGTAAATGGAGGAAAGGGTATGTGTGAGAATGGGTGAATGTGTGTGTGTAAGCGTGTGTGTGTGTGTGTGTGCGTGTGTGTGTGTGTATGTGTGTGTGTGTGTGTGTGTGAATATACAAATGTGTTTATGAGAATGTGAGTGTGTATGTAAGTGTGTGTGTGCGGTATGTGTGTGTGTGTGTCTGTGTTTGTGTGCATGTGTGTGTGTTTGTGTTTGTGAATGGGTAAATGTGTGTATGAAAAAGTGTGTGTGCGTGTGGGTATTTGTGAATGGGTGAATAGGTGTGTGTGTTAATGGGTGAATGTGTGTGTGTGTGTGTGTGTGTGTGTGTGTGTGTGTGTGTGTGTGTGTGTGTGTGTTTGTGAATAAACATTGGTTCTGACATATCGATACTTTGATACTTTTTGATACTTTTCCAAATAAAAGGGATCTACGAAAAATGTCAATATTGACTTTATTTCAGCAAAAAAATAATAATTAAACAAGTTAAAATAAATTATAAGGCATTATAAATGGCTTAGTGGTTAGAGTGTCCACCCTGAGATCTGTAGGTTGCGAGTTCAAACCCCAGCCGAGTCATACCAAAGACTATAAAAATGGGATCCATTACCTCCCTGTTTGTCACTCAGCATCAAGGCTTGGAATTGGGGGTTAAATCACCAAAAATGAATCCCGGGCGCGGCCACCGCTGCTGCCCACTGCTCCCCTCACCTCCCAGGGGGTGATCAAGAGTGATGGGTCAAATGCTGAGAATAATTTCGCCACATCTAGTGTGTGTGTGACAATCATTGGTACTTTAACTTAACTTTTAATCGACCCTGTGCTCCCCGACTACGGTCTGCACCGGGCCGAACAGCAGGACAGGCGCAACAACTACATTATTTCCTGTCTAATTTTATAACTCCTTGTGAAGATCCGAATGCTCATATTGCAGTCTACATGTATCTCTTATGTGTGACTGCCATCTACTGGTCACACTTATTATTACACCATGTGCCGAATAAAAAATCTTCAAGGTCAGTAAGCACAACCAGAATTATATTAGAAGCATTGGGTTACAAGGCGCATTGTCGAGTTTTGAGAAAATGAAATGATTTTAAGTGCGCCTTATAGTCCAAAAAATACAGTTACCAGTGGTGTTCCAAGTATTGCCAAACAATGGAGGAGTGTCTTCTGCATGTTGTGGTAATAATGCACACCCCCCGGGCTTGTGGTGGCGGAGCTCGTCTCCCTTGCTTTGAATACAGTTGCAGAATAAATGCATGAAATAAGATGCAGCTCTCCCGATGTATTATTGATACTTTTGACAAGCGTAATTTCAATTTTTATGCGTGCAAACTGACGTGTGCATTTGTTATATCCGTCGTTTTAGCATCTTTTTGATTTGAAAATGTTCACTTAGCTGAATCAGCATAACTACAAAAGCTGACGGACTGTTTTTTCCCCCCCTGTCTATCCGTGAATGTTGGGCTAGCGTACTTGGAGAACATATAACATGTTGGTGTTGTTTACTTGAGTCATATTGCAGTCTACATGTATCTCTTATGTGTGACTGCCATCTACCGGTCACACTTATCATTACACCATGTAGCAAATAAAATAGCTTCGAGGTCAGTAAGCACAACCAGAATTATTCCATACATTTGGGACAACGGGTTATAAGGCGCATTGTTGAGTTTTGAGAAAATTAAATGATTTTAAGTGCGCCTTATAGTCCGAAAAATATGGTTACCAGTGGAGGAGTGTCTTCTGCATGTTGTGGTAATAATGCACACCCCCCGGGCTTGTGGTGGCGGAGCTCCTCTCCCTTGCTTTCAATACAGTTGCAGAATAAATGCATGAAATAAGATGCAGCTCTCGATGTGTTATTGATACTTTTGACACGCGTAATTTCAATTTTTATGCGTGCAAACTGACGTGTGCATTTGTTATATCCGTCGTTTTAGCATCTTTTTGATATGAAAATGTTCACTTAGCTGAATCAGCATAACTGCAAAAGCTGACAGATTGTTCCCACCCCGCCCCTATCTACCCGTGAATGTTGGGCTAGCGTACTTGGAGAACATATAACATGTTGGTAATGTTTACTTGAGTCATATTGCAGTCTACACGTATCTCTTATGTGCGACTGCCATCAACTGGTCACACTTATCATTACACCATGTAGCATTACACCTACCCACTACGCCGCTCTACCCACTACGCCATGCCGCCTCACCAAAAACGTCAACGTGGAGTCATTGAGTCTGTTTAGCCGATCGGAGAGTTAGCTTCCGCAGCTAGTGGGTCCATGATGAGGACTTCTGTTTTGTTCCATCAGCAATTATGCTGATTCAGCTAAGTGAACACTTAGCTGAATCAGCATAATTGCAAAAGCTGATGGACTATTTTTTCCTCATATCAATCCGTGATTGTTGGGCTAGTGTACTTGGAGAACATATAACATGTTGGTGTTGTTTACTTGACTCATATTGCGGTCTACACGTATCTCTTATGTGTGACTGCCATCTACTGGTCACACTTATCATTACATTATGTACCAAATAAAAAATATTTGGAGTGAGTAAGTGGTAATAATGCACACTCCCCGGGCTTGTGGAGGCGGAGCTCCTCTCCCTTGCTTTCAATACAGTTGCAGAATAAATGCATGAAATAAGATGCAGCTCTCGATGTGTTATTGATACTTTTGACACGCGTAATTTCAATTTTTATGCGTGCAAACTGACGTGTGCATTTGTTATATCCGTCGTTTTAGCATCTTTTTGATATGAAAATGTTCACTTAGCTGAATCAGCATCACTGCAAAAACCGACGGACTGTTCCCACCCCGCCCCTATCTACCCGTGAATGTTGGGCTAGCGTACTTGGAGAACATATAACATGTTGGTAATGTTTACTTGAGTCATATTGCATTCTACACGTATCTCTTATGTGTGACTGCCATTTACCGGTCACACTTATCATTACACCATGTAGCAAATAAAGTAGCTTCGAGGTCAGTAAGCACAACCAGAATTATTCCATACATTTGGGACAACGGGTTATAAGGCGCATTGTTGAGTTTTGAGAAAATCAAATGATTTTAGGTGGGCTTTATAGTCCGAAAAATATGGTTACCAGTGGAGGAGTGTCTTCTGCATGTTGTGGTAATAATGCACACCCCCTCGGGCTTGTGGAGGCGGAGCTCCTCTCCCTTGCTTTCAATACAGTTGCAGAATAAATGCATGAAATAAGATGCAGCTCTCCCGATGTGTTATTGATACTTTTGACACGCGTAATTTCAATTTTTATGCGTGCAAACTGACGTGTGCATTTGTTATATCCGTCGTTTTAGCATCTTTTTGACATGAAAATGTTCACTTAGCTGAATCAGCATAATTGCAAAAGCTGATGGACTATTTTTTCCTCATATCTATCCGTGATTGTTGGGCTAGTGTACTTGGAGAACATATAACATGTTGGTGTTGTTTACTTGACTCATATTGCGGTCTACATGTATCTCTTATGTGTGACTGCCATCTACCGGTCACACTTATCATTACACCATGTAGCAAATAAAATAGCTTCGAGGTCAGTAAGCACAACCAGAATTATTCCATACAGTTGGCACAACGGGCGCATTGTTGAGTTTTGAGAAAATTAAATGATTTTAAGTGCGCCTTATAGTCCGAAAAATATGGTTACCAGTGGAGGAGTGTCTTCTGCATGTTGTGGTAATAATGCACACCCCCCGGGCTTGTGGTGGCGGAGCTCCTCTCCCTTGCTTTCAATACAGTTGCAGAATAAATGCATGAACTAAGATGCAGCTCTCTCGATGTGTTATTGATACTTTTGACACGCGTAATTTCAATTTTTATGCGTGCAAACTGACGTGTGCCTTAGTTATATCCGTCGTTTTAGCATCTTTTTGATATGAAAATGTTCACTTAGCTGAATCAGCATAACTACAAAAGCTGACGGATTGTTTTTTCCCCCCCTATCTATCCGTGAATGTTGGGCTAGTGTACTTGGAGAACATATAACATGTTGGTGTTGTTTACTTGAGTCATATTGCAGTCTACATGTATCTCTTATGTGTGACTGCCATCTACCGGTCACACTTATCATGACACCATGTAGCAAATAAAATAGCTTCGAGGTCAGTAAGCACAACCAGAATTATTCCATACATTTGGGACAACGGGTTATAAGGCGCATTGTTGAGTTTTGAGAAAATTAAATGATTTTAAGTGCGCCTTATAGTCCGAAAAATATGGTTACCAGTGGAGGAGTGTCTTCTGCACGTTGTGGTAATAATGCACACCCCCCGAGCTTGTGGTGGCGGAGCTCCTCTCCCTTGCTTTCAATACAGTTGCAGAATAAATGCATGAAATAAGATGCAGCTCTTCCGATGTGTTATTGATACTTTTGACACGCGTAATTTCAATTTTTATGCGTGCAAACTGACGTGTGTATTTGTTATATCCGTCGTTTTAGCATCTTTTTGATATGAAAATGTTCACTTAGCTGAATCAGCATAACTGCAAAAGCCGAAAGACTGTTTCCACCCCTATCTATCCGTGAATGTTGGGCTAGTGTACTTGGAGAACATATAACATGTTTGTAATGTTTACTTGAGTCATATTGCAGTCTACGTGTATCTCTTATGTGTGACTTACATCTACTGGTCAGACTTATCATTACACCAGGTAGCAAACAAAATAGCTTCGAGGTCAGTAAGCACAACCAGAATTATTCCATACAGTTGGCACAACGGGCGCATTGTTGAGTTTTGAGAAAATTAAATGATTTTAAGTGTGCCTTATAGTCCTAAAAATATGGTTACCAGCGGAGGAGTGTCTTCTGGAGGTTTTCTGCACGTTGTGGTAATAATGCACACCCACCGGGCTTGTGGTGGCGGAGCTCCTCTCCCTTGCTTTCAATACAGTTGCAGAATAAATGCATGAAATAAGATGCAGCTCTCTCAATGTGTTATTGATACTTTTGACACGCGTTATTTCAATTTTTAGGCGTGCAAACTGACGTGTGCATTAGTTATATCCGTCATTTTAGCATCTTTTTCATTTAAAAATGTTCACTTAGCTGAATCAGCATCACTGCAAAAGCCGACGGACTGTTTTCCCCCCCTATCTATCCGTGAATGGTGGGCTAGTGTACTTGGAGAACATATAACATGTTGGTGTTGTTTACTTGAGTCATATTGCAGTCTACACGTATCTCTTATGTGTGACTGCCATCTACCGGTCACACTTATCATTACACCATGTAGCAAATAAAGTAGCTTCGAGGTCAGTAAGCACAACCAGAATTATTCCATACATTTGGGACAACAGGTTATAAGGCACATTGTTGAGTTTTGAGAAAATCATATGATTTTAGGTGGGCTTTATAGTCCGAAAAATATGGTTACCAGTGGAGGAGTGTCTTCTGCATGTTGTGGTAATAATGCACATCCCCCGGGCTTGTGGTGGCGGAGCTCCTCTCCCTTGCTTTCAATACAGTTGCGGATTAAATGCATGAAATAAGATGCAGCTCTCTCGATGTGTTATTGATACTTTTGACACGCGTAATTTCAATTTTTATGCGTGCAAACTGACGTGTGCATTTGTTATATCCGTCGTTTTAGCATCTTTTTGATATGAAAATGTTCACTTAGCTGAATCAGCATCACTGCAAAAACCAACGGACTGTTTCCACCCCGCCCCTATCTATCCGTGAATGTTGGGCTAGCGTACTTGGAGAACATATAACATGTTGGTAATGTTTACTTGAGTCATATTGCATTCTACACGTATCTCTTATGTGTGACTGCCATTTACCGGTCACACTTATCATTACACCATGTAGCAAATAAAGTAGCTTCGAGGTCAGTAAGCACAACCAGAATTATTCCATACATTTGGGACAACGGGTTATAAGGCGCATTGTTGAGTTTTGAGAAAATCAAATGATTTTAGGTGGGCTTTATAGTCCGAAAAATATGGTTACCAGTGGAGGAGTGTCTTCTGCATGTTGTGGTAATAATGCACATCCCCCGGGCTTGTGGTGGCGGAGCTCCTCTCCCTTACTTTGAATACAGTTGCAGAATAAATGCATGAAATAAGATGCAGCTCTCGATGTGTTATTGATACTTTTGACACGCGTAATTTCAATTTTTATGCGTGCAAACTGACGTGTGCATTTGTTATATCCGTCGTTTTAGCATCTTTTTGATATGAAAATGTTCACTTAGCTGAATCAGCATAACTACAAAAGCTGACGGACTGTTTTTTCCCCCCCTATCTATCCGTGAATGTTGGGCTAGTGTACTTGGAGAACATATAACATGTTGGTGTTGTTTACTTGAGTCATATTGCAGTCTACATGTATCTCTTATGTGTGACTGCCATCTACCGGTCACACTTATCATTACACCATGTAGCAAATAAAATAGCTTCGAGGTCAGTAAGCACAACCAGAATTATTCCATACATTTGGGACAACGGGTTATAAGGCGCATTGTTGAGTTTTGAGAAAATTAAATGATTTTAAGTGCGCCTTATAGTCCGAAAAATATGGTTACCAGTGGAGGAGTGTCTTCTGCACGTTGTGGTAATAATGCACACCCCCCGAGCTTGTGGTGGCGGAGCCCCTCTCCCTTGCTTTCAATACAGTTGTAGAATAAATGCATGAAATAAGATGCAGCTCTTCCGATGTGTTATTGATACTTTTGACACGCGTAATTTCAATTTTTATGCGTGCAAACTGACGTGTGTATTTGTTATATCCGTCGTTTTAGCATCTTTTTGATATGAAAATGTTCACTTAGCTGAATCAGCATAACTGCAAAAGCCGAAAGACTGTTTCCACCCCTATCTATCCGTGAATGTTGGGCTAGTGTACTTGGAGAACATATAACATGTTGGTAATGTTTACTTGAGTCATATTGCAGTCTACGTGTATCTCTTATGTGTGACTTCCATCTACTGGTCAGACTTATCATTACACCATGTAGCAAATAAAATAGCTTCGAGGTCAGTAAGCACAACCAGAATTATTCCATACAGTTGGCACAACGGGCGCATTGTTGAGTTTTGAGAAATTTAAATGATTTTAAGTGTGCCTTATAGTCCTAAAAATATGGTTACCAGCGGAGGAGTGTCTTCTGGAGGTTTTCTGCACGTTGTGGTAATAATGCACACCCACCGGGCTTGTGGTGGCGGAGCTCCTCTCCCTTGCTTTCAATACAGTTGCAGAATAAATGCATGAAATAAGATGCAGCTCTCTCAATGTGTTATTGATACTTTTGACACGCGTTATTTCAATTTTTAGGCGTGCAAACTGACGTGTGCATTTGTTATATCCGTCATTTTAGCATCTTTTTCATTTAAAAATGTTCACTTAGCTGAATCAGCATCACTGCAAAAGCCGACGGACTGTTTTCCCCCCCTATCTATCCGTGAATGGTGGGCTAGTGTACTTGGAGAACATATAACATGTTGGTGTTGTTTACTTGAGTCATATTGCAGTCTACACGTATCTCTTATGTGTGACTGCCATCTACCGGTCACACTTATCATTACACCATGTAGCAAATAAAGTAGCTTCGAGGTCAGTAAGCACAACCAGAATTATTCCATACATTTGGGACAACAGGTTATAAGGCACATTGTTGAGTTTTGAGAAAATCATATGATTTTAGGTGGGCTTTATAGTCCGAAAAATATGGTTACCAGTGGAGGAGTGTCTTCTGCATGTTGTGGTAATAATGCACATCCCCCGGGCTTGTGGTGGCGGAGCTCCTCTCCCTTGCTTTCAATACAGTTGCAGAATAAATGCATGAACTAAGATGCAGCTCTCTCGATGTGTTATTGATACTTTTGACACGCATTATTTCAATTTTTAGGCGTGCAAACTGACGTGTGCCTTAGTTATATCCGTCGTTTTAGCATCTTTTTGATATGAAAATGTTCACTTAGCTGAATCAGCATAACTGCAAAAGCCGAAAGACTGTTTCCACCCCACCCCTATCTATCCGTGAATGTTGGGCTAGTGTACTTGGAGAACATATAACACGTTGGTGTTGTTTACTTGAGTCATATTGCAGTCTACACGTATCTCTTATGTGTGACTGCCATCTACTGGTCACACTTAATATTACACCATGTAGCAAATAAAATAGCTTCGAGGTCAGTAAGAACAACCAGAATTATTCCATACATTTGGCACAACGGGCGCATTGTTGAGTTTTGAGAATATTAAAAGATTTTAGGTGGGCTTTATAGTCCGAAAAATATGGTTACCAGTGGAGGAGTGTCTTCTGCATGTTGTGGTAATAATGCACACCCCCTCGGGCTTGTGGAGGCGGAGCTCCTCTCCCTTGCTTTCAATACAGTTGCAGAATAAATGCATGAAATAAGATGCAGCTCTCCCGATGTGTTATTGATACTTTTGACAAGCGTAATTTCAATTTTTATGCGTGCAAACTGACGTGTGCATTTGTTATATCCGTCGTTTTAGCATCTTTTTGACATGAAAATGTTCACTTAGCTGAATCAGCATAATTGCAAAAGCTGATGGACTATTTTTTCCTCATATCTATCCGTGATTGTTGGGCTAGTGTACTTGGAGAACATATAACATGTTGGTGTTGTTTACTTGACTCATATTGCGGTCTACATGTATCTCTTATGTGTGACTGCCATCTACCGGTCACACTTATCATTACACCAGGTAGCAAATAAAATAGCTTCGAGGTCAGTAAGCACAACCAGAATTATTCCATACAGTTGGCACAACGGGCGCATTTTTGAGTTATGAGAAAATTAAATGATTTTAAGTGCGCCTTATAGTCCGAAAAATATGGTTACCAGTGGAGGAGTGTCTTCTGCATGTTGTGGTAATAATGCACACCGCCCGGGCTTGTGGTGGCGGAGCTCCTCTCCCTTGCTTTCAATACAGTTGCAGAATAAATGCATGAACTAAGATGCAGCTCTCTCGATGTGTTATTGATACTTTTGACACGCGTAATTTCAATTTTTATGCGTGCAAACTGACGTGTGCCTTAGTTATATCCGTCGTTTTAGCATCTTTTTGATATGAAAATGTTCACTTAGCTGAATCAGCATAACTACAAAAGCTGACGGACTGTTTTTTCCCCCCCTATCTATCCGTGAATGTTGGGCTAGTGTACTTGGAGAACATATAACATGTTGGTGTTGTTTACTTGAGTCATATTGCAGTCTACATGTATCTCTTATGTGTGACTGCCATCTACCGGTCACACTTATCATTACACCATGTAGCAAATAAAATAGCTTCGAGGTCAGTAAGCACAACCCGAATTATTCCATACATTTGGGACAACGGGTTATAAGGCGCATTGTTGAGTTTTGAGAAAATTAAATGATTTTAAGTGCGCCTTATAGTCCGAAAAATATGGTTACCAGTGGAGGAGTGTCTTCTGCACGTTGTGGTAATAATGCACACCCCCCGAGCTTGTGGTGGCGGAGCTCCTCTCCCTTGCTTTCAATACAGTTGCAGAATAAATGCATGAAATAAGATGCAGCTCTTCCGATGTGTTATTGATACTTTTGACACGCGTAATTTCAATTTTTATGCGTGCAAACTGACGTGTGTATTTGTTATATCCGTCGTTTTAGCATCTTTTTGATATGAAAATGTTCACTTAGCTGAATCAGCATAACTGCAAAAGCCGAAAGACTGTTTCCACCCCTATCTATCCGTGAATGTTGGGCTAGTGTACTTGGAGAACATATAACATGTTGGTAATGTTTACTTGAGTCATATTGCAGTCTACGTGTATCTCTTATGTGTGACTTCCATCTACTGGTCAGACTTATCATTACACCATGTAGCAAATAAAATAGCTTCGAGGTCAGTAAGCACAACCAGAATTATTCCATACAGTTGGCACAACGGGCGCATTGTTGAGTTTTGAGAAAATTAAATGATTTTAAGTGTGCCTTATAGTCCTAAAAATATGGTTACCAGCGGAGGAGTGTCTTCTGGAGGTTTTCTGCACGTTGTGGTAATAATGCACACCCACCGGGCTTGTGGTGGCGGAGCTCCTCTCCCTTGCTTTCAATACAGTTGCAGAATAAATGCATGAAATAAGATGCAGCTCTCTCAATGTGTTATTGATACTTTTGACACGCGTTATTTCAATTTTTAGGCGTGCAAACTGACGTGTGCATTTGTTATATCCGTCATTTTAGCATCTTTTTCATTTAAAAATGTTCACTTAGCTGAATCAGCATCACTGCAAAAGCCGACGGACTGTTTTCCCCCCCTATCTATCCGTGAATGGTGGGCTAGTGTACTTGGAGAACATATAACATGTTGGTGTTGTTTACTTGAGTCATATTGCAGTCTACACGTATCTCTTATGTGTGACTGCCATCTACCGGTCACACTTATCATTACACCATGTAGCAAATAAAGTAGCTTCGAGGTCAGTAAGCACAACCAGAATTATTCCATACATTTGGGACAACAGGTTATAAGGCACATTGTTGAGTTTTGAGAAAATCATATGATTTTAGGTGGGCTTTATGGTCCGAAAAATATGGTTACCAGTGGAGGAGTGTCTTCTGCATGTTGTGGTAATAATGCACATCCCCCGGGCTTGTGGTGGCGGAGCTCCTCTCCCTTGCTTTCAATACAGTTGCGGATTAAATGCATGAAATAAGATGCAGCTCTCTCGATGTGTTATTGATACTTTTGACACGCGTAATTTCAATTTTTATGCGTGCAAACTGACGTGTGCATTTGTTATATCCGTCGTTTTAGCATCTTTTTGATATGAAAATGTTCACTTAGCTGAATCAGCATCACTGCAAAAACCAACGGACTGTTTCCACCCCGCCCCTATCTATCCGTGAATGTTGGGCTAGCGTACTTGGAGAACATATAACATGTTGGTAATGTTTACTTGAGTCATATTGCATTCTACACGTATCTCTTATGTGTGACTGCCATTTACCGGTCACACTTATCATTACACCATGTAGCAAATAAAGTAGCTTCGAGGTCAGTAAGCACAACCAGAATTATTCCATACATTTGGGACAACAGGTTATAAGGCACATTGTTGAGTTTTGAGAAAATCATATGATTTTAGGTGGGCTTTATAGTCCGAAAAATATGGTTACCAGTGGAGGAGTGTCTTCTGCATGTTGTGGTAATAATGCACATCCCTCGGGCTTGTGGTGTCGGAGCTCCTCTCCCTTGCTTTCAATACAGATGCGGATTAAATGCATGAAATAAGATGCAGCTCTCTCGATGTGTTATTGATACTTTTGACACGCGTAATTTCAATTTTTATGCGTGCAAACTGACGTGTGCATTTGTTATATCCGTCGTTTTAGCATCTTTTTGATATGAAAATGTTCACTTAGCTGAATCAGCATAACCGCAAAAGCTGACGGATTGTTTTTTTCCCCCCTATCTATCCGTGAATGTTGAGCTAGTGTACTTGGAGAACATTTAACATGTTGGTAATGTTTACTTGAGTCATATTGCAGTCTACACGTAGCTCTTATGTGTGACTGCCATCTACTGGTCAGACTTATCATTACACCATGTAGCAAATAAAATAGCTTCGAGGTCAGTAAGCACAACCAGAATTATTCCATACATTTGGCACAACGGGTTATAAGGCGCATTGTTGACTTTTGAGAAAATTAAATGATTTTAAGTGCGCCTTATAGTCCGAAAAATATGGTTACCAGTGGAGGAGTGTCTTCTGCATGTTGTGGTAATAATGCACACCCCCCGGGCTTGTGGTGGCGGAGCTCCTCTCCCTTGCTTTCAATACAGTTGCAGAATAAATGCATGAAATAAGATGCAGCTCTCTCGATGTGTTATTGATACTTTTGACACGCGTTATTTCAATTTTTATGCGTGCAAACTGACGTGTGCATTTGTTATATCCGTCGTTTTAGCATCTTTTTGATATGAAAATGTTCACTTAGCTGAATCAGCATAACTGCAAAAGCTGACGGACTGTTTTTTTTCCCTCCCTATCTATCCGTGAATATTGGGCTAACGCACTCGGAGAATATGCTAATTCAGCGCGCGGTTATCGATCAAGCTGTCCTCAGACACGTACGCCTGACAATGATCAAGCATTTATTGGCCGAATAAAAAAAATGCGATGGCGGATAATGTGTTTTCAGTCCTGCTCGATAAGAGCACAGAACTCCGCAGGGGATGGATGCGGACCCAAATAGAGTCGCGCTAGAGGAAATATCCACGTTTAATCAGAGAGAACAAGCTTCTTATCGAGAGGAGGCTTTAATCAAACTGCAATGGTTGCACGATCCATTTTGTTGTCGTTCTCACCAGAAGAGATGGTGTGAGGGTGGAACAAAAATCATAATCGGCTCTATTTTGCTCATTTTTATTTTGATTTGTTTTCAAATCGGGAGCCATTCTCCCTCGGAGGCAAAGTCATTAAGCTTTATACATAACCATCGCTGCCACATTAAAATCACATTACACAACACTGATAATCATTGCATTCAATTACACGTGGTAATAAATACCCGACACCATCTTCACTAAATCCATTAGCCTTGGAGACAAACACAAACATGCAGATGCAAACAGTAGATTGGGATGTTTGGAGCCCGGCTTCACAGATACCGTCGTCCCACTCGGAGGAGGGACGCTAAGCATTTTATACACGACACAAACATGCAGACAGTCAAACCTGACTCCACAAAGGTCAACGACTCCGGCGGGGGTGTCAAACTTGTTTTTATTGAGGGCCACGGCGCAGTTATGGCTTCCTTCGGCGAATCGCTTGTAAAAGTGAATAATATATGAATAGAAATGTATAAGCATTTGCTCCTTGATACATACATTTCTTTACGTACACAATGTTATGGTTAAAAAGGGGGAGGTGACGGCAAACAGACACCAGAGGTAAGAATCTTCAATAATTTATTTATATATATATATATATATATATACATATATATGTAGGTGTGGGGGCTTCACGGTGGCAGAGGGGTTAGTGCGTCTGCCTCACAATACGAAGTTCCTGCAGTCCTGGGTTCAAATCCAGGCTCGGGATCTTTCCGTGTGGAGTTTGCATGTTCTCCCCGTGTATGCGTGGGTTCCCTCCGGGTACTCCGGCTTCCTCCCACCTCCAAAAACATGCACCTGGGGGACGCCAGTGACAATGATGACTATGAGAAACCTTGGAGAGGACCTCAAATGTGGGCAACCCCCCCCCATCTAGGTGTAAGCATCCGACGGTCGGGGGCGGCTGTTGGAAGGAGTCAAGAGAGTCCGCAGCTGCAGGAAGAATGACGCAAACTCTCCGCTCATGTCTACGGTAGGAGCCGACTTATTACCGCCATTCTCTCACCGAAACCTGCCGCTCTGTCTCATAATATCAATCAATTAATCAATGTTTATTTATATAGCCCTAAATCACAAATGTCTCAAAGGACTGCACAAACCAATATGACTACGACATCCTCGGAAGAACCCCCATAAGGGCAAGGAAATCTCACACCCAGTGGGACGCCAGTGACAATGATGACTGTGAGAAACCTTGGAGAGGACCTCAAATGTGGGCATATACCCCCCCCCCCCTCTAGGGGACCGAAAGCAATGGATGTCGAGCGGGTCTAACATGATACTGTGAAAGTTCAATCCATAGTGGCTCCAACACAGCCGCGAGAGTTCAGTTCAAGCGGATCCAAGACAGCAGCGAGAGTCCCGTCCACAGGAAACCATCCCAAGCGGAGGTGGATCAGCAGCGTAGAGATGTCCGCAACCGATACACAGGCGAGCGGTCCATCCTGGTCCTCGACTCTGGACAACCAGTACTCCATCCATGGTCATCGGACCGGACCCCCTCCACAAGGGAGCGGGGGACAGAGCAGAAAAAGAAAAGAAGCAGCAGATCAACTATTTGACTCCCTCAAATGGCCTTGATGCAATCAGGAACATGCTGTTCTGAAGAACTCCCCCGAGGACTCCTCAAAGATGGACGCTTTTAACCATCCCTTTTTTCCCAACAACACCTGGTGTCAAACTTTGAGATCGGCCCCAGTCCACAAAAACATCTCACCCAAGTTAATTGGGCATACATGCACGCACACGCCCCTCCCCAAATCAACGCCTTCACCACTGCTTAATTCCTCCAGGGTTGTGGATGGCTGAGTAGCACTTTATAGCGGCAGCCGGCCTCCAGCCTCCCCCTGTTGCGAGTTGTCGTGATTACAAGTACCTGTGACAGTCTTAAGCCGTCGTCGTGTGGGTTGCATGGACCACCCAGAAAGGACATCGCTTTTGAACAGGTGTGACTCTTTTAGTCTTTCAATAACAAGCTTTTCTTTTGGTCCGGTCGCTTTTCTGCTCCTTTCTTCCTGCTCACTCCTTGCTCTCCTTCTTGCGCTCTTCTGCTTCCACTCCTGGACCTCTGCTGCAGTCTCTCCAACTCTTTTCTTTTCATGATCGCTCCTCCTTCTACCCTTTAATACAGAAGGAGGAGATGCATTAATTGTGTGCCGGTGTGTGTGCCACGCACCTGATCTCAATTGCTGCTTCGTTCCGCCGCATTCTCCGCCTCCTGGCCGCCATCTTGAGCGGGGCCACAGCGTGCCCGCCCCGCCGTCAGCCCGTCGGCTCCGCCTCTCGACAGTACTATGCTTATGTGTGCCATGCTATGTGAGGTTTTTTTTCCTCTGACTCAGTCTGGACCCCTCCTGAGGGTCCAGCAAAGTAATTTCAGTTCTTATGTGTCTTGCACATGTTAAGAATGGACAACAAAAAAAAAAG
Organism: Nerophis ophidion; assembly: GCF_033978795.1. Lineage (NCBI taxonomy): Eukaryota > Metazoa > Chordata > Actinopteri > Syngnathiformes > Syngnathidae > Nerophis > Nerophis ophidion. The sequence continues at coordinate 46,036,512 of NC_084626.1, forward strand.
CTGCTGTGTGCTGCTCACGTTGTTGGAAGTAGGTCGGCGTGTGTCACGAGGTTAAGTTGATCGTTGACGCGGGTCTTAGAGTTTTTTTTTTGCCGCATTCCGTTCTGCTTTTAGCCAGTCAATATCGCTCCCTTTACTTTCACTTTCACTTTCACTTTCACTTCTCTCCCCCCCCCCTTCTTTCCCTCCATAGCAGCCTGACTTGTAATTAACTGTTATGCGGGGGATTGATTGCGTACAGCTTAGCATTGACCAGCTTCATTATGGAGTCCCTTCAAAGTGGGATTCTGGTCCTGCCAATACTCCCGAGTTTATTTCAGTGAAGGGATCAATAGCCGGCGCATTAAAAGCTTTATTTGGGCTTTGTCCGCCCCCTTGAGTACCTTTTGGCCCTGGTTGCTGTGTGGATCTTGACGGGGCCGCCACGATGGTTGCGACAACCTTTCAGACGTGGGTGGTCATAAGCTGATACCGTGTCACGCTTTTCTGATCGTGTTGAGGGGTCGATACAAAATTCACATTTTATATCAGTTTATTTGGCCTTAGGGTTTAGGGATGGGTACCGGTTTCAGTGCTTTTACAGGCCCCGGACCAATTCTGTCGGTACTAGTATAGTACCGCAATACTAATGAATCATATTCGTTACCGTACCTTTTTTTTTTAACGGGCATGCCATTGCTGGTTTTACCAGCAGAGGAGCATGTTTGGCAGCGCACTTACAAGCAGAGACAGTGTGTAGAAAAAAAAGGGAAAATGGACGCATTTTGGCTTAAAAAAGTAAAGATAAATGTAAAGTTATAACACTGAAACACCCTCAAGAAGAGGTGCTTGTAAATCACTGAACCTTGTCTCCATGGCAACAAATAAAATATGTTTCTTACAAGTATTATTATCACTGGAGGAGGAGGAATAGATAAACACGCTTCACTACACACCGTTGGAGGATACAATCAATCAATCAATCAATGTTTATTTATATAGCCCCAAATCACAAATGTCTCAAAGGGCTGCACAAACCATTACGACTACAACATCCTCGGAAGAACCCACAAAAGCGCAAGGAAAACTCACACCCAGTGGGCAGGGAGAATTCACATCCAGTGGGACGCCAGTGACAATGCTGACTATGAGAAACCTTGGAGAGGACCTCAGATGTGGGCAACCCCCCCCCCCCCCCCCTAGGGGACCGAAAGCAATGGATGTGGAGCGGGTCTAACATGATACTGTGAAAGTTCAATCCATAGTAGCTCCAACACAGCCGCGACAGTTCAGTTAAAAACGGATCCAAGACAGCAGCGGGAGTCCCGTCCACAGGAAACCATCCCAAGCGGAGGCGGATCAGCAGCGTAGAGATGTCCCCAACCGATACACAGGCGAGCGGTCCATCCTGGGTCTCGACTCTGGACAGCCAGTACTTCATCCATGGTCATCGGACCGGACCCCCTCCACAAGGGAGGGGGGGACATAGGAGAAAAAAGAAAAGAAGCGGCAGATCAACTGGTCTAAAAAGGAGGTCTATTTAAAGGCTAGAGTATACGAATGAGTTTTAAGTTGAGACCTAAATGCTTCTACTGAGGTAGCATCTCGAACTGTTACCGGGAGGGCATTCCAGAGTACTGGAGCCCGAACGGAAAACGCTCTATAGCCCGCAGACTTTTTTGGGGCTCTAGGACTCACTAATAAGCCGGAGACTTTTTTTTAACGCAGATTTCTTGCCGGGACATATGGTACAATACAATCGGCAAGATAGGATGGAGCTAGACCGTGTAGTATTTTATACGTAAGTAGTAAAACCTTAAAGTCACATCTTAAGTGCACAGGAAGCCAGTGCAGGTGAGCCAGTATAGGTATATATGTATGTATATATGTATATAAAGGTATATACAGTATAGGTATATATGTATGTATATATGTATATAAAGGTATATACAGTATAGGTATATATGTATGTATATATGTATATAAAGGTATATACAGTATAGGTATATATATGTATGTATATATGTATATAAAGGTATATACAGTATAGGTATACATGTATGTATATATGTATATAAAGGTATATACAGTACAGGCGTAATGTGATCAAACTTTCTTGTTCTTGTCAAAAGTCTAGCAGCCGCATTTTGTACCAACTGTAATCTTTTAATGCTAGACATGGGGAGACCCCATAATAATACGTTACAGTAATCGAGACGAGACGTAACAAATGCATGGATAATGATCTCGGCGTCTTTAGTGGACAAAATGGAGCGAATTTTAGCGATATTACGGAGATGGAAGAAGTCCGTTTTAGTAACGCTTTTAATGTGTGACTCAAAGGAGAGAGTTGGGTCGAAGATAATACCCAGATTCTTTACCGTGTCGCCTTGTTTAATTGTTTGGTTGTCAAATGTTAAAGTTGTGTTATTAAATAGAGGTCGGTGTCTAGCAGGACCGATAATCAGCATTTCCGTTTTTTTGCCGTTGAGTTGCAAAAAGTTAGGGGACATCCATTGTTTAATTTCATTAAGACACGCCTCCAGCAGACTACAATCCGGCGTGTTGGTCAGCTTTAGGGGCATGTAGAGTTGGGTGTCAGCATAACAGTGAAAGCTAACACCGTATTTGTGTATGATGTCACCTAGCGGCAGCATGTAGATGCTGAAGAGTGCAGAGCCAAGGACCGAACCCTGGGGAACTCCACACGTTACCTTAGCGTAGTCCGAGGTCACATTGTTATGGGAGACACACTGCATCCTATCAGTAAGATAAGAGTTAAACCAAGACAGGGCTAAGTCTGACATACCAATTCGTGTTTTGATACATTCTAATAAAATATTATGATCGACGGTATCGAAAGCAGCGCTAAGATCGAGGAGCAGCAACATAGATGACGCATCAGAATCCATCGTTAGCAATAGATCATTAGTCATTTTTGCGAGGGCTGTCTCCGTGGAGTGATTTGCCCTGAAACCGGATTGAAAGGTTTCACATAGATTGTTGGACGCTAAGTGTTCATTTAACTGCTCCGCAACAATTTTTTCGAGGATTTTTGAAATAAAGGGAAGGTGAGACACCGGTCGGTAGTTTACCATGAGGTCAGGATCGAGGTTAGGTCTTTTAAGAAGAGGATGAATAACCGCTTTTTTGACTACAATCCGGCGTGTTGGTCAGCTTTAGGGGCATGTAGAGTTGGGTGTCATCAGCATAGCAGTGAAAGCTAACACCGTATTTGCGTATGACGTTGTTATGATGTCGTTGAGCATGCTGTGCGTTACGAGATGTATCGTCTGCGAACCCGACTTCGTCCTTGTCCGGCGTTTTCCTCAAGGCGACGACGCCGCCGAGGAGCTGGAGATGGAGTGAGCGTGGCAGCCACGTTATAAACGACTCCGGGAGTCTCTTTTATTCTTCTGACACACACACACACACACACACACACACACACACACACACACACACACACATTCCGAAGATATTCCCTATAGGAGCCCCGAGGATAGAAATGATGACCTCGCCCGAAAGCTCTTTCTACTTTAACTCTCGCCACCGTCTGAAACAGATCCAGCCGGGGAGAGGTAATTAAAAATAATCCTGACACGGCAAAAAAAAACGACGTCGCCTTTTTGTGACGGGTGGCTCTTTTAATTACCAGCTCCTCTTTACCTTTTGCTTAAGTCGTTATCCGCGGGGACGGCGGGTATTGTGACTCCATACCTGGCTGTGGGTCCACCTGTGCCCGGGAGAGACTAATGGGCTGCACAGTCAGGCCTGAGGCGGCAGAAATGACAGAGTGAGGCCAACGCTTCCCGACATTTCTCACCGATGCCCCCAGACAGCGGCGGCGGCGGCGACATAGAAATAACAAGCCGGCGCTCCTCATATTTTTGGCGCGGAAAAGTTGCCGGGGTTAACTCATTACTTCTGTGGAAAACAAACAAATGGCATGGACGGTTTTATGAACATTTATAAGATTTCAAAAGTAAGCATTTCTTGACATTAGGGACCAAAGTACCTTTGGGACAGAGGACCTTATTGAATTTCTAAGGTTGTATTATTATTATTATTATTGTTTATTATACCGCCACCTCTTTGAGCTGTAATTTGAGCCCCTTAACATGCTTCAAAAGTCACCAAACTCGAGAAAATCTGGCACAAAACAAGGGGAGAAGTGGGCTTATATGACACATGAGGGTAATGGGAAACAGGTGAAAAACAATCAGGGGTCAGGGATGACGTCAGCCTGGTGACACAAGAGGAAGGGCCGGTGATCTGGAACAAGAGGAGTTGCTTTTCAAAATAAAAACCTGCAATTCACAAGACAAAATATATACTGAATATTTTATATATATATATATATATATATATATATATATATATATATATATGGGCTTCACGGTGGCAGAGGGGTTAGTGCGTCTGCCTCACAATACGAAGGTCCTGCAGTCCTGGGTTCAAATCCAGGCTCGGGATCTTTCTGTGTGGAGTTTGCATGTTCTCCCTGTGAATGCGTGGGTTCCCTCCGGGTACTCCGGCTTCCTCCCACTTCCAAAGACATGCACCTGGGGATAGGTTGATTGGCAACACTAAATTGGCCCTAGTGTGTGAATGTGAGTGTGAATGTTGTCTGTCTATCTGTGTTTGCCCTGAAATGAGGTGGCGACTTGTCCAGGGTGTACCCCGCCTTCCGCCCGATTGTAGCTGAGATAGGCGCCAGTGCCCCCCGCGACCCCAAAAGGGAATAAGCGGTAGAAAATGGAAAATGGATATATATATATATATACATATATATATATACAAACTCAGTTTCCATATGAGCTGGGAAATTGTGTTCGATGTAAATATAAACAGAATACAATGATTTGCAAATCCTTTTCAACCCATATTCAGTTGAATATGCTACAAAGACAAGATATTTGATGTTCAAACTGAAAAATATATGTATATTTTGCAAATAATCATTAACTTTAGAATTTGATGCCAGCAACACGTGACAAAGAAGTTGGGAAAGGTGGCAATAAATACTTATAAAGTAGAGGAATGCTCATCAAACACTTATTTGGAACATCCCACAGGTGTGCAGGCTAATTGGGAACAGGTGGGTGCCATGATTGGGTATAAAAACAGCTTCCCCAAAAAATGCTCAGCTTTTCACAAGAAAGGATGGGGCGAGGTACACCCCTTTGTCCACAACTGTGTGAGCAAATAGTCAAACAGTTTAAGAACAACCTTTCTCAAAGTGCAATTGCAAGAAATTTAGGGATTTCAACATCTACGCTCCATAATATCATCAAAAGGTTCAGAGAATCTGGAGAAATCACTCCACGTAAGCGGCATGGCCGGAAACCAACATCGAATGACTGTGACCTTCCATCCCTCAGGCGGCACTGTATCAAAAACCGACATCAAACTCTAAAGGATATCACCACATGGGCTCAGGAACACTTCAGAAAACCACTGTCACTAAATACAGTTTGTCGCTACATCTGTAAGTGCAAGTTAAAGCTCTACTATGCAAAGCGAAAGCCATTTATCAACAACATCCAGAAACGCCGCCGGCTTCTCTGGGCCCGAGATCATCTAAGATGGACTGATGCAAAGTGGAAAAGTGTTCTGTGGTCTGACGAGTCCACATTTCAAATTGTTTTTGGAAATATTCGACATCATGTCATCTGGACCAAAGGGGAAGCGAACCATCCAGACTGTTATCGACGCAAAGTTGAAAAGCCAGCATGTGTGATGGTATGGGGGTGCATTAGTGCCTAAGGCATGGGTAACTTACACATCTGTGAAGGCACCATTAATGCTGAAAGTTACATACAGGCTTTGGAACAACATATGCTGCCATCTAAGCGCAGTCTTTTTCATGGATGCCCCTGCTTATTTCAGCAAGACAATACCAAGACACATTCAGCACGTGCTACAACAGCATGGCTTCGTAAAAAAAAGACTGCGGTTGCTTTCCTGGCCCGCCTGCAGTCCAGACCTGTCTCCCATGGAAAATGTGTGGCGCATTATGAAGCCTGAAATACGACAACGGAGACCCCGGACTGTTGAAGGACTGAAGCTCTACATAAAACAAGAATGGGAAAGAATTCCACTTTCAAAGCTTCAACAATTAGTTTCCTCAGTTCCCAAACGTTTATTGAGAGTTGTTAAAATAAAAGGTGATGTAACACAGTGGTGAACATGCCCTTTCCCAACTACTTTGGCACGTGTTGCAGCCATGAAATTCTAAGTTAATTATTATTTGCATAAAAAAAAATTGCAGTTTATGAGTTTGAACATCAAATATGTTGTCTTTGTAGCATATTCAACTGAATATGGGTTGAAAAGGATTTGCAAATCATTGTATTCTGTTTATATTTACATCTAACACAATTTCCCAACTCATATGGAAACGGGGTTTTTGTATATATATATATATATATATACAGAGTAAAAATTGAGGTTGTTTAATGTTGATGAGGCTACTAAAGGGTGAAGCTGGATCCCTCTGCAGGGTATGAAAATCCTAAATAATTGCAGATTTATCAACATAATCCCACTTTGGGTTTTCATTTGGAGCTGCATAAGCAGGAAAGACTCCGACGAAATTTGATGAGAACCATCTGCCGTTTGCTAATCAGTAGGCCATCCTTGCACTGTTCAGCCAAGCTTGAAACATTCAAAATAAAATCTAATATATATATATATATATATATATATATATATATATATATATAATTTTATTTTGAGTGGTGCAGCGGGGTGGGTTCAGATAAGTGAAATGGGTGTTTGATGAACGATACGTGCATGGGAGTTTATACATGTTCAACGTTTGTTTAATCAATTCAGAAAGGACATAGTTGGTACGGTGAAATAATTCAACACACAATCGGACAAATGTCAATATTCATGTGCAGTCTGTTCTTCTACAAGATCTGCAGATAGGAAAAGCGGGGGGTGGGGGGGCTGTCAAAACAGCCACATGTGGAGATGAAACAGATGAAAGATAGCTGTTCAATTCTGACATGTCATTAAAGAATAATTTCACCCCCGTATAAATATTAATAGATCCAATAATTAGTTAAATCATTGACGTGGGACCAAAATCAACAGGGAAGTTCTACCTTGGAGTCATGTGTGTCCTCATCTCATTTATAATCCACTAGTAATTAATTGTTCAATCTGCAAACTCAGCAGGTTGAGTACTCGGTTAACTCGGTATATTGTTTATTGTACTAAAACAACTGGCCGCAACATTAGGTACACATGCGTAAGGTTGGGTTTGGGTTATATTTGGCTGATTACGGTACCAAATCGGTGCCGATGTTTGAAAGAGAATAAAGAGAGGCGGAGCCAACGGTCTGACAGACAGGCAGGGCACGCTGTAGCCCGGCCCAAGATAACGGCGAGGAGGCAGAGACCCCACAAACGAGATCAGGTGTGTGGATCGCAAACCTGGACAGGATTAACATATCTCCTCTCGATGTATAAAAGGGGAGAAGGAGGAGAAAACAGGGTTGGTGATGTTGCGGAGAGGGAACAGCATACAACGACGGAGACAGAGCGCAAGAGTCGGACGGAGGTACAGGTTGCTGAAAAGCAGACGGCGGATCGAGAAGCATAAGGAGATGGGAGACGGAAGAGCGATACGACCTCAGACAAGTTGGTTTTGAAAAATAAAGCAAGTCAAACTTGCTCAAAGTCATGTCCTTCCTTGGTGGTCCATGGAACCTGCAAGACGACGGCTTGAGTCTGTCACAGAGAAGTTCGCTTTTTTTTTTTTTTTTTTAAATGCTTGCATATTAACCGAGTTATGGCAACGTTGATTTTATAAGAGCTAACACAGAGGAACCACTTTTCTGGCAGAGTAAGACAGCGTATTGTTCGCAGCACCTCAAGCCACTAACTGTAGTTCCTAGGGCTGCCTTTAAGTTTGGAAACTTGATACTAAGTTTTGAATCATGCCATGCTTGTGGTTTTGAAACGCCATATGCTATGCTAGATATCAGGTCCGACTGAAGCAGTGGGTGCTTGCTCGCAACTTAGGGACCCAGGGTGGATCAAACTATCATGTTAAATCCACTATGGACTGGACTCTCACTATTATGTTGGATCCACTATGGACTGGACTCACACTATTATGTTAGATCCACTATGGACTGGACTCTCACTATTATGTTAGATCCACTATGGACTGGACTCACACTATTATGTTAGATCCACTATGGACTGGACTCTCACTATTATGTTAGATCCACTATGGACTGGACTCTCACTATTATGTTGGATCCACTATGGACTGGACTCTCACTATTATGTTGGATCCACTATGGACTGGACTCTCACTATTATGTTAGATCCACTATGGACTGGACTCTCACACTATTATTTGAGATCCACTATGGACTGGACTCCCACACGTTTATGTTAGATCCACTATGGACTGGACTCTCACTATTATTTTAGATCCACTATGGACTGGACTCCCACACTTTTATGTTCGATCCACTATGGACTGGACTCTCACTATTATGTTAGATCCGATAAGGACTGGACTTCCACTATTACGTTAGATCCACTATGGACTGGACTCCCACTATTACGTTAGATCCACTATGGACTGGACTCTCACACTATTATGTTAGATCCACTATGGACTGGACTTCCACTATTACATTAGATCCACTATGGACTGGACTCCCACTATTACGTTAGATCCACTATGGACTGGACTCTCACTATTATGTTAGATCCACTATGGACTGGACTCTCACTATTATGTTAGATCCACTATGGACTGGACTCTCACACTATTATGTTAGATCCACTATTGACTAGACTCTCACACTATTATGTTAGATCCACCATGGACTGGACTCCCACACTTTTATGTTCGATCCACTATGGACTGGACTCTCACACTCTTATGTTAGATCCACTATGGACTGGACTCTTACTATTATGTTAGATTCCTCGATCCTTGACAGATTCCAGTCAGGGTCCAATGGCATGGAGTCCAAAACGACTGGGGACCCTTTTCTGCTGCAGCCTTCTTCCGCCATCGCAGCCGTTGTGGTAGTTCTTAAAACTACTGTCTCCCGCCTGCTCCGCCGTTGAGGTCTTCACTGTATCCCTGGCTAGGGGGGCAGTCGGGTACTAGGCCTTTGCCAAGGGCCACCTGGGGTAACAGTAGTAGAGGGGTTAACCCCCTAGTGCCCCAAGACCCCACTGCCGGATGCCGTATGAAAATCGACCTGACTAGACCCGCTCATCGGCAGTGTGCCTTACAATCCGGTCCGCCCTATGGTCTGTAAAATACTGTAGTAACCATGATGAGGTCCCAAACTTCTTCTTTACACCGTCACAAGCTCCAGAACTATCCAGCCCTAGCACCGATAGCTTCTCTGTTCCCCTGGGTCCAGTTACCACCATGTATGTCGGAACCGGTGCCATCGTGGAACCGAGTCTCGGAAGCCGTGCCTAAGAGAACTGTACCAAAACCCTCCAGTCTGCCTCCGTATCCAATAGTTCACTCGGTAATCAATGCAAAGAAAAATGTCTAATGTTTTGCTTATTTAGCAAGATGAAATGAAATATATTGCCGGGGAACCGCCGGCAGGAGTTATTGCCGCATCCACTAAAAGCTTCTCTCAAAGTTTCCAAACAACCTGCGCCCTAAATCTCTTTTTACTGCTGCCGAGAACTCTCGCCTGTCATTTTATTTTTACATAAATGAGTTGAGACGCAGCAAATGAGCCGTCCCCGCCCTTAAAACAGCTAATAGGGTAATCATTAAAGACTACTCGGTTGACCTTTTAAAACGCTCCTCGCTCTAAACCCCCCTGCTTATTGACTTGCTCCTCTTAAAGGGGCACCGCATAGATTTTTTTTTTTTAGGTTTCCCCCCCCCCCTACCTCTCCTCCATCTCGGCTATACCGCTCACCCCTGACCCCCGGCACCGGCGCCCGGGGGGGAAGGACCGGAGTATTAATGATGTCCACAAATGAGCTGCTGTCGCCTGACAAGTCCGCAGACTGTGCAATTAAGTATGCGTGTTCTTTGTGCAACAATTCAGACATTAACGAGCACGATGGCTTTCCCCCCTCACTTTGCAATATCAGCTTTTTGACTCCGTGCACCAAAGAACCGGCATTCTCCTGCTGCCTGGTCCAGGATCCCCCCATAGCCCGAGAGCTGAGATGATACCGAGAACAACTGCTGCGTTTATGACACCTGTGAAATGTTTCGGAGAGGGTTATTATTCTCTCCACAAATAAATCCATGGTGATTTAACGCCTTATATGAAGTGGGAGGTTGGTCGTCACGCACCCACCAGGGGGCACGGTTCCTCACATTGCTATATGGAAATGTACCCAATTGTAATCATACAGTCCCACCCATCCATTTTCTACCGCTTATTCCCTTCAAGGCCGCGAGGTGGCGCTAGAGCCGATCTCAGCTGCAATCGGGCGGAAGGTGTGGTCCACCATGGACAAGTTGCCACTTCATCGCAGGGTGAATACGGGTAGTTAAGTTAAAACAAATGACAAAAAAGGTCATCACGCAGATTGAACCTTTTGACAGGACCTTAGCTAAAACCTTGAGCAAACGTTGAACAAATAAATGGCGTACACTGAAATTTAACATTTAAAAAAATATTAAAATGATCTTTTTTAAGTTATTTAAATCACGCGAGTAACAACACTGCGATTAATTACAATTGATCCAAATGCCAAATGGCTAATCTGATTGAAAAAGTGATAATTTCACAGCGATAATTCATACTTACAGTAGGGAAGAATTGAGTAGAAGTTAGGAGCTTAATCAATTTGCAATGCAGTCTGCTGGAAATGATGGAAAGCGCCATAAATGAAAACGATAATTGGGTTTGGCTTTGCATAGTAGAGTTTTAACTTGCACTCAAAGATGTAGGGACCAATCAATGTTTACTTATATAGCCCTAAATCGCTAGTATCTCAAAGGGCTGCACAAACCACAACACAAACCACTACGACATCCTCAGTAGGCCCACATAAGGGCAAGGAAAACTCACACCCAGTGGGACGTCAGTGACAATGATGACTATGAGAACCTTGGCGAGGACCACATATGTGGGCAACCCCCAACTCTAGGGGACCGAAAGCAATGGATGTCGAGCAAGTCTAACAAGATACTGTGAAAGTTCAATCCATAGTGGATCCAACACAGCCGCGAGAGTCCAGTCCACAACGGAGCCAGCAGGAAACCATCCCAAGCGGAGGCGGATCAGCAGCGCAGAGATGTCCCCAATCGATACACAGGCAAGCGGTCCATCCTGGGTCCCGACAAGCGGTCCATCCTGGGTCTCCACCTTGTGCGCGCCTTTTGTTTGTACCTTTTCAGTCAAGATTAAATCAAGTTTTTACCTACACGCCATGTCCTGAGTAGTCCGTCTACCTTCCTGGGAAAACGACAGAGAGGGGGCAAACCTGACACCGCTCCAAGCACCTTTTTGTTTGAACTGTTTATGACCCAGTGCAGCTTTAGCTATAAATGATAAATGGGTTGTACTTGTATAGCGCTTTCCTACCTTCAAAGTACTCAAAGCGCTTTGACACTACTTCCACATTTACCCATTCACACACACATACACACACTGATGGAGGGAGCTGCCATGCAAGGCGCTAACCAGCACCCATCAGGTACAAGGGTGAAGTGTCTTGTCTACTTTCACAGTATCATGTTAGACCCGCTCAACATCCATTGCTTTCGGTCCCCTAGAAGGGGGGGTTGCCCACATCTGAGGTCCTCTCCAAGGTTTCTCATAGTCAGCATTGTCACTGGCGTCCCACTGGATGTGAATTCTCCCTACCCACTGGGTGTGAGTTTTCCTTGCCCTTTTGTGGGTTCTTCCGAGGATGTCGTAGTCGTAATGATTTGTGCAATCCTTTGAGACATTTTGTGATTTGGGGCTATATAAATAAACATTGATTGATTGTTCAGGACACAACGGACCCATTAAGAAATGCCCAAATAAATGAGGACCCGGGAACTCTTTCCTCAGAGCGTGGGGCGACATTGTACGAGGGTGCAGGTCGACACGCTCTCCTTAGGAGCTAAATTGAATCCTGTTTCAGTTTGATTCCTTGCTTCTTGTCTTGTTTAATAGATAGTTCCATGACAGTATTGGCCAGCCATTGTATTCTGTTTTTATATACCAATTACACAAGGTGAGACTGCTTTTGGGGCTCGTAGTCGTGCTAACTAACACCCATCAGGAGCAAGGGTGAAGTGGCTTGCTGAGGACACAACGGACCCATTAGGAAATGCCCAAATAAATGAGGACCTGGGAATTCTTTTCCTCAGACCGTGGGGCGACATTGTACGAGAGTGCAGGTCGACGCGCTCTCCTCATGAGATAAATTGAATCCTGTCTCAGTTTGATTCCTTGCTTCTTGTCTTGTTTAATAGACAGTTCGGTGACAGGGTTGGCAAATCATTGTTTTCTTTTTTTTTATGTACCATTTACACAAGGTGAGACTGCTTTTGGGGCTTGTAGTCTTGCAGTTGTGATAATGTTGGCTTCAGTTGGTTCTCTTTAATGGATGAGGTCCTTGAAGTGATCATTTCCGTTGATATTTGGCGCTACATTAATAACATTTAATTAAATTCTGCACCCTTAAGTATTGTTGCTATTAAAATAGCATTGAGGCCAGTTTAGACTCGGTGCAGCAGCGTCGAAGCGGGGGCCACATCGCATTTATGTCCGGCCTCAGAGGGCCGCTTGCAACGGTGAGTAATAAATGAATATAAATGTATACGGACTATGCCGCATGATAATATTATACAATTCCATATGCACTTGGTCATTATGTATTTATTTACCTTCTCTGCAGCTCAGGGGCCAGAATTTTATTGTGGAATTCAGTATTTTTCTTACAGCATATACAGTAAATGTACATGAGAAAATGGCAGCACTGTTTTTTTAGGTTAAAATTATAAAGACTAAGCAGACATTTTCTTTAAGTAAAATATATGGTTGTTGATTTTATGGTGAGCTGCTGTAAAAAGAAAAAAAAAAAACGGTTCCGCTGTTTTTTTAAGGTAAATTCTGGCGACCGTGTGGCCAGTTTGTGTTGTTGTTGTTTTTACGGTGTATGAAAATATGCTACGACTTTTTTTTTTTTTTATGGTCAAATTCTGGCGATTGAGCAGCCTTTTTTTTTTAAATATATAATATATGGTTGTTGGTTTTATGATGAATTAATTTAAGAAGAAAAACGGTACTGCATTTTTTTTTTTACAGTAAAATTCTGCTGACAGAGCAGCTTGTTTGTTACTGTAAAATCTACGGTTGTTGTTGATTTTATGGTGTATAAAAACTAGGGATGCACCGAAATGAAAATTTGTGGCCGAAGCCGAATAAAATTTAAACGCTTGGCCGAAGGCCGAATACCGAATAATGAATGCAGTTTTCACAATTTTTTTATATTGCATAAATAGCCTACAAAAATATTTTGACGTTTTTCAAATAAAGTATTTTTTTATTGAATATTGACTGTTCATAACTTTTATGGACAGAATTTCTAGGCGCAGTCAAGGCGTTGAGGGGTTCCGGTTTGGTAACCGCAGGATTAGGTCTCTGCTTTTTGCAGATGATGTGGTCCTGATGGCTTCATCTGACCGGGATCTTCAGCTCTCGCTGGATCGGTTCGCAGCCGAGTGTGAAGCGACCGGAATGAGAATCAGCACCTCCAAGTCCGAGTCCATGGTTCTCGCCCGGAAAAGGGTGGAGTGCCATCTCCGGGTTGGGGAGGAGACCCTGCCCCAAGTGGAGGAGTTCAAGTACCTAGGAGTCTTGTTCACGAGTGGGGGAAGAGTGGATGGTGAGATCGACAGGCGGATCGGTGCGGCGTCTTCAGTAATGCGGACGTTGTACCGATCCGTTGTGGTGAAGAAGGAGCTGAGCCGGAAGGCAAAACTCTCAATTTACCGGTCGATCTACGTTCCCATCCTCACCTATGGTCATGAGCTTTGGGTCATGACCGAAAGGATAAGATCACGGGTACAAGCGGCCCAAATGAGTTTCCTCCGCCGTGTGGTGGGTCTCTCCCTTAGAGATAGGGTGAGAAGCTCTGCCATCCGGGAGGAACTCAAAGTAAAGCCGCTGCTCCTTCACATCGAGAGGAGCCAGATGAGGTGGTTCGGGCATCTGGTCAGGATGCCACCCGAACGCCTCCCTAGGGAGGTGTTTAGGGCACGTCCAAGCGGTAGGAGGCCACGGGGAAGACCCAGGACACGTTGGGAAGACTATGTCTCCCGGCTGGCCTGGGAACGCCTCGGGATCCCCCGGGAGGAGCTAGACGAAGTGGCTGGGGAGAGGGAAGTCTGGGTTTCCCTGCTTAGGCTGTTGCCCCCGCGACCCGACCTCGGATAAGCGGAAGATGATGGATGGATGGATGGAATATTGACATCTTTTAAATATTCCAGCAGCCTTTGCTTTTCAGAAAAAGCACAACGTTTTTCATTTATATTAGGCCTTCAAACAAAATCATGCATTCCAAAAAAAAAATAAAGTGCATTAAAGTGGATAAAACAACAACAAATGAATTATTGTCCTTTTGGCAAAAGTCTGCTTAGCCACAGTAGATATGCTAATAATGTAAACAGAAGGCTCAAGTAAATCTCAATTAAGTGTGTGCTTGTAACCTCATACACTTATACAGGTAGCCTACACAACAGGCTAATAATGTAAACAGAGGCCCCACTAAATCTCAATAAGTGTGTGCTTGTAACCTCATACACTTATACAGGTACACAACATATCCCAACGTCACCGCGTCAAAAAATTGCGTCACACGCCACTATTCGGCCTTGTTTTTAACTCATTCCACCGAAGGCCGAATGTGGCTTTTTTTGCCATATTTGGCCGAATATATTCGGTTACCGATCAATCGGTGCATCCCTAATAAAAACGATACCACTGGTAATCTACTTCTTCATTTTCTGTTAATATTGGTTATTTTATTTAAAGGCCTACTGAAATGAGATGTTCTTATTCAAACGGGGATAGCAGCTCCATTCTATGTGTCATACTTCATCATTTCGCCATATTTTTGCTGAAAGGATTTAGTAGAGAACATCGACGATAAAGTTCGCAACTTTTGGTTGCTAATAAAACCGGAAGTAGCAGACGATGTGCGCGTGACGTCACGGGTTGTGGAGCTCCTCAAATCTGAACATTGTTTACAATCATGGCCACCAGCAGCGAGAGCGATTCGGTTCGAGAAAGCGACGATTTCCCCATTAATTTGAGCGAGGATGAAATATTCGTGGATGAGGAAAGTGAGAGTGAAGGACTAGAAAGAAAAAAAAGACGAGCGCAGTGGGAGCGATTCAGATGTTATTAGACACATTTACTGAAGTGAAGTGAATTATATTTATATAGCGCTTTTTCTCTAGTGACGCAAAGCGCTTAACAAAGTGAAACCCAATATCTAAGTTACGTTCAAACCAGTGTGGGTGGCACTGGGAGCAGGTGGGTAAAGTGCCTTGCCCAAGGACACAACGGCAGGGACTAGGATGGCGGAAGCGGGAATCGAACCTGCAACCCTCAAGTTGCCGGCACGGCCACTCTACCAACCGAGCTAAACCGCCCCAATAATTCCCGCCCCTGGGATAATTCTGGAAAATCCCTTCTCTGCTTATTGTGTTCCTAGTGTTTTAGTGAGATTATATGGTGGTACCTGAAAGTCGGATGGGTGTGGCCACGGGTGTGGTGGCCGTCAGGGAAGCCACGTTTCTCGACGAGGCAAAGAGGCGAGTTTTTTTTTTCCCGTCCTCCACGGTGTAAGCATCCGACGGTCAGGGGCGGCTGTTGGAAGGAGGCAAGAGAGTCCGCAGCTGCAGGAAGAATGACGCAAACTCTCCGCTCATGTCTACGGTCGGAGCTGACTTATTACCACCATTTTCTCACCGAAACCTGCCGCTCTGTCCCATGATATCAATCAATCAATCAATGTTTATTTATATAGCCCCAAATCACAAATGTCTCAAAGGACTGCACAAACCATTACGACTACGACATCCTCGGAAGAACCCACAAAAGGGCAAGGAAAACTCACACCCAGTGGGCAGGGAGAATTCACATCCAGTGGGACGCCAGTGACAATGCTGACTATGAGAAACCTTGGAGAGGACCTCAGACCTCTAGGGGAATGAAAGCAATGGATGTCGAGCGGGTCAAACATGATACTGTGAAAGTTCAATCCATATTGGCTCCAACACAGTCGCGAGAGTTCAGTTCAAAGCGGATCCAAGACAGCAGCGAGAGTCCCGTCCACAGGAAACCATCCCAAGAGGAGGCGGATCAGCAGCGTAGAGATGTCCCCATCCGATACACAGGCGAGCGGTCCATCCTGGGTCCGGAATCTGGACATCCAGTACTTCATCCATGGTCATCGGAGGGGGGACATAGGAGAAAAACGAAAAGAAGCGGCAGATCAACTGGTCTAAAAAGGATGTCTATTTAAAGGCTAGAGTATAGAGATGAGTTTTAAGGTGAGACTTAAATGCTTCTACTGAGGTAGCATCTCGAACTGTTACCGGGAGGGCATTCCAGAGTACTGGAGCCCGAACGGAAAACGCTCTATAGCCCGCAGACTTTTTTTGGGCTCTAGGAATCACTAATAAGCCGGAGAAAAAAAAAATAATAATGATAAAGCTTCACCGTCATCTTTCGGGAATGTAAACAAAGAAACAAGGAAACACCGGCTGTTTGTGTGTTGTTAAAGACGGCCGCAATACACCTCTTCCCACCTACATGTTTCTTCTTTGATGTCTCCATTATTAGTTGAACAAAATTTCAAAAGATTCAGCAACACAGATGTCCAGAATATTGTGTAATTATACAATTAAAGCAGACGACTTATAGCTTGGATCGGTGCTGGATCAAAATGTCGGTTACAATCCATGATGTCACGAGACGTTTTCAACAGGATTATTTGTGCAAAATTTAAAAATTGCAATTTAATAAACTAAAGCGGCCGTATTGGCATGTGTTGCAATGTTAATATTTTATCATTGATATATAAACTATCAGACTGTGTGGTGGCTAGTAGTGGCTTTCAGTAGGACTTTAATAAATGTTTGAATGCCCATGATGAGTGGAATATGTTGAAGGTGGAATGGTTTGAATCGGATAAAAAAGGTGAGAGTTGTGGGACTTTAAAAAAAGGCCCCATTCTTTTAAATGGAAATTTCATAGAAATGTGGGAATTTTGGGAAAAGAAGGAATTTTCTTGAAAACGCACAAAAACGTGAATGTTCTGAATGAGTTGAAATGCCGGGTGTCGTATTTTTTAAATCGGTCGATATATGTTGAAATAGTGACATTTTTATTTGAGATACGGTATGATGCAAGTCCTGGAATTCCGGGAAAATGGGGACTTATTCCATTCAAAAAACAACTTGGTTTTTTGTCCTGATTAAGAGGAATTTGTCACACCTACGGATCATGTTTTGTTTCGTCATGTTATGTTTTTGATTTTGGACATTCAGTCACGTTTTGCACTTCCTGGTTTTGTTTGTTTCCATGCCAACGTATTACTTCCCAACTTGCCACGCCCTTGCCCTCGGTCCCGCACCTGTTCCTGATTATCACAGCCAGTATTCAGGTCATTTTCTTTCTGTTCATCATTCTGGGATCTTCTCACACATGCGCACGCACCCTACCCATGCTGCACCTCCTTCATGTCCTTGTCCATAGTTCCATGCCGTGTATTCATGCCATTGTGCTAGTTTTGTTTATAGTTTATTATTATTCGTAGCCAATTGTTTTTGTCCTGATTAAGAGGAATTTGTCACAGCTATGGATCATGTTTTGTTTCGTCATGTTATGTTTTTGATTTTGGACATTCGGTCACGTTTTGCACTTCCTGGTTTTGTTTGTTTCCATGCCAACGTATTAGTTCCCACCTTGCCACGCTCCTGCCCTCGGTCCCACAACTGTTCCTGATTATTCTGGGATCTTTCTGTTCATCTTCTCACACATGCGCACGCACCCTACCCATGCTGCACCTCCTTCATGTCCTTGTCCATAGTTCCATGCCGTGTATTCATGCCATTGTGCTAGTTTTGTTTATAGTTTATTATTATTCGTAGCCAATTGTTTTTGTCCTGATTAAGAGGAATTTGTCACAGCTATGGATCATGTTTTGTTTCGTCATGTTATGTTTTTGATTTTGGACATTCGGTCACGTTTTGCACTTCCTGGTTTTGTTTGTTTCCATGCCAACGTATTAGTTCCCACCTTGCCACGCTCCTGCCCTCGGTCCCACAACTGTTCCTGATTATTCTGGGATCTTTCTGTTCATCTTCTCACACATGCGCACGCACCCTACCCATGCTGCACCTCCTTCATGTCCTTGTCCATAGTTCCATGCCGTGTATTCATGCCATTGTGCTAGTTTTGTTTATAGTTTATTATTATTCGTAGCCAATTGTTTTTGTCCTGATTAAGAGGAATTTGTCACAGCTATGGATCATGTTTTGTTTCGTCATGTTATGTTTTTGATTTTGGACATTCGGTCACGTTTTGCACTTCCTGGTTTTGTTTGTTTCCATGCCAACGTATTAGTTCCCACCTTGCCACGCCCTTGCCCTCGGTCCCACACCTGTTCCTGATTATTCTGGGATCTTTCTGTTCATCATTCTGGGATCTTCTCACACATGCGCACGCACCCTACCCATGCTGCACCTCCTTCATGTCCTTGTCCATAGTTCCATGCCGTGTATTCATGCCATTGTGCTAGTTTTGTTTATAGTTTATTATTATTCGTAGCCAATTGTTTTTGTCCTGATTAAGAGGAATTTGTCACAGCTATGGATCATGTTTTGTTTCGTCATGTTATGTTTTTGATTTTGGACATTCGGTCACGTTTTGCACTTCCTGGTTTTGTTTGTTTCCATGCCAACGTATTAGTTCCCACCTTGCCACGCTCCTGCCTTCGGTCCCACACCTGTTCCTGATTATTCTGGGATCTTTCTGTTCATCATTCTGGGATCTTCTCACACATGCGCACGCACCCTACCCATGCTGCACCTCCTTCATGTCCTTGTCCATAGTTCCATGCTGTGTATTCATGCCATTGTGCTAGTTTTGTTTATAGTTTATTATTATTCGTAGCCAATTGTTTTTG
Source organism: Nerophis ophidion (assembly GCF_033978795.1). NCBI lineage: Eukaryota > Metazoa > Chordata > Actinopteri > Syngnathiformes > Syngnathidae > Nerophis > Nerophis ophidion. The sequence continues at coordinate 46,055,661 of NC_084626.1, forward strand.
TCCTGATTAAGAGGAATTTGTCACACCTACGGATCATGTTTTGTTTCGTCATGTTATGTTTTTGATTTTGGACATTCGGTCACGTTTTGCACTTCCTGGTTTTGTTTGTTTCCATGCCAACGTATTAGTTCCCACCTTGTCACGCCCCTGCCCTCGGTCCCGCACCTGTTCCTGATTATCACAGCCAGTATTTAAGTAATTTTCTTTCTGTTCATCATTCTGGGATCTTCTCACACATGCGCACGCACCCTACCCATGCTGCACCTCCTTCATGTCCTTGTCCATAGTTCCATGCCGTGTATTCATGCCATTGTGCTAGTTTTGTTTATAGTTTATTATTATTCGTAGCCAATTGTTTTTGTCCTGATTAAGAGGAATTTGTCACACCTATGGATCATGTTTTGTTTCGTCATGTTATGTTTTTGATTTTGGACATTCGGTCACGTTTTGCATTTCCTGGTTCTGTTTGTTTCCATGCCAACATATTAGTTCCCACCTTGCCACGCTCCTGCCCTCGGTCCCACACCTGTTCCTGATTATTCTGGGATCTTTCTGTTCATCTTCTCACACATGCGCACGCACCCTACCCATGCTGCACCTCCTTCATGTCCTTGTCCATAGTTCCATGCTGTGTATTCATGCCATTGTGCTAGTTTTGTTTATAGTTTATTATTATTCGTAGCCAATTGTTTTTGTCCTGATTAAGAGGAATTTGTCACACCTATGGATCATGTTTTGTTTCGTCATGTTATGTTTTTGATTTTGGACATTCGGTCACGTTTTGCACTTCCTGGTTTTGTTTGTTTCCATGCCAACGTATTAGTTCCCACCTTGTCACGCCCCTGCCCTCGGTCCCACACCTGTTCCTGATTATCACAGCCAGTATTTAAGTAATTTTCTTTCTGTTCATCATTCTGGGATCTTCTCACACATGCGCACGCACCCTACCCATGCTGCACCTCCTTCATGTCCTTGTCCATAGTTCCATGCCGTGTATTCATGCCATTGTGCTAGTTTTGTTTATAGTTTATTATTATTCATAGCCAATTGTTTTTGTGCAAAGTCCTTTAGTTCATGTCCATCATTTCATGCCACCGAGCAGGTGTTTTTGTTTCACGTTTGTAGTGTTTAGCCAAGTTTCTTCCTCCATTGTGAGCGCTTTTTGTTGTTTATGTGTTTATTAAATAAGCGACCATGTACTTACATTCATGCCTGACTGGTACCACATCATCTTTGCATCGAGGAAGCACAAACATCCACAGCCCGAGCCTGACAGAATTATCCGGCAGTGGAACGGTTGAAGTGGGTTGAAAAATGTGGAAGGAGTAGTCGACAGAAAAAAGGGTGAAAATAGGGTTTAAAAAAATAAAAACGTGAATTCTGGGAATTCCTGGACTTTTTCAGAACTTGGAAAAAATATAGTTTAAATGTCCAGTGATTATTACGTTTCAACATGTTCTGTTAAAATGTAATAATCACTTATTATTATCTTCTTTGATACTTTACATTTAGTTTGGGATGATACCACACATTTATGTATCGATCCGATACCAAGTAGTTACAGGATCATACATCGGTCATATTCAAAGTCCTCATGTGTCCAGGAAATATTTACTGAGTTTATAAACATGATATACATTTAAAAAAAAGGAAAAATAGATTTTGTGATGATACAAAATATCGACGTAATCGTAGTTGTCACAATTATTTGTTGACGAATCCCAAGATGCAGAGAAGGAGGCCGGCATTTGGTAAGTAAACATGATTTAATAAAGATACTGAGACAAAAACAAAACCCATCCATCCATCTTCTTCCGCTTATCCGAGGTCGGGTCGCGGGGGCAACAGCCTAAGCAGGGAAACCCAGACTTCCCTTTCCCCGGCCACTTCGTCTAGCTCATCCCGGGGGATCCCGAGGCGTTCCCAGGCCAGCCGGGAGACATAGTCTTCCCAACGTGTCCTGGGTCTTCCCCGTGGCCTCCTACCGCTTGGACGTGCCCTAAACACCTCCCTCGGGAGGCGTTCGGGTGGCATCCTGACCAGATGCCCGACCCACCTCATCTGGCTCCTCTCGAAAAACAAAACCAAAAGGGTACAAACAAAAAGCACGCACATGGGCGGGTATAACAAACTAAGGGTTATGAACAAACTAATCGGAAGCAGGGAACAAAAAACAGTAAGCTACAAAACATCCACCAAAAATAGCTTAGCGCTACGCTGAATTCACACGACTGGTAGGAATGACAAGTAGAAATGACATTGACGCGACAATAATCCAGCCCTGACTGGAGGAGAAAACAGATCTTAAATAGTGGTTGGCTGATTGACACCAGGTGTGGCCAGGTGCCAATCAGCCACAGCTGAGGGTTACACAGTACTCAGGGAGACAAACAGGAAACAGAACCAAAATAAGAGTGCTGTACAGGAACTAAAGACAAACGCAGAAGAAAAACTAAGACATAGACCAAAACTGTCAGGGACAAGCCTGACGGTAGAAGTATCGACTACATACGCTTCTGTAGTTGGTATCATTAAAGTGGATGTTCTATGATATCCATTAAGTAAGACTACATATTATGTTGAAGAGGGCAGGAAAATATAAGTTTTTCTTCATCAATCAAGGAGATAAATAGAAAAGTGAATGAAATGAAGATGATAGTCATGGCTTAAAGTGAATCAAACATGCTGGCCGTAGCACAAAGTTGGTCTGGTCTCCCTGACTCGCATGCATCCCTCCCACCCGCCCACGTTCGTCATGTCCGTCCGCACCGTGGGTTGACCGCCGCACTAATGACGCCAATTAATCGACAACCTGAGCGCATGGCAAAGATGAACATTCCCAGGCCACCCAAGGAAGGGCGAGTGTGTGGTGGGAGTCCAGATATCAAAGATCCAACTAAAGCTCATTGATGCATTGTTTGGCTGCTGGTGATTAATAGGGAGAGGGAGGTTAAACAGAAGCAGAGTTCCCTCGCCGCTGTGATTAAAGACATCAGGCGTCTTGGCGGAGGAGGACGGGAACAGGAGTTGAAAAATAGCTGTGAGTTTGTTACAATGATGGCAGGTGATACACAAGACTACTTCATCTCTACAGAACTGTTTCATGAGGGGTTCCCTCAATCATCAGGAGATTTTAATGGAAGCATTCACATACAATGGTTTATATAGGGCACAGAGTGGGTGGGTACAGGCAGGCGTAGGGGCGTGGTGATTGGCTCATGTGTTACCTAGGAGGTGTTTCCGTCTTTGGCGGCATGTTGAAATGATTTCACTGCGCTTGTTGAGGGATGACAGGTCTGGATGATATATAATAAAGCATAGGTTGCATCTTTTATTACCACTGTTGTAAGGTGTGCTGGATGCAAGAATTTGCCATGTTATTGAATATTCAACATTATTGTCTTTGAGGTTCCAAATGTGTTTGCTGAGTTCTGTAGAATTCCGCAAAGTCTGGTTTCTAAAGGAGGCGTTGTGATTATTCCATCTTGTTTTGAACGCTCCTTCGGTTAATCCTACGTACGTGTCGGATGTGTTAATGTCCTTGCGTGTTACCTTTGCTTGGTAAACGACTGATGTCTGTAAGCACCCCCTGTTGAGAGGGCAATCAGGTTTCTTGTGACAGTTACATTCCTTATTGGTTTCAGAGTCGTTTAGTCTGGGGGTGGGCAGACTATATATATACATATATATATATATATATATATATATATATATATATGTATATATCTGTCTTGATTGGATTATCTAGAGAATAGTGCTCGATACCGTGGTAGAGCGCAATATGTATGTGTGGGAAAAATCACAAGACTACTTCATCTCGACAGGACTGTTTCATGAGGGGTTCCCTCAATCATCAGGAGATTTTTTTTAATTTTTTTTCCTGATGATTGAGGGAACCCCTCATGAAACAGTTCTGTAGAGATGAAGTAGTCTTGTGATTTTTCCCATATATATATATATATATATATATATATATATATATATATATATATATACTGGTGGTCAAAAGTGTACATACACCTGTAAAGAACATCATGTCATGGCTGTCTTGACTTTCCAATCAAGACAGCCATGAATGTTCAAAAACAAGAGAAAAAAATACAAAAATTAATGGTATACGTGAACTAAGCAAAATTACCTGCCAATAGAACAAGAACATTTGGCTTGTCAAGAATTTCAAAAACAAGTGATGGACGGAACCGCTTAGGCTACTATTAGCAAACAGATAAACTTACCAACTCGGCGTAATATCTCAACATCACACACTCTCTCGTCGCAACTCGGCCTTGATGGTCGCCACCTATAAGTTTACAATTAGTTGGAAATGTTGGACGGTTGTTTTAACGATATGCAGGCAAATGACAACTTTAAAACATACCGGCTTAGCTACGGCACCTGGCAGCCATTTTGGTATAGACGATCACAGCCCCGCCATCACGAATGTTGGTGCGTGCGCAACAGCAGCAGACGGTACGGAAAAAAACGAAACAAAAAACGTCTCCCTCACTGTGTCTGCGCACGGCGGCCGTCTTTGAAATGGTTTTCAGCGCAGCGGTTCTTTGAAAGCTAATAAAATCAAAACCGTAGCAGTAATTAAAACTATTTCATCAACTTTTAATCAAAAGGGTTCAATCTCTCTCCTGTGGTAGTTTGAAGCCGACACGACAAACGCGCTCAGAGGAGATAATGTTTGAAAAAAGGTGACCAATTTTTACAAAACTTTTGTTTTGAAGGAGGAATTGCAAACTTCTTGTTCGTCAATATATGAAATGTAGGTCTAAGTGAGTACTGTACTGTTCATGACTTTTATGAACAGAATTTCTAGGCGCAGTCAAGGCGTTGAAGGGTTCCGGTTTGGTGGCTGCGGGATTAGGTCTCTGCTTTTTGCCGATGATGTGGTCCTGATGGCTTCATCCGGCCAGGATTTTCAGCTCTCACTGGATCGGTTCGCAGCCGAGTGGGTAACGACTGAGATGAGAATCAGCATCTCCAAGTCCGAGTCGATGGTTCTCGCCCGGAAAAGGGTGGAGTTCCATCTCCGGGTTGGGGAGGAAATCTTTCCCCAAGTGGAAGAGTTCAAGTACCTCGGAGTCTTGTTCACGAGTGGATGGTGAGATCGACAGGTGGATCGGTGTGGCGTCTTCAGTGATGCGGATGCTGTATCGATCCGTTGTAGTGAAGAAGGAGCTCAGCCTGAAGGCAAAGCTCTCAATTTACCATTCGATCTATGTTCCCATCCTCACCTATGGTGATGAGCTTTGGGTTATGACCGAAAGGACAAGATCACGGGTACAAGCGGCCCAAATGAGTTTGGGTCTCTCCCTTAGAGATAGGGTGAGAAGCTCTGTCATCCGGGGGGAGATCAAAGTAAAGCCGCTGATCTTCCACATGGAGAGGAGCCAGATGAGGGGGTTCGGGCATCTGGTCAGGATGCCGCGGGAGGTATTTAGGGCACGTCCAACCGGTAACACCCAGGTCACGTCGGGAAGACTGTCTCCCGGCTGGCCTGGGAACACCTCGGGATCCCCCGGGAAGAGCTAGATGAACTGGCTGGGGAGAGGAAAGTATGGGTTACCCTGCCTAGGCTGCTGCCCCTGCGACCAGACCTCGGATAAACTGCATTAGAAAATATGAGCACTGCACGGAGTTTGTAATTTATTATGTGCCTTGAACGCGTGCAGAAAAAACCCACATAGAATGCTGGAGCCTGACCGTGGTCCACCAGCAGCATTGTTTACAGCCTTTCATCGCCCAGTCTGCCAGCTGCTTCCAGCCACCCAATTACTGGAGCAAAACCCTGGCTCGCTCTTCCCAGAGCCCTGCTTCGCATCCCGCATCCATCCCCGGCTCCGGAGAGCTTTCTCCCAGCTCTCCACCGATGTCATTTACACCGCCAACACCACCCCTGCCTGAGGTTCCTTCCCACTGCTATTTAATGTCAGCTCCAGCCCTCCCGCCGGCGCAGGAACCCAGCACACCAGCAAAATGGTCTTCCTCGCAAAATGAAGACAGTGAATGTGACGCAGCATGACATCTCATTACGGCAGTAGAAGTTTTCTCTGCCGGTGTTTGCCCAGGCTTAGATCATCAGACGCGGTGCGGGATTGCTTGAGCTCGGCTCCATCGTCTTTGCCGAACAGGAGGAGGGACGGCGAAATGAAAAGAGAGGGGGCGGGGGGCGCGTGGGTGGGGAATTAAAAGGAAAAAAATAGGGGAGCAGGCAATGAAGCTGAGAGGAATCTGTAGCAGACGTACCGCAGTGAAGCTGAGGTCGTACGCGTGTGGGCCAAAGCACCGGAACACGGCGGAATCCGGGCTCCGATGGAAGCAGCGGGCGCCATATTCAGGCCTCGGATTTTAAATCGGTCATGTCCGTGTGATCATGTTTTGTTTTTGTCATGTTCGGTTTTGTTTGTGGACTCTTTCTGCACTTTTGTTTGTTTTGTCACCATAGCAACCCATTAGTTTTCACCTGTCGAGTCACGCACCTGTTTTCACTGATCATGTCACTGCTATTTAAGCCAGTATGTTTCTGTTGTTCGTCTTGGTGACATTATCCTATCTACCCATGAAGTGAAGTGAAGTGAATTATATTTATATAGCGCTTTTTCTCTAGTGACTCAAAGCGCTTTACATAGTGAAACCCAATATCTAAGTTACATTCAAACCAGTGTGGGTGGCACTGGGAGCAGGTGGGTAAAGTGTCTTGCCCAAGGACACAACGGCAGTGACTAAGATGGCGAAAGCAGGAATCGAACCTACAACCGAGCTAAACCGCCCTGAGATTCCTGTTTATTATAGTTCATGCTTTATACCATAACACAGTAAGTGTTTTTGTTTCGTGTTCATAGTTTACTGCCTTTATGCTAGTCTTTTTTTTTCATTAGTCAAGTTTGTTTTCCGCCATTGTGCGCGCCTTTTGTTTGCTTCCTTATTTGTAGTTTGTTAGTGTTATTAATAAATGTATACTTACATTCACATCCTTCCCGCGCCAACTTTCCTTTGCATTCCAGGAAAATAAACCCCAAGTTCCTCGCACTGACAAACTCGTTCTTGACATTTTTTGATTCGATATTAATATCCACTTGTCATTTTGTGATGCCTCTATCTTTATTTTTACATTTTGACATAGGGACTTTATTCATTTATTTTTTATAATTTCTTTATTTATTTAAGTTATGTACATGTATATGTACATGTAGATGTTGTATTGGGAAAAATCCATTACGATTGAGCAGAAACATATTTGATGTTCAAACTTTTTTTGCAAATAGTCATAAACTTTAGAATTTGATGCCAGCAACACGTGACAAAGAACTTAGGAAAGGTGGCAATACATACTGATCAAGTTGAGGAATGCTCATCAAACACTTATTTGGAACATCCCACAGGTGTGCAGGCTAATTGGGAACAGGTGGTTGCCATGATTGGGTATAAAAACAGCTTCCAAAAGAATGCTCAGTCTTTCACAAGAAAGGATGTGGCGAGGTACACCCCTTTGTCCACAACAGTGTGAGCAAATAGTCAAACAGCTTAAGAACAACCTTTCTCAAAGTGCAATTGCAAGAAATTTAGGGATTTCAACATCTACGCTCCATAATATCTTCAAAAGGTTTAGAGAATCTGGAGAAATCACTCCACGTAAGCGGCATGGCCGGAAACCAACATTGAATGACCATGACCTTCCATCGCTCAGACAGCACTGTATCAAAAAAAGACATCAATCTCTAAAGGATATCACCACATGGCCTCAGGAACACTTCAGAAAACAGGCAGTCTGCTGACACACAATGTCTAAAAACCGTGCCATCACATGGCAACAGACATGAAACCTGTGTTTATAATCATTATTGGTTCAAGATCCACGAGGTTCTGGTCAGTGTCTGCATGGTCGTAGTACTCTCTATGCAATTGTCGGAAAGGTGTTGGACCATGTAATGACCAGGCAAAGGCACCACCAACCCCGAAGTAGGGGGGTCTGATGTTTTATTTTTATCTGATTCCCCTGGGATCCTGACTTACTCCATGTAATCAACTGATAGTCTGGAAGCAACTCTTTGTTTGGGTGTGGGTACTAAATAGTTACAGGGCTTTAAACAGGCAGTTTGCTGACACACAAAGTTTGAAAACCGTGCCATCACATGGCAACAGACACGACACCTGTGTTTATAATCATTATTGGTTCAAGATCCACGAGGTTCTGTTCAGTGTCTGCGTGGCCGTAGTACTCTCTATACAATTGTCGGAAAGGTGTTGGATAATGACCAGGTAAAGGCACCACCAACCCCGAAGTAAGGGGTCTGATGTTTTATTTTTATCTGATTCCCCTGGGATCCTGACTTACTCCATGTAATCAACTGATAGTCTGGAAGCAACCCTTTGTTTAGGTGTGGGCACTAAATAGCTACAGAGCATTGAACGGGCAGTTTGCTGACACACGACGTTTAAAAACCGTGCCATCACATGGCAACAGACACGACACCTGTGTTTATAATCATTATTGGTTCAAGATCCATGAGGTTCTGTTCAGTGTCTGCGTGGCCGTAGTACTCTCTATGAAATTGTCGGAAAGGTGTTGGACCATGTAATGACCAGGCAAAGGCACCACCAACCCCGAAGTAGGGGGGTCTGATGTTTTATTTTTATCTGATTCCCCTGGGATCCTGACTTCCTCCATGTAATCAACTGATAGTCTGGAAGCAACTCTTTGTTTGGGTGTGGGTACTAAATAGTAACAGAGCATTAAACAGGCAGTTTGCTGACACACAAAGTTTAAAAACCGTGCCATCACATGGCAACAGACACGACACCTGTGTTTATAATCATTATTGGTTCAAGATCCACGAGGTTCTGTTCAGTGTCTGCGTGGCCGTAGTACTCTCGATACAATTGTCGGAAAGGTGTTGGATAATGACCAGGTAAAGGCACCACCAACCCCGAAGTAAGGGGTCTGATGTTTTATTTTTATCTGATTCCCCTGGGATCCTGACTTACTCCATGTAATCAACTGATAGTCTGGAAGCAACCCTTTGTTTAGGTGTTGGCACTAAATAGCTACAGAGCATGAAACGGGCAGTTTGCTGACACACAACGTTTAAAAACCGTGCCATCACATGGCAACAGACACGACACCTGTGTTTATAATCATTATTGGTTCAAGATCCACGAGGTTCTGGTCAGTGTCTGCGTGGTCGTAGTACTCTCTATACAATTGTCGGAAAGGTGTTGGACCATGTAATGACCAGGCGAAGGTCTTCCTTTCCTCAATTATTCACTTAGCCTCGTCCCCTCCCCCAACTGGAAGCTGTTACTCTAAAGAAAATTCTCCCCCGGAAATTAAGTTGCACTCGGAGCAAGGGGAGGAAGAGACAACGGGAGGATGGGTTAGATGTGGGGGCAGGCGGGAGGCGACCAAGCCATTGAAGCTGAGCAGAGGTTGAGTGGGGTTGGAGCCACACTGTAAGCCCTCCTCTCCCCCGAGACAGGCGGAGTTTGAGAACCAAGGTGGGACTGGGTTACAGAGAAGGACCCGGGGCCATTTCATTACAGAAAGTGTCTGTCCAGAAGATGGGAAAAGGATTATCCTCCAAACAGGATTTATTGGAGGGGATAATTCCTTGGCTGAACCCAAAGTGGTAAAGTGCCATATAGGTTGAGGTTACAATATCGCCTCATTCACAGCTCCCCACCGCCTGATTTCCTGCCATGTAAGTGTGTGAGACTGCGTTTGTGGGTTTGGAATGAGAGAATCATGAAGCATGGGCGTTTCTAGAGGAATGGCTTAACCCCCGCAGGCATGAACGGGATGCACGGTCCAACACGGGAATGTTCCTTTGAAGCTCCGTTGATTAGGACAAGTTAAATACTTGAACTAACCTCGTTAACATGCACAAATTATACATTGTCAGCATTTTGCAGAAGCCATATAGAATACGAAAGGGATGATTTTGTTTGGCTTTGTTCGTATATTCAGAGTTTGGGCTGCTGGATTGGAGTTGCATGTTATCAGGGAAGAAAGTGCTACAAGCATACCGTATTTCCTTATATAGTATGCGCCTGCCTAGAATTACTGCCGGGTCGAACTCGTTTCGCAAAATATTATTTTTATTATCGCATGTCTAGAATTTTCGCTAGGTCAAACTCATTTCACCAAATAATTAGCATATGCCTAGAATATCCCCCGGGTCAAACTCGTCACGTCACGAGTGAAACTTCACCTGTCATCATTTTCAAAATGGATGAAGCTGATTTCAATCATTTGAAATCGCATAAAGGGAAGAAGATTAAGAGCTATTTAGTAGGATTTAAGGTCCAAGCTATTGAATATGCTAAAAAGAACAGTAAGCAGCTATGTTTTATTAATATACCGTAGCTGCGTGTGTCAAATATGAGTCATTAAATGACTCCCGCCTCCTGGTGGTAGAGGGCGCTAGTGATCCTTCTTGCGACTACTCGGCTGCAGAAGAAGTGACAACAAGCAGCAAGAGTTTATTTTTTCCTCTCGCTTGCACTTTTAACATGGAGGATTACATATCTAAAATAAAACAGTTTTCTAAACTGGACTTTCAATCAAAGTAGGAGGTAATAAAGGAATATCTCCATCGAGACAGAGAGACTTTTAAAACTGAAGAAAGATAAGGAAGACTTCTATAAACAAATTATTGATGCTTTTGATCAGAAGGAGCTGCTCATGGACTTCATTTATAAGTAAAGGTAAGACCATACTAACGTTTTTTTTTATTAAATGTGCTTTTCAGGATAGTATCCTTACATCACACTCAAATGTATAAGTGCAGGCCTAAATTTACCGCATGCCTTTGGTAAACGCCGGAGTGAAAATAGTTTTTGATTAATTAGTGCCCTGGTGGCAATTCAAGGATATATGGTAAGTTAAAGTTAAAGTATCAATGATTGGCCCTGCGATGAGGTGGCGACTTGTCCAGGGTGTACCCCGCCTTCCGCCCGATTGCAGCTGAGATAGGCGCCAGCGCCCCCCGCAGCCCCGAAAGGCAATAAGCGGTAGGAAATGGATGGATGGATGATTGTCACACACACACCAGGTGTGGTGAAAGTTGCATTTGTGCATTTGATCCATCCCCTTGTTCACCCCTGACAGGTGAGGGGAGCAGTGAGCAGCAGCGGTGCCGCGCTCGGGAGTAATTTTTGGTGATTTAACACCCAATTCCAACCCTTGATGTTGAGTGCTAAGCAGGGAGGTAATTGATCCCATTTTTATGGTCTTTGGTATTACTCCGCCGGGGTTTCAACTACCAACCTACAACCCATCTCAGGGCGGACACTGTAACCACCATGTAGGTTTTAAACAGATGCTGACCATGTTGCGGACAACTTTTTCAAAATTAGGCATTAAGGTTTTAAAAGTGTAAAAAACCTTAAAAATATGCACTACCCCTTCTGTTTGGTGACCAAGTTATGGTAAACATTTAAATACAAAAGCTTCATGTATACTTTTGAATGTTATTCATGTTAATAATGCACTGACGGAAAAAACAAATCTGTGTTATGTTGTAAATTATTTCATGTTCATTGGTTTTAAAATTGTTTTGGATTAAAAATGCACTTTATTCCTGGATTGTGCCTCTGTATTTTTTCTCTGGCATACATTTTGTTAACCACACTTTCCCCCATCCACTGACACACCCTCAACCATCACTGACACACCCTCCACCATCCACTGACACACCCTCCCCCATCCACTGACACACCCTCAACCATCCACTGACACACCCTCCACCATCCACTGACACACCCTCCACCATCCACTGACACACCCTCAACCATCCACTGACACACCCTCCACCATCCACTGACACACCTTCCACCATCCACTGACACACCCTCCACTATTCACTGACACACCCTCCACCATCCACTGACACACCCTCCACCATCCACTGACACACCCTCCACCATCCACTGACACACCCTCAACCATCCACTGACACACCCTCCACCATCCACTGACACACCCTCCACCATCCACTGACACACCCTCCACCATCCACTGACACACCCTCCACCATCCACTGACACACCCTCCACCATCCACTGACACACCCTCAACCATCCACTGACACACCCTCCACCATCCACTGACACACCTTCCACCATCCACTGACACACCCTCCACCATTCACTGACACACCCTCCACCATCCACTGACACACCCTCCACCATCCTCTGACACACCCTCAACCATCCACTGACACACCCTCCACCATCCACTGACACACCTTCCACCATCCACTGACACACCCTCCACCATCCACTGACACACCCTCCACCATCCACTGACACACCCTCCACCATCCACTGACACACCCTCCACCATCCACTGACACACCCTCCACCATCCACTGACTCACCCTCCACCATCCACTGACACACCCTCCACCATCCACTGACACACCCTCCACCATCCACTGACACACCCTCCACTATCCACTGACACACCCTCCACCATCCACTGACACACCCTCCACCATCCACTGACACACCTTCCACCATCGACGGACACACCCTCCACCATCCACTGACACACCCTCCACCATCCACTGACACACCCTCCACTATCCACTGACACACCCTCCACTATCCACTGACACACCCTCCACCATCCACTGACACACCTTCCACCATCCACTGACACACCCTCCACCATCCACTGACACACCCTCCACCATCCACTGACACACCCTCCACCATCCACTGACACACCCTCCATCTCGACTGACACACCCTCCACCATCCACTGACACACCCTCCACCATCCACTGACACACCCTCCACCATCCACTGACACACCCTCCACCATCCACTGACACACCCTCCACCATCCACAGACACACCGTCCACCATCCACTGATACACCCTCCACCATCCACTGACACACCCTCCACCATCCACTGACACACCCTCCACCATCCACTGAAACACCCTCCACTATCCACTGACACACCCTCCACCATCCACTGACACACCCTCCAACATCCACTGACACACCCTCCACCATCGACAGACACACCCTCCACCATCCACTGACACACCCTCCACTATCCACTGACACACCCTCCACCATCCACTGACACACCCTCCACCATCCACAGACACACCCTCCACCATCCACTGACACACCCTCCACCATCCACTGTCACACCCTCCACCATCCACTGACAAATCCTGCACCATCCACTGACACACCCTCCACTATCCACTGACACACCCTCCACCATCTACTGACACACCCTCCACCATCCACTGACACACCCTCCACCATCGACAGACACACCCTCCACCATCCACTCACACACCCTCCACCATCCACTGACACACCCTCCACCATCGACAGACACACCCTCCACCATCCACAGACACACCCTCCACCATCCACTGACACACCCTCCACCATCCACTGACACACCCTCCACCATCCACTGACACACCCTCCACCATAGACAGACACACCCTCCACCATCCACTGACACACCCTCCACCATCCACTGACACACCCTCCACCATCCACTGACACACCCTCCACCATCCACTGACACACCCTCCACCATCGACAGACACACCCTCCACCATCCACTGACACACCCTCCACCATCCACTGACACACCCTCCACCATCGACAGACACACCATCCACAGACACACCCTCCACCATCCACTGACACACCCTCCACCATCCACTGACACACCCTCCACTATCCACTGACACACCCTCACCATCCACTGACACACCCTCCACCATCCACTGACAAAACCTCCACCATCCACTGACACACCCTCCACCATCCAATGACACACCCTCCACCATCCACTGACACACCCTCCACCATCCACTAACAAATCCTCCACCATCCACTGACACACCTTCTGCCATCCACTGACACACCCTCCACCATCCACTGACACACCCTCCACCATCCACTGACACACCTTCCACCATCCACTGACACACCCTCCACCATCCACTGACACACCCTCCACCATCCACTGACACACCTTCTGCCATCCACTGACACACCCTCCGTCATCGGCTGACACACCCTCCACCATCCACTGACACACCTTCCCCCATAGACTGACACACCTTCCACCATCCACTGACACACCCTCCACCATCCACTGACACCCTCAACCATCGACTGACACACCCTCCAACATCGACTGACACACCCTCCACCCTTGACTGACACAGCTTCCAACATCGAGACTGACACACCCTCCGCGACCGTCTGACACACCCTCCACCATCGACTGACACACCCTCCACGGTTTCCAGACGCACACCTATTTTGGTAATCACCGTCCTTATTTAAACCTGCCTTTTCTGTTCATTCATTCTGGCTTCGTGAGTTTGTGTAACACGCAATTTGTGTTCGTGCAACTGTGACGACCTTTATCCTCGACTCTGTAATCCCTTTCCTGTCCCTCCAGCTCCCACGCTAGTAGTTTTGTTATGCCTGTTGTGCCTTATACAAGTTTTTCTGTTATTTCCCCAGCTCCCATGCTAGCGCTTTTTCTCTTTTCTAGCTCCCATGCTAGTTCTTTGTTTGCCTTTTCTGCCTAGTAACAGTGTTTCTGTTCTTAGTGTGTTTTTAGTTAAAATAAAACATTATTTCTTATCTTCACGCTGTGTCCGAGCCCGATCTTCATCAAGGAAGAAGGAACCGCCTCACGATGCCCAGAAGACGTTAGTTTCTGTTAACTGGTTTTCTACCTTTTACTATAAAGAAGTTGTCTCCCGTAATTTTTGTCTGCTCTTGAATGGGTTTGTGCTGAAAATCTGAATTTCCCCTCGGGGATTAATCAAAGTATTTGTGATCGGGATGCATATGTGTTCGACTCTGCGGGTCGGACTCGCGCCAAGTACACCGGGGCATCTTCCGACATATTGAGGCACCATGAGGCTATTTGGCTGATTTAATGGATTGTAATAATGCAAGTAAAATAGCTGTCACAAACATTTAGGTGGCAGAGGACATCCCGATTGCAAAACCAAGGTGTTCACCTTCCATGGGGTGGTGATGTACATGTGCTTTGTTGCAAAACAGCTGAGGTGGTAGGACAAAAAAGACAACTATGACTCGGGACAAATTTGCAGTCTGTGGGCCTGGAGGGTACTTGGCAAAACAATAATAGAGACATGGAGGAGATTTGCATTTAACAAACTAAATGTTTCCTTGCCTGTCATGTTGCATTCATGCTAAAGGAATGTCCGTTTTTATGGACTATTCTTAAAGTAGTTTTTGCTGGAGTTGCGACCAAACCTGACAATTACAGCAGTAATTGTCCACCGGAGGAGAGTGAGAGTCCAGTCCATAGTGGATCTAACATAATAGTGAGAGTCCAGTCCATAGTGGATCTAACATAATAGTGAGAGTCCAGTCCATAGTGGATCTAACATAATAGTGAGAGTCCAGTCCATAGTGGATCTAACATAAAAGTGAGAGTCCAGTCCATAGTGGATCCAACATAATAGTGAAAGTCCAGTCCATAGTGGATCTAACATAATAGTGAGAGTCCAGTCCATAGTGGATCTAACATAATAGTGTGATAGTCCAGTCCATAGTGGATCTAACATAATAGTGAGAGTCCAGTCCATAGTGGATCTAACATAATAGTGTGAGAGTCCAGTCCATAGTGGATCTAACATAATAGTGTGAGAGTCCAGTCCATAGTGGATCCAACATAATAGTGAGAGTCCAGTCCATAGTGGATCTAACATAATAGTGTGAGTCCAGTCCATAGTGGATCTAACATAATAGTGTGATAGTCCAGTCCATAGTGGATCTAACATAATAGTGTGAGAGTCCAGTCCATAGTGGACCTAACATAATAGTGAGAGTCCAGTCCATAGTGGATCTAACATAATAGTGTGAGAGTCCAGTCCATAGTGATCTAACATAATAGTGAGAGTCCTGTCCATAGTGGATCTAACATAACAGTGTGAGAATCTAGTCCATAGTGGATCTAACATAATAGTGAGAGTCCAGTCCATAGTGGATCTAACATAATAGTCTGAGAGTCCAGTCCATAGTGGATCTAACATAATAGTGTGAGAGTCCAGTCCATAGTGGATCCAACATAATAGTGAGAGTCCAGTCCATAGTGGATCTAACATAATAGTGAGAGTCCAGTCCATAGTGGATCTAACATAATAGTGAGAGTCCAGTCCATAGTGGATCCAACATAATAGTGAGAGTCCAGTCCATAGTGGATCCAACATAATAGTGAGAGTCCAGTCCATAGTGGATCTAACATAATAGTGAGAGTCCTGTCCATAGTGGATCTAACATAATAGTGAGAGTCCAGTCCATAGTGGATCCAACATAATAGTGAGAGTCCAGTCCATAGTGGATCTAACATAATAGTGAGAGTCCAGTCCATAGTGGATCTAACATAATAGTGAGAGTCCAGTCCATAGTGGATCTAACATAATAGTGAGAGTCCAGTCCATAGTGGATCCAACATAATAGTGAGAGTCCAGTCCATAGTGGATCTAACATAATAGTGAGAGTCCTGTCCATAGTGGATCTAACATAATAGTGAGAGTCCAGTCCATAGTGGATCCAACATAATAGTGAGAGTCCAGTCCATAGTGGATCTAACATTATAGTGAGAGTCCAGTCCATAGTGGATCTAACATAATAGTGAGAGTCCAGTCCATAGTGGATCCAACATAATAGTGAGAGTCCAGTCCATAGTGGATCTAACATAATAGTGTGAGAGTCCTGTCCATAGTGGATCTAACATAATAGTGAGAGTCCAGTCCATAGTGGATCCAACATAATAGTGAGAGTCCAGTCCATAGTGGATCTAACATAATAGTGAGAGTCCTGTCCATAGTGGATCTAACATAATAGTGAGAGTCCAGTCCATAGTGGATCCAACATAATAGTGAGAGTCCAGTCCATAGTGGATCCAACATAATAGTGAGAGTCCAGTCCATAGTGGATCTAACATAATAGTGAGAGTCCAGTCCATAGTGGATTTAACATAGTAATTGTCCACCTGCAAACATGGTTGTCGTAGTCTTAGTGCAGGATCCCATAGGGCCGTGTGCATCCACTTTGTCCCCTGTAATATTTCTTCCGAGGGTCGCAAAAAAGAGCCTGAAATCATTTCCTCAAAAGGCCGTTGATTGGGGTGCCGAGGTCTATAATTTGCAATTAACGACCAAGCTCTGGAATTTGATTTGGGTCAAGGTCTTCATTTGCATACTCCTTGCGGACTGGCAGAGAGACTCCAGGGGTCCTCCGTCTTGATGACGGTGTCTCGTCGTCAGATTTATGTTCAGCGGTCACGGTGAGGGGGAAAAAAAAAAAAACGTTGTGGTGCCGACCCGCCTCACCTCCACGCGCTTCTCGGGACTCGTCACTCGCTTTCATTTAATGGATTTCGAACACGAGTGGCGCTTTCTGGTGGTTCACCTCAACCGGGTTGTCAGACCGAGGGAAACAGTCAAGTCTACTTCCAGTGGTGTGGCAGCTGGATAACACCTTGGGCGAATACCACTCACCTTTTCTACGACTTATACCAAAACACCTTTTGGATTTGTAGGTACTTTATGGTTTTGAGGTCTCGATACCAATATTTTGGTACCGGTACCACAATGTACATCAATACTTTTCGATACTTTTCTAAATAAAGGGGACAACAAAACATGGCATTATTGGCTTTATTCATAGCTCTTTATGGTAGCGTGGCCGTGCCAGCAACATGAGGGTTCCAGGTTCGATCCCTGCCCCTGCCATCCTAGTCACTGCCATTGTGGGCAAGACACTTTACCTAATCTGCGCCCAGTGCCACCCGCACTGGTTTTTACGTCACTTAGATATTGGGTTTCACTGTGTAAAAGTGCTTTGAGTCACGAGAGAAAAGTGCTATATAAATATAATTCACTTCACTTCGCATTTTAACAATAAAACTGTGACAGTCTTAAGCCGCCATCGTGCGGGTTGCGTGGACCACCTAGGAAGGACAACGCTTTTGAGCAGGTTTAACTCTTTTATTCTTCCAATAAAAATATTGTCTTTCGATACAGTCGCTTTTTCAGCTCCTTTCTTCCTGCTCGCTCCTCGCTCTCCTTCAGTCGGCCGCGTCGCCGTGCGCTCTTCTGCTTCCACTCTACGATCTCTGCTGTTGTTTCTCCAACTCCTTCTCCTTCTCCCCTTTTATACAGCAGGAGAAGATGCATTAATTGTGTGCCGGTGTGTGTGCGACGCTCCCGGCACGCCCCGCCTCTCCGCTCCGCCGCATTTTCCTCCTCCTTGCCGCTTGCGGGGCAGGGCAAGTGGCAGCCTTGCCCCGCCTCTACAAAAAAACACTATAATGTTAGATCCACTATGGACTGGACTCTCACTATTATGTTAGATCCACTATGGACTGGACTCTCACTATTATGTTAGATCCACTATGGACTGGACTCTCACACTATTATGTTAGATCCACTATGGACTGGACTCTCACTATTATGTTAGATCCACTATGGACTGGACTCTCACTATTATGTTGGATCCACTATGGACTGGACTCTCACACTATTATGTTAGATCCACTATGGACTGGACTCTCACTCTCCTCCGGTGGACAATTACTGCTGTAATTGTCAGGTTTGGTCGCAACTCCAGCAAAAACTACTTTAAGAATAGTCCATAAAAACGGACATTCCTTTAGCATGAATGCAACATGACAGGCAAGGAAACATTTAGTTTGTTAATTGCAAATCTCCTCCATGTCTCTATTATTGTTTTGCCAAGTAGCCTCCAGGCCCACAGACTGCAAATTTGTCCCGAGTCATATTTGTCTTTTTTGTTCTACCACCTCAGCATGTACATCACCGCCCCACGGAAGGTGAACACCTTGGTTTTGCAATCGGGATGTCCTCTGCCACCTAAGTGCTTGTGACAGCTATTTTACTTGCATTATTACAATCCATTAAATCAGCCAAATAGCCTCATGGTGCCTCAATATGTCGGAAGATGCCCCGGTGTACTTGGTGCGAGTCCGCCCCGCAGAGTCAAAAACATATGCATCCCAATCACAAATACTTTGATTAATCCCCGGAGGGAAATTGAGATTTTCAGCGCAAACCCATTCAAGATCAGACAAAAATTATGGGAGACAACTTCTTTATAGTAAAAGCTAGGAAACCAGTTAACAGAAACTAACGTCTTCTGGGCATCGTGATGCGGTTCCTTTTTCCTTGATTCAGATCGGGCTCGGACACAGCGTGAAGATAAGAAATAATGGTTTATTCAAACTAAAAACAGACTAAGAACAGAAACACTGTTACTAGCCAGAAAAGGCAAACAAAGAACTAGCATGGGAGCTAGAAAAGAGCAAAAGCGCTAGCATGGGAGCTAGGGAAATAACAGAAAAACTTGTATAAGGCACAACAGGCATAACAAAACTACTAGCGTGGGAGCTGGAGGGACAGGAAAGGGATTACCGAGTCGAGGATAATGGTCGTCACAGTTGCGCGAACACAAATTGCGTGTAACACAAACTCACGAAGCCAGAATGAATGAACAGAAAAGGCAGGTTTAAATAAGGACGGTGATTAGCAAAACAGGTGTGCGTCTGGAAACCGTGGAGGGTGTGTCAGTCAATGTTGGAGGGTGTCAGTCGATGGCGGAGGGTGGGTCCGTTAATGTTGGAAGGTGTCAATCGACGGGGAAGGGTGTGTCAGTCGATGGTAGAGGGTGTGTCAGTCGATGGCGGAGGGTGGGTCCGTCAATGTTGGAAGGTGTCAATCGACGGGGAAGGGTGTGTCAGTCGATGGTGGAGGGTGTGTCAGTCGATGGCGGAGGGTGGGTCCGTCAATGTTGGAAGGTGTCAGTCGACGGGGAAGGGTGTGTCAGTCGATGGTGGAGGGTGTGTCAGTCGATGGCGGAGGGTGTGTCAGTCGATGTTGGAAGGTGTCAGTTGACGGGGAAGGGTGTGTCAGTCGATGTTGGAGGGTGTGTCAGTCGATGGTTGAGGGTGTCAGTGGATAGTGGAGGGTGTGTCAGTGGATGGTGGAGGGTGTGTCAGTCGATGGCGGAGGGTGGATCCGTCAATGTTGGAAGGTGTCAGTCGACGGGGAAGGGTGTGTCAGTGGATGGTGGAGGGTGTGTCAGTGGATGGTGGAGGGTGTGTCAGTCGATGGTTGAGGGTGTCAGTGGATGGTGGAGGGTGTGTCAGTCTATGGGGGAAGGTCTGTCAGTGGATGGTTGAGGGTGTGTCAGCCGATGACGGAGGGTGTGTCAGTGGATGGTGGAGGGTGTGTCAGTGGATGGTGGGATTCCTTTAGAAACAGCTGTTGCCATGTAATCAGAGAAAGTCCAAATAAAAGAGAAGGCATACAATCGTCCGTCAGAGCGTGGTGTGAGACTCTTGTACAGTCCAGACGTTTCTCCTCAATTGAGCTAAATTCAATTCTGTCTCTGTTAAATTCCTTGATTCTTTGTCTATTTAATATATGTCATCAGCGTTTGAACCTGACCACTGCTGAGGTGTTTTAATGTCCAGTTGTGTAAAGTTGTTTCTGTATACCGTATTTCTTTGAACTGCCGCCGGGTATATAGTATGCGCCTGCCTTGAATTACTGCCGGGTCAAACTCGTTTCGCAAAATTTTATTTTTATTAGCGCATTTCTAGAATTTCCACCGGGTCAAACTCGTCACGTCACGAGTGACACTTCACCTGTCATCATTTTCAAAATGGAGTCGGCTGATTTCAATCATTTGAAATCGCATGAAGGGAAGAAGATTAAGAGCTATTTAGTAGGATTTAAGGTCCATCCATCCATCCATCTTCTTCCGCTTATCCGAGGTCGGGTCGCGGGGGCAACAACCCAAGCAGGGATACCCAGACTTCCCTTTCCCCGGCCACTTCGTCTAGCTCTCCCCGGGGGGATCCCGAGGCGGTCCCAGGCCAGCCGGGAGACATAGTCTTCCCAGCGTGTCCGGGGTTTTCCCCGTGGCCTCCTACCGGTTGGACGTGCCCTAAACACCTCCCTAGGGAGGCGTTCGGGTGGCATCCTGACCAGATGCCCGAACCACCTCATCTGGCTCCTCTCCATGTGAAGGAGCAGCGTCTTTACTTTGAGTTCCTCCCGGATAACAGAGCTTCTCACCCTATCTCTAAGGGAAAGACCCAAACTCATTTGGGCCGCTTGTACCCGTGATCTTGTCCTTTCTGTCATAACCCAACCCTCATGTTCATAGGTGAGGATGGGAACGTAGATCGACCGGTAAATTGAGAGCTTTTCCTTCCGGCTCAGCTCCTTCTTCACCACAACGGATCGGTACAGCGTCCGCATTACTGAAGACGCCGCACCGATCCGCCTGTCGATCTCACGATCCACTCTTCCCTCACTCGTGAACAAGACTCCTAGGTACTTGAACTCCTCCACTTGGGGCAGGGTCTCCTCCCCAACCCGGAGATGGCATTCCACCCTTTTCCGGGAAAGAACCAATGGACTTGGACTTGGAGGTTTCTGATTCTCATTCCGGTCGCTTCACACTCGGCTGCAAACTGATCCAGTAAGAGCTGAAGATCCCGGTCAGATGAAGCCATCAGGACCACATCATCTGCAAAAAGCAGAGACCTAATCCTGCGGTCACTGAACCGGGACCCCTCAACGCCTTGACTGCGCCTAGAAATTCTGTCCATAAAAGTTATGAACAGAATCGGTGACAAAGGTCCAAGCTATTGAATATGGATTTGCGGTCCTCGCCAAGGTTTCTCATAGTCATTAACATAGACGTCCCACTGGGTGGTGAGTTTTTCCTTGCCCTTATGTAGGCGCTGCTCGGCAGATGTCGTTGTGGCCTGTGCAGCCCTTTGAGACACTCGTGATTTAGGGCTATATAAATAAACATTGATTGATTGATTGATTGACCTCACCCTTGCTCCTGATGGGTGGTGGTCAGGGCCTCGCATGGCAGCTCCCTCCATCAGTAAGTGAATGTGTGTGTGTGAATATGGAAAATAGTATCCAAGCGCTTTGAGTAACTTGAAGGTAGAAAAGCGCTATACAAGTAAAACATATTTACCATTTACAAAAAAACAAGTCCTGACTTAAATGTGTGGACAATGCTGAAGAAACAAGTCCATGTCAGAAAAAACATCACATCTAGCTGAACGGCACCAACTTTGTCAAGAAGAGTGGTCAACAATTGAAGCAGAAGATGATGTTCTTTATCCAGGACTGTACTTCATGACTAGGATTGTGTTTGGTCAGGGATCCGGTGGTCTGACAGTCACCAGGGGGGACCATGTTTGTTTAGGGCCTGAGATGCAGATGGTGGAAGGGAGCCGGCCCCCGAGTGCCTCTGGACACGCTCGGCAGAGTGCAGGGTCGTGTTCTCTCCTGGACTACCAGACAGGAAATCCATTTAATTACCTGTGAAGCAGAAGACGGGCTGTAGAGGTCTGACAGAGGCAGGCTGGGCTTTCTGTGCACTTTGGATGCTGGATGTTGTTGATGTTTAGTAGGGAAGGAGAAAGGGAACTGCTGAGAGGAATAAGGAAAAATAACATTTTAAAAATATAACAAAAAGGTCAGGGAGATGGAGATATAAAGTAAACATAACTTCATATAGGTGAATAAAACTCAATTTTATTCTTTAAAATCTTATAGCAATTTTCTGAATACCTTTTTACAAACCCCGTTTCCGTACGAGTTGGGAAATTGTGTTCGATGTAAATATAAACAGAATACAATGATTTGCAAATCCTTTTCAACCCATATTCAGTTGAATATGCTACCAAGACAACATATTTTGGCAAATAATCATTAACTTTAGAATTTGATGCCAGCAACACGTGACAAAGAAGTTGGGGAATGCTCATCAAACACTTATTTGGAACTTCCCACAGGTGTGCAGGCTAATTGGGAACAGGTGGGTGCCATGATTGGGTATAAAAACAGCTTCCTAAAATATGCTCAGTCTTTCACAAGAAAGGATGGGGCGAGGTACACCCCTTTGTCCACAACTGCGTGAGCAAATAGTCAAATAGTTTAAGAACAACCTTTCTCAAAGTGCAATTGCAAGAAATTTTGGGATTTCAACATCTATGCTCCAGAATATCATCAAAAGCTTCAGAGAATCTGGAGAAATCACTCCACGTAAGCGGCATGGCCGGAAACCAACATTGAATGACCGTGACCTTCCATCCCTCAGACAGCACTGTATCAAAAAACCGACATCAATCTCTAAAGGATATCACCACATGGGCTCAGGAACACTTCAGAAAACCACTGTCACTAAATACAGTAGGTTGCTACATCTGTAAGTACAAGTTAAAGCTCTACTGTGGAAAGCGAAAGCCATATATCAACAACATCCAGAAACGTCGTCGGCTTCTCTGGGCCAGAGATCATCTAAGATGGACTGATGCAAAGTGGAAAAGTGTTCTGTGGTCTGACGAGTCCACATTTCAAATTGTTTTTGGAAATATTCCACATTGTGTCATCTGGACCAAAGGGGAAGCGAACCATCCAGACTGTTATCCACGCAACGTTGAAAAGCCAGCATGTGTGATGGTATGGGGGTGCATTAGTGCCCAAGGCATGGGTAACTTACACATCTGGGAAGGCACCATTAATGCTGAAAGGTACATACAGGTTTTGGAACAACTTGTGCTACAACTTAAGCGCTGTCTTTTTCATGGACGCTCCTGCTTATTTACATGGTCATGATGCTGAGACCATTGGACTTGGGATTGTCTTGCTTATTTCAGCAAGACAATACCAAGCCACATTAAGCAAGTGTTACAACAGCGTGGCTTCGTAAAAAAAAGAGTGCAGGTACTTTCCCGGCCCGCCTGCAGTCCAGACCTGTCTCCCATGGAAAATGTGTGGCGCATTATGAAGCGTAAAATACGACAGCGGAGACCCCGGACTGTTGAAGGACTGAAGCTCTACATAAAACAAGAATGGGAAAGAATTCCACTTTGAAAGCTTCAACAATTAGTTTCCTCAGTTCCCAAATGTTTATTGAGTGTTGTTAAAAGAAAAGGTGATGTAACACAGTGGTGAACATGCCCTTTCCCAACTACTCTGGCACGTGTTGCAGCCATGAAATTCTAAGTTAATTATTATTTGCAAAAAAAAAAAAAAAGTTTAACAGTTTGAACATCTACTTACTAGAAGGTTTGTTGCCCCGTGATGCAAACGGACTATTCTGGACAAAGCGTGCAGTTAGGAACATATTTATTAATCTTCTAAAATCTCAAAGTACTACAAAAATTCAAAACAAGGCGAAGGCACATCACACTTGGAGTTTTATTGTTTGTTTGATTGATTGATTGATACTTTTATTAGTAGATTTCACAGTACAGTACATATTCCCTACAATTGACCACTAAATGGTAACACTCAAATAAGTTTTTCAACTTGTTTAAGTCAGGGTCCACGTAAATCAATTCATGGTAAAATGTAAATTAACACTTAGCATAAACTATGACAAGGAAAACTTGAAGGCATGAAGCGAACACTGGGCATAAACTTGGAATCAGACATGAACCGAACAATGACACCTGGCTGACTGACTGGCAAAGGCAGGCTTTAATAGTGTCTCTTGATTAGAGCCAGGTGAGCATCCTGAACCCCAGCACGCAACCATGGCAACCAAAACAAAATACAGGAACTAACGGACTTAAACTAACAGAACATAACAAAAACATGATCCAGACCACCGATCATGACACATATATATAGTGAAACAAGTTATTTCAAGCTTTTGGATTGTACACTGCATGGGTAATTGATGTCTAAATGTACAGAATGGTGCATGGTCATGATGCTGAGACCATTAGACTCGGGATCGGATAAGATAGACTTGTATTCCACATTGGGGAAATCCCGATGGTTAAGTGCCAAATGTACATAGGGACATAAGGGACATTTACAAGTGACGACTCTCGGAAAATGATTACATTTCATTGCCTATCTGTTATTCACGGCGGGGCTATGAGGACGGGGGACCCTGGTAACACCGGCTCTATATTCATAAGTAGGAATGGCTAAGTGTGGTCGAGCAAGCTTAGAGATTGCATCTGGGGGGGTGGGGGGGTGGGGGGGGGGTGTCAGAGATGTCCGTCATGTTCTGAAGTAATGCTCCTGTGTTCTCAAAGTCCTCACTTCTTCTTCTTCTTCTTTTTTATTTTTTTTTTACTCTACTGGCGGTTCCGTCAGCTAACGATCGGGCCGAGCAGAGATCCCCCCCCCCCCCCCACCCCACCCCCCTCACCCCCGGGATCCGGTTCAGCTGCAGTTCAGGCCGTGGCGGGGTGAGGAATAGAGAGTGAGAGCAAGCGGCACAAAAAGGTATACAGGGCGTTCGTCGCCACTTTGGTTGTTTATCCTTCCTGCCGTACTGTAATGATAATAATAATAATAATATATTTTAGTTTTAAAAAAACACTTTACGTTGAGCAAACAACCTTAAAGTGCCACAGTGTAAAAAAATAAATAAAAAATAGTAATAATAATAATAATAAGACAGAAAAATAAATAAAATATAAAACTAGAAACATCCCAATAGCTAGAACCAGCATGCATGTCTATAAAAAAGGCTTTTTTAAAAAAAAATCACAGTCTGTGTTGCCCTCAGGTGGTCAGGGAGAGCGTTCCACAGGTCTCCCATTGTTCGTGGCTTTGTCCGTGGAGTTTGGAGGAGGTTAGACTGTTGTCTTGCCCTGACTGCCGGGGAAATAGTGCACTTTTATCCTCACGCTGAAACAATTGGTGAGAGAATTTGTCAGTGCAAGTGTCCCACTTCAACTCCTGCACTTTTTCCAGAAGACGTCATTCATTCATTCATTCAGGGCCAAAAGTATTTGGCCAACTGCCTTGACTCACATATGAACTTGAAGTGCCATCCCATTCCTAACCCATAGGGTTCAATATGTCCTTTTGCTGCTATTAAAGCTTCAACTCTTCTGGGAAGGCTGTCCACAAGGTTGCGGAGTGTGTTCATAGCAATTTTCCACCATTCTTCCAAGGTCACACACTGATGTTGGTGGAGAAAGGCCTGGCTCTCAGTCCCCGTACTAATTCATCTCAAAGGTGTTCAATCGGGCAAAGGTCAGGACTCTGTGCAGGCCAGTCAAGTTCATCCCCACCAGACTCTGTCATCCATGTCTTACCGGACCTTGCTTTGTGCACTGGTGCAACAGAGGAAGGGGCCCTGTTCCAAACTGTTCCCACCAGGTGGGGAGCATGGAATTGTCCAAAATGTTTTGGTATCCTGGAGCATTCAAAGTTCCTTTCGCTGGAAGTAATGGGCCAAGACTAACTCCTGAGAAAACAACCCCACACCATAATTCCTCCTCCATCAAATTCAACACTTGACACAATGCAGTCTGAAATGTAGCGTTCTTCTGGCAACCTCCTAACCCAGACTGGTCCATCAGATTGCCAAATGGAAAAGCGTGA
Organism: Nerophis ophidion; assembly: GCF_033978795.1. NCBI lineage: Eukaryota > Metazoa > Chordata > Actinopteri > Syngnathiformes > Syngnathidae > Nerophis > Nerophis ophidion. The sequence goes on from NC_084626.1 coordinate 46,082,118, forward strand.
TTCATCAGTCCAGAGGAGGCATCACCACCAAACTACAGTCCGTTGGCGACGTGCTTTACAGAACTGCATCCCACGCTTTGCATTGGACTTGGTG
>NC_084626.1:46087211-46149711 GCF_033978795.1 Nerophis ophidion
TCACAGGTGTGGCATATTAAGATGCTGATTAAACAGCATGATTAGTGCTTTAGGCAACCCACAATAAAAAGCCACTCTGAAATGTGCGATTTTATTACACAGCACAATGCCACAGATGTGGCAAGTATTGAGGGAGCACAGTTGGCATACTAACTGCAGGAATGTCCACCAGAGCTGTTACCCGTGAGTTATATATGCATTCCTCTTTCAAAAGACTCTCCAAAGGCGTTTCAAAGATTTTGGCAGTACATCCATCCAGCATCTCTAACGCAGACAATGCGTAGTCACACCAGACCAGCCACCCGGACAGCTGCTGCAACAATTGGTTTGCGTAACCGAATAATTTCGGCACCAACTGTAAAGATCCAGATGGCTGACGTGTGTTAAAGAACTTTGCTGAAGTCAACGTTGTGAATCAAGTGGACCCTGGTGGTGGCGGGGTTTTGCACTTAAGTGCATGACAATGCACAGCCCCATGTTGCAGGGACCTGTACACAGGAGAGAAATCGTTTTTTTTTGTATATAGTAAAACTTGTTTATCTTTAGGTTTGACACATTAAAAATGGCAGAATTAAGAAAAAAATTGTGTTCATATTTTTGTTCAGCATTATTTTATATATATGTATATATATACATATATATATATATATATATATATATATATATATATATATATATATATATATATATATATATATATATATATATATTTATATCCTGGTAATGCGCGGATCGTTTTCCCAAGATGCAGACGGAACTCAGTAGGCATCGTGCAGGTAAGGCAATGGTTTATTTTCCACAAATCAGTCCATAGTACAAAAATACAAGAAAAAGAAAATCAAACACAAGAAAAGTATGCCGATGCACTGGAACTAGCGCTGGAAAGCTAACATAGAAACAGGAACCACAGGACTACTAACGTAAATTGTTGCAGGAGTAAACAAAACAGCCAGACTCCAGTGTGGTGAAAGGCAGGAATAAGTGGCTCTCTGATTAGTGCCCTGGAGCAGGTGAGTGTCCCAAACACTAATCAGAGGCAGGTGAAAATAATCGGCACCTATGGCAACCAAGAAACACAAACCCAGGGGTGCTGAAACAGAACAAAGATAGTCTTAAACTAATATATATATATATATATATATATATATACACAGTACAGGCCAGTTTGGACACCTTCTCATTCAATGCTTTTTCTTTATTTTCATGACTATTTACATTGTAGATTTTCACATCAAAACTATGAATGAACAAATGTGGAAATATGTACTCAACAAAAAAAAGGTAAAATACCCGAATACATGTTTTATATTGTTGTTTCTTCAAAATAGCCACCATTTGCTCTGATTACCTTTTTGCACACTCTTGGTATTCTCTCCATGAGATCCAAGAGGTAGTCACCTGAAAATAGTTTTCACTTCACGGATGTGCTTGAAGCTCATGGAGAGAATGCCAAGAGTGTGCGAAAAAGTAATCAGAGCAAAGGTTGGCTAAACTATAACAAAAAAAAAACACGTTTTCAGTTATTTTACTTTTTTTTTGTGAAGTACATAACTCCACATGTGTTCATTTATAGTTTTGATGTGACAATCTACATGTCATGACGTAGACTATAGTGTGGTTTGTTTGAGGGTAATGACATCTTTTATTAATAACTAAAAAAAAAAGGCGCTTTCGGCAGTGGTTCAAAACTTGGCTCTGAAAACAAAAACTCGCACAACAGCCGAACTATGGACAACTAAAAAACGAAAACACTTACTGTAACGTGAAAAGCGTGAATCTATGGCAAGAAGTGAGCAATCAGGTATCCAGGGTGTGTAGAGGGTGATGTCGCCAGGCTGACTGCCTGGCAACTACAGGCTTAAATAGTGATGTGAATATTGACAGGTGCATGAGTCCAAACAAACAAGCCAGGTGAGACTAATGGTTGTCATGGACACTAAAACAAACCAGGGTGCGCAAAAGCGGGAACTAATGGAGTCAAAAACAAAACGGAACATGACTAAACAGAACATGATCACAAAGACATGACACTACAATGTACATTGTCATGAAAATAAAGAAAACACATTGAATGAGAAGGTGTGTCCAAACTTTTGCCCTGTACTGTTGTGTATATATATATATATATATATATATATATATTTATATATATATATATATATATATATATATAGGTGTGGGAAAAAATCACAAGACTACTTCATCTCTACAGAACTGTTTCATGAGGGGTTCCCTCAATCATCAGGAGGATTTAATGGAAGCATTCACATACAATGGTTTATATAGAGCACAGAGTGGGTGGGTACAAGCAGGCGTAGGGTGTGGTGATTGGCTCATGTGTTACCTAGGAGGTGTTTCCGTCTATGGGGGCATGTTGAAATGATTTCACTGCGCTTGTTGAGGGATGATAGATCTGGATGATATATAATAAACAGTTTCTCTTTTAAGCATAGGTTGCATCTTTTATTATCACTGTTGTAAGGTGTGCTGGATGCAAGAATTTGCCATGTTATTGAATATTCAACATTATTGTCTTTGAGGTTCCAAATGTGTTTGCTGAGTTCTGTAGAATTCTGCAAAGTCTGGTTTCTAAAGGAGGCGTTGTGATTATTCCATCTTGTTTTGAACGCTCCTTCGGTTAATCCTACGTACGTGTCGGATGTGTTAATGTCCTTGCGTGTCACCTTTGTTTGGTAAACGACTGATGTTTGTAAGCACCTTCCGTTGAGAGGGCAATCAGGTTTCTTGTGACAGTTACATTCATTATTGGTTTCAGAGTCGTTTAGTCTGGGGGTGGGCAGTCCTTTTGCAATTGCTTTGTTGTGGTTTGAAATGATTTGTTGCATGTTATTCATACAGCTGTAGCTCAATTCTCCGGATAATCCAATCAAGACATATATATATATATATATATATATATATATATATATATTAGGGGTGTAACGGTACACAAACATTTCGGTTTGATACGTACCTCAAAATTAGAGGTCACAGTTCGGTTTATTTTCGGGACAGTAAGAAAACAACAAAATATACATTTTTCGGTTATCTATTTACCAAATTTGCAAAATCTTCGACCAAAAATATTTTTCTTTGTGGAATATTTGATATGATGTAATTGGAAACTTGGATAGGTCAATAATTCCTAATAACATTAATTTTGATTCAATATTATGTTTTGACCAATGACAGTTTGAAAGAAGAAAAATGCTTTGTTTTATTATTCAACGTTGCAACTTTTTATAAATTACATTTAGCCTTAAGCTTCTTTATTTCATTTTTTTTATGTTTTTGTTTATTTTAAAAATATTTTTAGAATTTTATAACATTAACTGTTTGCCGCAAATGGCCTCCGGGGCACACTTTTGACACCCCTGCTATAGATAATAAAAAATAAAATCTGATAAATCTGTGGATAAAAAGCAGAACATGCGCGTTTATCATAACTCTTTCGCTCTCTCTGTCTCTGCCCCTCCCTCATCAATGCTGCTTTGGCACAATTGGTTTTGTTTTTAACCCCGTCTTATCCCCGAACGTAGATTGAAAATACACGCAACTCTAACTTAAAATGCCGGACATTTGAGGCATTTAGGAAACTCCACCCGGACAGCCCCGCAAATGAGGACTTATCCGGTGAAAAGGGGAAGTATGGTCAGTCTATCTTAGCCCGGTCGCTGCTAGCATGCTGTGTGTTGTGCCTCGGTGTGCATTGTTTACACAACGTGCGGTACGCTACTTAATATGTCTGTGTGGAAACTCGTTCGGTATATATATATAGCTTGTTTACATGCAGTCTCCTTTAAAACAGTTTTAGCCCAAGTCAAACATTTTTGGACACCCCTGGAATAACTGATTAAATAGCAAGTACTAATAATATGTTACATTGTGATGAGAGTGGCAATCAAGAAAGGCAAAAACCCACTGAGTGCTTTGCTTTCATGTCGAGAAAATCAATGTGACCGAGGAGTTGTGACGTTCCGCTGAGTGCCGGCAAAGAAAGTAGGACCCTCCTCTCTGCAGCACTTCCTGACTGGAGCTTCATCCACAATATGTGCATCCAGAATATGTGTGCCATAAATTAGGCTTGACTGGACAAAGCTGGGACTCTGCCCTTTTGCCACAAAAGGGTATTATTGCTGGGCAGAGAGGCGGCGGCGAAGCGAAGTCATCTGCATCCGCGCGGGGGAGAAGGGAGAGCGCCACGCATTCAGCGCCGGCCTCCTCTGTGGCTACTGAGGCCGGCCTGCTGCTGCAGATAGACTTGTTCCAGCTCACAGCCCTCCCGAGCTCCTTAGTCTGCCTCGGCCCGGGAACAGATGGAGGGAGGAGAGCAAAAGGGGGAAAGGGAGGGAAATGGCTCCCTGTTCAGAGCTTGGCACCACCACTCCCAGTGGGTCTATACACTTCTTTTACTGTACACCCCAGTGGGTATAAACACTTCTTTTACTGTACACCCCAGTGGGTCTATACACTTCTTTTACTGTACACCCCAGTGGGTGTAAACACTTCTTTTACTGTACACCCCAGTGGGTGTATACACTTCTTTTACTGTACACCCCAGTGGGTGTATACACTTCTTTTACTGTACACCCCAGTGGGTGTAGACACTTCTTTTACTGTACACCCCAGTGGGTGTAAACACTTCTTTTACTGTACACCCCAGTGGGTCTATACACTTCTTTTACTGTACACCCCAAAACCAGTGACGTTTCCACGTTAGGTAGATGGTAAATAAAAACAGAATACGATGATTTGTGAATCCTTTTCAACTTACCGTATTTCCTTGAATTGCCGCCGGGTATATAGTATGCGCCTGGCTAGAATTACTGCCGGGTCAAACTCGTTTCGCTAAATAATTAGCGCATGCTTAGCATTAGCGCCGGCTCGTTTTGCAAAATATTATTTTTATTAGCGCATGTCTCGAATTTCCGCCGGGTCAAACTCACTTTGCAAAATAATTAGCATATGCCTAGAATTTCCACCGGGTCAAACTCGTCACGTCAGAAGTGACACTTCACCTGTCATCATTTTCAAAATGGAGGAGGCTGATTTCAATCATTTGAAATCGCATAAAGGGAAGAAGATTAAGAGCTATTCAGTAGGATTTAAGGTCCAAGCTATTGAATATGCTAAAAAGAACAGTAAGCAGCTATGTTTTATTCATATACCGTAGCTGCGTGTGTCAAATATGAGTCATTAAATGACTCCCGCCTCCTGGTGGTAGAGGGCGCTAGTGATCCTTCTTGCGACTACTCGGCTGCAGAAGAAGTGACAACAAGCAGCAAGAGTGAGCAGCGTGTGTTTATTTTTTCCTCTCACTTTTACATGGAGGATTACATATCTAAAATAAAACAGTTTTCTAAACTGGACTTTCAATGGAAGCGGGAGGTAATAAAGGAAAATCTCCATCGAGACAGAGACTTTTAAAACTGAAGAAAGATAAGAAAGACTTCCATGAACAAGTTATCGATGCTTTTGATCAGAAGGAGCTGCGCATGGACTTCATTTATAAGTAAAGGTAATACGTTTTTTTTAATTAAATGTACTTTTCATGATGATATCCTTACATCATACTCAAATTTATAAGCACAGGCCTACATTTACCGCATGTCTTTGGTAAACACTGGAGTGAGAAGAGGTTTTAAATTAATTAGCGCCCCGGCGGCAACACAAGGAAATATGGTATATTCAATTCAATAGACTGCAGAGACAAGATATTTAACGTTCAAACTCATAAACGTTGTTATTTTGTGCAAACATTAGCTCATTTTGGAATTTGATGGCTTCAGATGATGCATCAGAATCCATCGTTAGCAATAGACCATTAGTCATTTTTGCGAGGGCTGTCTCAGTAGAGTGATTCGCCCTGAAACCGGATTGAAAGGTTTCACATAGATTGTTGGACGCTAAGTGTTCATTTTACTGCTCCGCAACAATTTTTTTTCGAGGATTTTTGAAATAAAGGGAAGGTGAGACACCGGTCGGTAGTTTATTTCTTTTTCTCCTATGTCCCACTCTCCCTTGTGGAGGGGGTCCGGTCCGATCCGGTGGCCATGTACTGCTCGCCTGTGTATCGGCTGGGGACATCTCTGCGCTGCTGATCCGCCTCCGCTTGGGATGGTTTCCTGCTAGCTCCGCTGTGAACGGGACTCTTGCTTCTGTGTTGGATCCGCTTTGGACTAGACTTTCGCGACTGTGTTGGATCCATTATGGATTGAACTTTCACAGTATCATGTTAGACCCGCTCGACATCCATTGCTTTCGTCCTCTCCAAGGTTCTCATAGTCATCATTGTCACCGACGTCCCACTGGGTGTGAGTTTTCCTTGCCCTTATGTGGGCCTACCGAGGATGTCGTAGTGGTTCGTGCAGCCCTTTGAGACACTAGTGATTTAGGGCTATATAAGTAAACATTGATTGATTGATTGATTGATACTTGGAACATCCCACAGGTGAACAGGCTAATTGGGAACAAGGCAGAGTTGTGACCATGGCGGAGAGGGTGAACGTCTCAGGGGGGCTAAAGGTTGCGTCACTGCATTTTGCGGATGATGTGGTACTGATGGCACCTTCGGTTCGTGACCTTCAGTTCTCACTAGATTAGTTCGCAGCCGAGTGTTCCGCGGCTGGAATGAGGATCAGCATCTCCAAATCTGAGGCCATGGTTCTCAGCAGGAAACTGATGGTTTGCACAGTCCAGGTAGAGAACGAGACTTTGTCCCAGGTGGAGGAGTTTAAGTATCTCAGGGTCTTGTTCACGAGTGAGGGGAAGATGGAAAAGGAAATCAGCCGGAGAATCGGAGCAACTGGGGCAGTATTGCAGTCTCTCTGCCGCACTGTTGTGACCAAACAAGAGCTGAGCCAGAAGGCAAAGCTCTCGATCTACATTCCTACTTTCACCTATGGTCATGAAGTGTGGATCATGACCGAAAGAGTAAGACCAACTCATAAGGGTGGCTGATATCTCCCTTAGAGATGGGGTGAGAAGTTCAGTCGCCCGAGAAAGGAGCCAGCTTAGGTGGTTTGGGCATCTCGTGCGGATGCCTCACAAGCGTCTACCTAGGGAGGTTCTCGTTGCAAGTCCCACTGGGAGGAGACCCCGCGGCAGGCCAAGGACCAGATGGGGGGAATTTCATCTCCTCTTTGGCCTTGGAACGCTGTTGTTCTGGAGAGGGAAGTCTGGGGGTCTCTGCTGGAGCTGTTGTCCCCGTGACCCGATTCCGGATAAGCGGTTGAAGATGGATGGATGGGTGGGATGAGGGTCACCACTTTGTCAATAAATGCCTGAGCAAATTGTTTAAGAACAACATTTCTCAACTAGCTATTGCAAGGAATTTAGGGATTTAACCATCTGCGCTCTGTAGATGGTTAAAAGTTAAGAAAATCTGGACAAATCACTGCATGTAGGCAATGTTATTACGGACCGTCGATCCCTTATCATGAAGCGACAAAAGTGTGTAAAGGATATCACCACATGTGATGCTCAGGAACACTTCAGAAAACCAATGTCAGTAAATACAGGTGGTCGCTACATCTGTAAGTGCAAGTTAAAACTCTACTACAGAAAGCCAAAGCCATTTATCAACAACACCCAGAAACGCCGCCGGCTTCGCTGGGCCCGAGCTCATCTAAGATGGACTGATGCAACAATAATAATACAACAAGAACAAACAAAAAGCAGGCACGTGGGCGGAATAACAAACTAAGAGAGCTAGCACTGGGAGCTAGAAAAACAAAAAGGAACTTTAGTGCAAGTTAAAACTCTACTACACAAAGCCAAAGCCATTTATCAACAACACCCAGAAACGCCGCCGGCTTCGCTGGGCCCGAGCTATTCTAAGATGGACTGATGCAAAGGGGAAACGTATTCTGTTGTCTGACGAGAAACTGGACTGGACGAGAAACATCCACGGAAACTGTGGACTTTGTGTCTTCCGGAAACAAAGAGGATGTGAGGGGTATTTGTTGATAAACCCCGAGATGAAGAGACGGAGGCAGGCATAGAATATGAAGACATTATCTAATATAAATAATACAACAAGAACAAACAAAAAGCATGCACGTGGGCGGAATATCAAACTAAAAGAGCTAGCACTGGGAGCTAGAAAAACAAAAAGGAACTTTAGTGCAAGTTAAAACTATACTACACAAAGCCAAAGCCATTTATCAACAACACCCAGAAACGCCGCCGGCTTTGCTGGGCCCGAGCTATTCGAAGATGGACTGATGCAAACGGGAAACGTGTTCTGTTGTCTGACGAGAAACTGGACTGGACGAGAAACGTCCACGGAAACTGTGGACGTTGTGTCCTCCGGAAACAAAGAGGATGTCAGGGGTATTTGCTGATAAACCCCGAGATGAAGAGACGGAGGCAGGCATAGAATATGAAGACATTATCTAATATAAATAATACAACAAGAACAAACAAAAAGCAGGCACGTGGGCGGAATAACAAACTAAGAGAGCTAGCACTGGGAGCTAGAAAAACAAAAATGAACTTTAGTGCAAGTTAAAACTCTACTACACAAAGCCAAAGCCATTTATCAACAACACCCAGAAACGCCGCCGGCTTCGCTGGGCCCGAGCTCATCTAAGATGGACTGATGCAAAGGGGAAACGTATTCTGTTGTCTGACGAGAAACTGGACTGGACGAGAAACATCCACGGAAACTGTGGACTTTGTGTCTTCCGGAAACAAAGAGGATGTCAGGGGTATTTGTTGATAAACCCCGAGATGAAGAGACGGAGGCAGGCATAGAATATGAAGACATTATCCAATATAAATAATACAACAAGAACAAACAAAAAGCATGCACGTGGGCGGAATAACAAACTAAGAGAGCTAGCACTGGGAGCTAGAAAAACAAAAAGGAACTTTAGTGCAAGTTAAAACTCTACTACACAAAGCCAAAGCCATTTATCAACAATACCCAGAAACGCCGCCGGCTTCGCTGGGCCCGAGCTATTCTAAGATGGACTGATGCAAAGGGGAAACGTATTCTGTTGTCTGACGAGAAACTGGACTGGACGAGAAACATCCACGGAAACTGTGGACTTTGTGTCTTCCGGAAACAAAGAGGATGTGAGGGGTATTTGTTGATAAACCCCGAGATGAAGAGACGGAGGCAGGCATAGAATATGAAGACATTATCTAATATAAATAATACAACAAGAACAAACAAAAAGCACGCACGTGGGCGGAATATCAAACTAAAAGAGCTAGCACTGGGAGCTAGAAAAACAAAAAGGAACTTTAGTGCAAGTTAAAACTATACTACACAAAGCCAAAGCCATTTATCAACAACACCCAGAAACGCCGCCGGCTTCGCTGGGCCCGAGCTCATCTAAGATGGACTGATGCAAACGGGAAACGTGTTCTGTTGTCTGACGAGTCCACATTTCAAATTGTTTTGGAAACTGTGGACGTTGTGTCCTCCGGAAACAAAGAGGATGTCAGGGGTATTTGTTGATAAACCCCGAGATGAAGAGACGGAGGCAGGCATAGAATATGAAGACATTATCTAATACAAATAATACAACAAGAACAAACAAAAAGCACGCACGTGGGCGGAATAACAAACTAAGAGAGCTAGCACTGGGAGCTAGAAAAACAAAAAGGAACTTTAGCATGGAAGCTAGAGGATAACAAACAGAAAAACTGGAAATAGCTAATGGCTAACAAAAACAGCTTACCGCTACGATGACCGGGACAAGAGGTAGCACGACAGGTAATAGCTGAAATGATGCCAGACACGACATGTAGCAAAGACACAAGAGTGACATGAGGCAACGACAATACACATCCGAATGACAATACAATGATCCAGCAACTGACACAAGACGGAGAGGGTACACATAGGAGCGGGCTGATTGGCAACAGGTGTGGCCAGGTGCCAATCAGCCGCAGCTGAGGAGGAACACAGCACTCAGGGAACAAGACAGGAAGTGGACAAATACAGAACACTAGACAGGGACTAAAGACAGGAGATACTAAACACAGAGGAAACAGACAAATGCAGAGGAAAACTAAAACTTACACAAGCTGTCAGGGAAAGCCTGACAGAGGAAAAGAACCATTAGGATTGTTCGAGTTGCAAAGTGTAAAGGCCAGCATGTGTGATGGTATGGGGGTGTATTAGTGCCCAAGGCATGGGTAACTTACACATCTGTGAAGGATGGAACATCCCACAGGTGTGCAGGCTAATTGGGAACAGGTGGGTGCCATGATTGGGTATAGAAACAGCTTCCCAAAAAATGCTCAGTCTTTCACAAGAAAGGATGGGGCGAGGTACACCCCTTTGTCCACAACTGTGTGAGCAAATAGTCAAACAGTTTAAGAACAACCTTTCTCAAAGTGCAATTGCAAGAAATTTGGGGATTTCAACATCTACGCTCCATAATATCATCAAAAGGTTCAGAGAATCTTGAGAAATCACTCCACGTAAGCGGCATGGCCGAAAACCAACATTGAATGACCGTTACCTTCCATCCCTCAGACGGCACTGTATCAAAAACCAACATCAATCTCTAAAGGATATCACCACATGGGCTCAGGAACACTTCAAAAAAACACAGTCACTAAATACAGTTGGTCGCTACATCTGTAAGTGCGGATACAAAGCGAAATCTATGCAAAGCAAAATCCATTTATCAGCAACATCCAGAAATGCCGCCGGCTTCTCTGGGCTGGAAATCATCTAAGATGGACTGATGCAAAGTGGAAAAGTGTTCTGTGGTCTGACGAGTCCACATTTCAAATTGTTTTTGGAAATATTCGACATTGTGTCATCCGGACCAAAGGGGAAGCGAACCATCCAGACTGTTATCGAAAGTTGAAAAGCCAGCATGTGTGATGGTATGGGGGTGCATTAGTGCCCAAGGCATGGGTAACTTACACATCTGTGAAGGATGGAACATCCCACAGGTGTGCAGGCTAATTGGGAACAGGTGGGTGCCATGATTGGGTATAGAAACAACTTCCCAAAATATGCTCAGTCTTTCACAAGAAAGGATGGGGCGAGGTACACCCCTTTGTCCACAACTGCGTGAGCAAATAGTCAAACAGTTTAAGAACAACCTTTCTCAAAGTGCAATTGCAAGAAATTTGGGGATTTCAACATCTACGCTCCATAATATCATCAAAAGGTTCAGAGAATCTTGAGAAATCACTCCACGTAAGCGGCATGGCCGAAAACCAACATTGAATGACCGTGACCTTCCATCCCTCAGACGGCACTGTACCAAAAACCAACATCAATCTCTAAAGGATATCACCACATGGGCTCAGGAACACTTCAAAAAAACACAGTCACTAAATACAGTTGGTCGCTACATCTGTAAGTGCGGATACAAAGCAAAATCTATGCAAAGCAAAATCCATTTATCAACAACATCCAGAAACGCCGCCGGCTTCTCTGGGCCGGAGATCATCTAAGATGGACTGATGCAAAGTGGAACAGTGCTCTGTGGTCTGATGAGTCCACGTTTCAAATTGTTTTTTGGAATCATTTGACATTGTGTCATCCGGACCTAAGGGGAAGCGAACCATCCAGACTGTTATCGAAAGTTGAAAAGCCAGCATGTGTGATGGTATGGGGGTGCATTAGTGCCCAAGGCATGGGTAACTTACACATCTGTGAAGGCACCATTAATGCTGAAAGGTACATACAGCTTTTGGAGCAACATATGCTGCCGTCTAAGCAACGTTATCATGGACGCCCCTGCTTATTCCAGCAAGAAAATGCCAAGCCAGGTGCTACAACGGTGTGGCTTCGTAGTAAAAGAGTGCGGGTACGAGATTGACCTGCCTGTAGTTTAGACCTGTCTCCCATTGAACATGTGTGAAGGCTAAAGGATTTGCAAATCATTGTATCCTTTTTTTTTTATTTATGAATTACAAAACGTGCCAACTTCACTGGTTTTGGGTTACAGTATGGAAACGTTTCTCGGACCACTTGTAATGGCTGAAATGACCTCCAGTTCTCCTGAACCTCCTTCATTACACTCACCCTGCTGGTCATGGGACTGCGGAGAGGCCTTGATGGCAATGGGCCACGGTGCCAGGGACCACATCTGATGACATCAAACTCTTACATCAAACCCTTGTGGGCCTCCTCCTGCCAGAAATCATAAACGGGGAAGCATTTGCATATTTGAAAGCCATTTCCATATTCCAACACGGGGAAGCAATCGGCAGAGCTCGCGTATTTTTAGTCACCAATAACATCTCCGGTCAATGAACTGTTCAACATGGCGGGGATCCGATCTAATGTATGAAGTTCGGTGTTGACGCACATTTCGTAGCACGAAACCACATTTAATGAAGCCGTCCTGCAGAGGAGGAGGATCCGCGTTCGAAAGGATGCTCCGTGATGAGCTGAGGAATAATAACCGTGCGAAGGGATGATCATCCATAATGTAGTTCGGAGATTACAAAGACAAAGTCTCTTAGGGGGAGGAATGCTAGCCGGAGCGTGGCAAACATCCGCAGCGTGCCGGATGAGACGGGCAGAAGAGTGATGCATGTCGAAGCAAATTGATTCTATCTGAAAGGGCTTAGGAAACTTTAACCCAGATCAAAGCTCATGGCGAGGCGCTCAGATCAGCCTGTGAGAAGAGCGAGAAGAGAGGGAGTGTCTTGTCCCGTCTAATTATACATTTCAGACAGCTCACCGCCAATTATCTCCCCCTTCAGTAGCATCTGCCCTTCCAATGACCGCAAAGTTAATGTGTGGCCAGCCCACCGTTGGGTTGGAAACTTGCGCTTAATGTATGGTAAGCTGCTGGAATTTCCCTAATATCTAATGATAAGAAACTCAAGGTGAGACAAAGGTTTAGTCCAAGGCCGAACAGTTAATTGGCAGAGTTTTATCATCATGCAAATACTAACAACTGTAAGTCCTAGCGCCTTCAAAGGCCTCCGTCTCTGCGGGCAACACACACAAAAAAGCAGAAGCCCAATAACTTCCACACCGTGGAACGTAGGATAAAGTTTTTATGTGGAATTTCAAAGTTATGCTGCGGTTCAAACGTATTTACCTGGCTTCCTGTGCACTTAAGGTTTTACTACTTACGTATAAAATACTACACGGTCTAGCTCCATCCTTTCTTGCCGATTGTATTGTACCATATGTCCCGGCAAGAAATCTGCCTTCAAAGGACTCCGGCTTATTAGTGATTCCTAGAGCCCAAAAAAAGTCTGCGGGCTATAGAGCGTTTTCCGTTCGGGCTCCAGTACTCTGGAATGCCCTCCCGGTAACAGTTCGAGATGCCACCTCAGTAGAAGCATTTAAGTCTCACCTTAAAACTCATCTGTATACTCTAGCCTTTAAATAGACCTCGTTTTTGGACCAGTTGATCTGCCGCTTCTTTTCTTTTTTTTCTTATGTCCCCGGGGATCCGGTCCGATGACCATGGATGAAGTACTGGCTGTCCAGAGTCGAGACCCAGGATGGACCGCTCGTCGGGTCCCAGGATGGACCGCTCGCTGATCCGCCTCCGCTTGGGATGGTTTCCTGTGGACGGGACTCTCGCTGTTGTCTTGGACCCGCTTTGAACTGAACTGTCGCGGCTGTGTTGGAGCCACTATGGATTGAACTTTCACAGTATCATGTTAGACCCGCTCCATATCCATTGCTTTCGGTCCCCTAGAGGAGGGGGGTGGGGGGGTTGCCCACATCTGAGGTCCTCTCCAAGGTTTCTCATAGTCAGCATTGTCACTGGCGTCCCACTGGATGTGAATTCTCCCTGCCCACTGGGTGTGAGTTTTCCTTGCCCTTTTGTGGGTTCTTCCGAGGATGTTGTAGTCGTAATGATTTGTGCAGTCCTTTGAGACATTTGTGATTTGGGGCTATATAAATACACATTGATTGATTGATTGATTGATACCTTGGTCATCATTGAAGCACTGGCACTCAACTATGTTTTGTCATGGGAAAAATGCTCACTTCGCTCCTGAATTTACATTTCTATTGGTCAGGTTGTCTCGATACCAATATTTTGGAACCGGTTCCAAATATACATTTCATTATGGGCGTGGTCTGCGGGCCTGCCACAGAGCGGGGTGTGTAAGGACCGGCCTCAAAGCACAGCTGGCAGTTGATTGGATTACCCAGCTGGGACTGATTACCCGATCACTTGCCATGTGTGAAGAGTGCGGGGCATCGTGATGCAGGTTTGTTCTCTCAGAGATGCAGTCGGGTAACAGACACAGCGTGGAAGTAAGAACTAAAGATGTATATAATAAATAAAACGGACTATGGAACAGAAAAACGTGTTGTAGGCTCAAAAGGCAAAACAAAACTACTAGCATGGGAGCTAGAGGAGCAAAGGGCTTAGCCCGGAAGCTAGCAAGTACAGAAATAGAATCAGAGTCGTCACTTGTTGCGTGTAACACAAACTAGGAGGCAAAAATGAATGAACAGAAAAGGCAGGCTTAAATAAAGACAGTAATCAAGAGGCAGATGAGCGTCAAAAGCAAGAGGCAGGTGAATATAATGAGTAACTATGGAAACAAACCAGGAACTAAATAAGTCAAAAACTAACAGAATATAATACAAAAACAACTCAAAACCAGAACATTATATGATCCGGGCAGCGGATCATAACACCATGCTTATTAGAAGCAGCCGGGCCGAGACACCGTTGTTGGGAATTGGAGTCATGCAGCAGACACACACCGGACATTCAGGGACTGAAAAGTCGCGGAGCAGAGTTGTGACCTGGTCTGTTAGCACAATAAAAGATTGTTCAACCCAGACCCCCGGGCTTCCGAGCAGATCTATGGAGAACCCACAAAAAGGAAACCTCTACGTTTGGAGCCCAACATGGGGCAGGTGGCCGGGAGAGTCATACTGCATTCCGAAATAGATCTGCTCGGAAGCCTGGGGGTCTGGGTTGAACAATCTTTTATTGTGCTAACACACCAGGTCACAACTCTGCTCAGGCGACTTTTCTATTGGTCAGGTTGTCTCGATACCAACATTTTGGAACCGGTACCAAATAGTAATTTCAATATGGGCGTGGTCTGCGGGCCTGCCGCAGAGCGGAGTGTATAAGGACTGGCCTCGAAGCACAGCTGGCAATTGATTGGATTACCCAGCTGGGACAGATCATCCAATCACCTGCCATGCTTATTAGAAGCAGCCGGGCTGAGACACCGTTGTTGGGGGTTGGAGTTATGCGGCAGACGCACAACGGACATTCAGGGACTGAAAAGTCGCGGAGCAGAGTTTTGTTCAACCCAGACCCCCGGGCTTCTGAGCAGATCTATTTTGGTCAGGAGAACCCACCAGAAGGAAACTTCTCCGATTGGAGCCCAACATGGGGCAGGTGATCCTGGTTGGCGGCTCTCTGGCTTCCTCTCCCTGCCAGGGAAAGACGTACTGCGTTCCAAAATAGATCTGTTCGGAAGCCCAGGGGTCTGGGTTGAACAATCTTTTATTGAGCTAACACACCAGGACACAACTCTGCTCAGCGACTTTTCAGTCCATGGATGTCCAACTCCCAACAACAGTGTCTCGGCCCGGCTGCTTCTAATAAGCATGGCAGGTGATTGGATGATCGAATCCCAGCTGGGTAATCCAATGACATGCCAGCTGGGCTTCGAGGCCGGTCCTTAAAAACCCCGCTCAGCGGCAGGCCCGCGGACCACGCCCCCTTCCACAATAATCAATTTTTACGGTTTGTCCCTCATAATGTTGACAAAATAATGTAATGATAAATGGCACAATATGTTACTGCGTACGTCAGCAGACTAATTAGGAGCTTTTTCCAGCTGCTTCTAATAAGCATGGCAGGTGATTACATGATCACTCCCAGCTGGGTAATCCAATCGTCTAGGTAATTTCTCTTTTAACATGTTTTGTCTACACTTCTATTAAAATGCAATAATCACTTATTCTTCTGTTGTTTGATACTTTACATTCGTTTTGGATGATTCTACAAATGTGGGTATCAATCTGATATCAAGTAGTTACAGGATCACACATACGTCCTCATGTGTCCAGTGACGTATTTCCTGAATTTATAAACATAATATAAATATTATTTTTGCCTGACACCTCAAATTTCAAGATATCAAGGTCATACAATAGTCATAATTGAAATTCTCTTGTGTACAGAAAAATATTTCCTGACTTGATAAACAAAAAATGGTATCGTTACAGTCAATGTATGTATGATCCACCACTATACACACCACAGTGGTGGTGTCAATTGGAGTGTCGCCGGGTATGATTAAATTCACAACTCAAATGGGTGATCTAACTTGTCCCAATCAATGTTCTGCTCATCTGACAGAGATGCTAAAATAATCCAGCAGGCCAGAACAAGACGACTCACAGACAACGCAGCTGTTTTCTTTCGGAACTGACGTCCATTCTGGTTGACGGCTGTGAAGCGCAGATGTCTTGTTGGGTCAGACGCTTGTTACTTGTCTTCTTCCCTGCTTGGCCTACGTCTCGGCCGGCCGGGAAGACGTGAGACCACATAGGAGTTGTGCACAACGTAAATAATGATAATACTCCATAGAACAGAGGTCCTAAGCAGAGGTACTACGGCAGTCGTGAAATTGTTGATTACCGTATTTCCTTGAATTGCCGCTGGGTATATAGTAGAATTACTGCCGGGTCAAACTCATTTCGCAAAATATTATTTTTATTAGCACATGTCTAGAATTTCCACAGGGTCAAACTCGTCACGTCACGAGTGACACTTCACCTGTCATCATTTTCAAAATGGAGGAGGCTGATTTCAATCATTTGAAGTCGAATAAAGGGAAGAAGATTAAGAGCTATTCAGTAGGATTTAAGGTCCAAGCTGTTGAATATGCTAAAAAGAACAGTAAGCAACTATGTTTAATTGATATACCGTAGCTGCGTGTGTCAAATACGAGTCATTAAATGACTCTCACCTCCTGGTGGTAGAGGGCGCTAGTGATCCTTCTTGCGACTACTCGGCTGCAGAAGAAGTGACAACAAGCAGCAAGAGTTTATTTTTTCCTCTCGCTTGCACTTTTAACATGGAGGATTACATATCTAAAATAAAACCGTTTTCTAAACTGGACTTTCAATGGAAGCAGGAGGTAATAAAAGAACATCTCCATCGAGACAGAGAGACTTTTAAAACTGAAGAAAGATAAGGAAGATTTCTATAAACAAGTTGTCGATGCTTTTGATCAGAAGGAGCTGGCATGGACTTCATTTATAAGTAAAGGTAAGACCATAATAACGTTTTTTTTATTAAATGTGCTTTTCATGATGGTATCCTTACATCACACTCAAATTTATAAGCACAGGCCTAAATTTACCGCATGCCTTTGGTAAGTGCCGGAGTGAGACGAGGTTTGAAATTAATTATCGCCCCAGCGGCAGTTCAAGGAAATACAGTAGATTTATTTTTTATCAACTTCTCTACTTTTCCACAAATTTCCATGTCTTTAGCGACACATCAGCATTGATCCAACGCACTTTAGTGAACAGATAAACCAAGACTGGGGTCATTTTTCAGTCGGTAACACGCAGGTCACCAATTTATTGGCTAAACAAGTTGGAAAACTTATTGGGGTGAATTGCATGGAATATGTACTGTACTGTGCTATCTACTAATAAAAGTTTCAATCAATCAATCAATCAATCAAAACACAGTCGAAGACTTAATAAGAGATGCTGCTTTAAGTTTGGTTCCAGAAAATTTCAACACATTTCTTTTTTTTTACAAAATGCATTACAAATATAATTATAATGAACAGTTTAATTGTAACAAGGTGGCACCTTTTTAATGTTTATTCTCCGCCCAAAAAAAAAAGTAGTCAAATCTGAGCTGCAAGAGTAATGCTGGATAAGAGTGTTGGAGGAGCTTTTTTTTTTGTATTTTATTTATTTTTTTCCAAAACCCTGAACGGTGCGACTCATTGGCTCAGATAAATCATGCAGTCTGTGGGCTTCAGCAAAGTGAATCACCCAGATGCAAAAGTGAGTGTGTGTGTGTGTGTGTGTGTGTGTGTGTGTGTGTGTGTGTGTGTGTGTGTGTCCACAAAAGAGAAGACCTTTCCCACACTGCACCAGGCTTCAGTGGAGCAGGCAATTGCAGTGTAGCCATGTGAGAACAGGGCAAGTTGGAGTCACTTTTTGCTGACGGCTCTTGGAAAGCCCAACAGTTTTGATAGCAGGACACATCACGCCAAAGGCTGGACAAACACTTCCAAAAGTTTGATTTGCTGCTGCTCGCCGTGCTGCAGAACGCAACACGCGCGCCGCTCAAACTTTTGACTTCACGGAGACTTTGCCCGCTGACTCTCACCAGGGGGTTATGTCGTTAAAAAGTATTAAATATTTCCCGGGCGTGTTTGGTTTGAGGTTGTTTTATAATCCCATTCAGTACAGGCCAAAATATTAGACACACCTTGTCGTTCATCTTTATTTTCATGACTACCGTACTTCCCAGAATCGCCACCGGGGCGCTAATTATTTAAAAACCTCTTCTGGAGTGAGAAGAGGTTTTTAAATAATTAGCGCCCCGGCACTTACCAAAGGCATGCGGTAAATTTAGGCCTGTGCTTATACATTAGAGTGTGATGTAAGGATACCATCATGAAAAGCACATTTTATAAAAAAAACTTTATTATGGTCTTACCTTTACTTATAAATGAAGTCCATGCGCAGCTCCTTCTGATCAAAAGCATGGATAACTTGTTTATAGAAGTCTTCCTTATCTTTCTTCAGTTTTAAAAGTCTGTCAGTCTCCATGGAGATCTTCCTTTATTACCTCCTGCTTCCATTGAAAGTCCAGTTTAGAAAACGGTTTTATTTTAGATATGTAATCCTCCATGTTAAAAGTGCAAGCGAGAGGAAAAAATAAACTCTTGCTGCTTGTTGTCACTTCTTCTGCAGCCGAGTAGTCGCAAGAAGGATCACTAGCGCCCTCTACCACCAGGAGGCGGGAGTCATTTAATGACTCATATTTGACACACGCAGCTACGGTATATTAATAAAACATAGCTGCTTACTGTTCTTTTTAGCATATTCAATAGCTTGGACCTTAAATCCTACTGAATAGCTCTTAATCTTCTTCCCCTTATGCGATTTCAAATATTTGAAATCAGCCTCCTACGTTTTGAAAATGATGACGGGTGAAGTGTCACTCGTGACGTGACGAGTTTGACCCGGTGGAAATTCTAGACATGCGCTAATAAAAATTATATTTTGCAAAACGAGTTTGACCCGGCGTTAATCCTGAGCCGGCGGTAATGCTAAGCAAGCGCTAATTATTTTGCGAAACAAGTTTTACCCGGCAGTAATTCTAGGCAGGCACATACTATATACCCGGCGGCAATTCAAGGAAATACGGTATTTACATTGTAGATTGTCACATCAAAACTATCGATGAACACGTGCTGAGTTATTGTATATTTCGGATCATAAATCGCTCCGGAGTATAAGTCGCACCGGCCGAAAATACATAAAAAAGAAGGAAGAAAACATTTATAAGTTGCACCGAAGTTGTACTTTTCTATCCGTGCAAAGGCACAACTTGTAATCTTTAATTGTGAATCGTGTCGCAGCAGCAGTTTGGTTCCAGACCCTGCCTGCTGACAGCCAAGGATGGACATCGAGTACCTCAATACAGATAAAACAGAGACAGGGTAAAATCCCGAGTGTCAACACATTTCCATTCTGTATAATTGGGTAATATGTCTCCTGGGGCTGCTTGTATTACCCCTTCCTTCAGA
The DNA here is from genome assembly GCF_033978795.1 of Nerophis ophidion. Classification (NCBI taxonomy): domain Eukaryota; kingdom Metazoa; phylum Chordata; class Actinopteri; order Syngnathiformes; family Syngnathidae; genus Nerophis; species Nerophis ophidion. The sequence continues at coordinate 46,106,940 of NC_084626.1, forward strand.
AACAGCCTCAGTGATGTTAACTAGGGACCTCCCGAATAAATAGAGGAGCACGTGGGACTGTACCTTAGAGCGTAGGGTGAAACTGTAACTGAGTGTACAGCCCAATACGTTTCTCCTCATTAGCAAAATTGTACTCTGTCTATGCCTGATTCCTTCTTCTTGTCTTTTGTATTAGATAGTTTGGTGTTTGAACCTGACATGCACCCGATATATGCATGTAACAGCCACAGACACTTCAATAAAATCAGAGAAACCTCTGAAACAGGCTTGTACGGATGATACAGCCTCTGTGTTTTTTCTGACCTAACGTATATTCCACTTTACTCCGGGGTTGAGTCTCTGTATAACGGATAAACCACAGAAACCTTGACTATATATATGTATACTACAGTAAAGGCCAAACGTTTGGACACACCGTCTCATTCAATGCGTTTTCTTTATTTTTATGACTGTAACACAATTAGGACATAGTATGGTAGGAGTAGAGATCAGGACTTGAAGGTGGACTGATTCCATTGAGCAAAGTTGCAACACCCTGGTGTTGTTTGCATTTGTACAAACAAACTGAGTGTTGTCCAAACTGGCCGGTCCCAAGGCCAGAGTTACAAAGAGTGGGGGTTTTACCTGTCCGGCCCACGTGGGAATAAATGGTTCTCCAAATTAGTTTGAAACCTCTGCTTTAGAACAATGTAGATGTGGTCCTTAAATGTTTGGGATGTGGCCAAAACCTTAAATAAAATACAAACATTGATTAAATACCTAGGTAATAGGTATTTACGGACATTTGTCCAAGAGGACATCAAAGGAGAGCAACCAGGCCCCCTATTTCTCCTGGAAACTGCAGTTCATGTCTGAGGCTCGCTGAACCAAATGAAGCTTTTTGTCCACGATTCCTCGTTTCCGTCTTCTTGACTCCTTACGCAGCGCTGAGTCACTCTGTCCTGACCACCAAGTATATAACAACGTTATGTCATCTTTTTTTGCTAAGTACGTAACTCCACGTGTTCATTTACATCTGGACAATCTACAATGTAAATAGTAATGAAAATAAAGATGAATGAGCAGGTGTGTCTAATATTTTGGCCTGTAATGTATTTTCCAGTGACATTAACACCACCGTCTGCTATTTTCACACGTATGGATGGATTATGAAGTGCTGAAGGGCTGCTTTTTCTCGCATGGCGTTAGCTCTTTTCGCCGCCAACCATTGTGCTCTCACTCACATCGGAATCAATGTGGCCTAACCATAACATTAAAAGTCAATGCCAGGTGGCTATACAACAAATGGGGGACCTTTCCTGTACACATTTGAGAAAATTACATTGGACCTGGCGGGACCGTTTTCAATCAGCAACCCGGCCAAGAACTCAGGCGTACTGTAGGTCAAACGTGTCAACTAAAGACTCACGACACACTCGACCATGTCTCGCTAACAATCACCAGTACTTTGCAAGGGATCAAGCTGATAGGTCAAACATAACCTTCCATGATTTGACACAATTGTGTTTAGGCCCAAACTAGACGCAATTTGATGTATGACCGAGTGACAGGCGTTGTGTGGTCACATGGTTTCAATCAAATACAATTACACTAATACTACTACAAACACAAAATAACTGTTTCATTTACCCTGAAAACACATGAGTCGCTTTTAAAACCGCGTCGAAAGGGGCCGTATTGTTAAGGTCTTGGTCAAGTGGGGGTGACCCCAGGATGCAGACACAGGAGATAAGGCAGGATTACAAAAAAAAGAAAAAAAACCACCGTCTTTCCTTGATTATCCGCCAGGTATATAGTATGCGCCTGCCTAGAATTACTGACTGGTCAAACTTGTTTTGCAAAATAATTAGCGCATGCTTAGCATTACCGCCGGCTCAGGAACAACGCCGGGTCAAACTCGTTTAGAAAATTTTTATTTTTATTAGCGCATGTCTAGAATTTCCACCGGGTCAAACTCGTTTTGCAAAATAATTAGCATATGCCTAGAATTTCCACCGGGTCAAACTCGTCACGTCACGAGTGACACTTCACCTGTCGTCATTTTCAAAATGCAGGAGGCTGATTTCAATCATTTAAAATCGCATAAAAGGAAGAAGATTAAGAGCTATTCAGTAGGATTTAAGGTCCAAGCTACTGAATATGCTAAAAAGAACAGTAAGCAGCTATGTTTTATTAATATACCGTAGCTGCGTGTGTCAAATATGAGTTATTAAATGACTCCCGCCTCCTGGTGGTAGAGGGCGCTAGTGATCCTTCTTGCGACTACTCGGCTGCAGAAGAAGTGACAACAAGCAGCAAGAGTGAGCAGTGATCGTTTATTGTTTCCTCTCGCTTGCACTTTTAACATGGAGGATTACATATCTAAAATAAAACAGTTTTCTAAACTGGACTTTCAATCGAAGCAGGAGGTAATAAAAAAAGAACTCCATCGAGACAGAGAGACTTTTAAAACTGAGTTGCCATGAGTAAAGGCAACACATGATGTGAGTGTCTATACAAGTAATATTATAAGTAATATTTAATCACCACATTTTTACAACATTGGAAAACATTAGTAAAATAGAGACTTCTCCGAGAGTAAAATAACTCCTGAAAGATACTTTCCTAGAATAAATTTATTTCAAGTTTAAGGAAACGGCAGGCCGTCTTCCACTGATAGATGTTTTCCAACCTTTGGAAGCTGGGAAACGTTTGCTGTGGTCTGGAACAACATGGCAAACAAACGACTATCATGAATGCAGCCAATATTACATACAGATAATGTGTCATGAGATATGCAAATATAAATTAAATACACAGAAGACATAAGTAAAGGAAATTAAATGAGTTCAAACATACCAACAAACTAGGCATAGTGATGCAATGTGCACATACAGCTAGCCTAAATAGCATGTGTCAGTGCACAAGTCAATAACATCAACAAAGCTCAAGTTAATGCACTCATGCACAGTATAAAACGTTTGTTGGACAAAGTGAAACAAAGGAGGAGTGACATATTACACGTCTTTCGGTGGCAGCGTCGGAGAAAGTTGTATATTTAAACAAATTACGGCGAGTTCAAGGGCCAGCAGAATTAGTAGGACAAAACTGTATTCGCTGAACATTCTCATTAGTTCAATATAAACATTGGGATTTTTAACAATTAAGAACTTGTATGTCATGTTTGTCCTCCTACAAAAGCCGTATTTAAAGATTTTTTCCTTTTTATACATTTTTGAAAAAGCTACAGAGAGTCAGGAGGGCAGTGCTAAAGAGTCGGCCCCCGGTTTAATACTAGAATGATCAGGACTTGTGTGGACCTTAAAAACAAAGTTAGATTAAAGCTGCAAGAAGCGATGGACGAGACCAACTTTTGCTGGTGTTTCCTGCCTTTACCCATTCAACATATCTTTACCTGAACATTACCTACCTTCCCTGCATCCTGGGGTCACACTTCTGCTTCTTTCTGTCACCCATACATGCTGGTGCTTCCTGCCATCACCCAGACAACATATCTTTACCTGCACATTACCTACCTTCTCTGTATCCTGGAGTCAAACTGGTGCCTCCTTCTTTCACCCAGTCAACATATCTTTACCTGCACAGTACCTACCTTCTCTGCATTGTGTGGTCACGCTGGTGCTTCCTGCTTTCAAGCGGCCATCTTGAGACGGCAGCAGCACGGCAGCATTAGCTCAGCAGTTTTTTTGAAGGCTCGTACAATCAAAACCGGAGCAGTTAGAAAAACTCTTTGCGCAACTTTTAATCAGAAGGGTTCAATCTCTTTCCTGTGCGAGTTTGAAGCCGACACAACAAACGCGTTAGGAGGAGATATCCATCCATCCATCCATTTTCTACCGCTTATTCCCTTTCGGGGTCGCCGGGGGCGCTGGCGCCTATCTCAGCTACAATCGGGCGGAAGGCGGGGTACACCCTGGACAAGTCGCCAGGAGATAATGTTTGAAAAAAGGTGACGGGTTTTTATCAAATGTTTGATTTGAAGGGGTAATTGCCAACTTTCTGTTGATTTTTGCTGAAGGATAATAATTAATGAAATGTAGGTCTAAGTGAGACCTACATAGAGGGTTTTTTTTCAAGTCTCTACAACATTCCTACCGGAAGTTATAAGCAGTTGTGTCTGTGTTTTCTTCCTAGGAGCAGTTTTGTCTGTGTTTTATTCCTAGGAGTTGCTAGAGCGCAATTGTAAGTTTTGGGGTTTAGTTTTTTATTAGATAGCAATTTTCACCAGTCCTGATGTGTGTGTCCAGTTTGGTGAGTTTTGAATCATTTTAAAGGCCTACTGAAATGAGATGTTTTTGTTTAAACGGGAATAGTAGGTCCATTCTATGTGTCATACTTGATCATTTCGCGAAATTGCCATATTTCTGCTGAAAGGATTTAGTAGAGAAAATCGACGATAAAGTTCGCCACTCTTGATACTTCCTGGAAGTCGCAGACGATGACGTCACATGTTGACGGCTCGTCATATACTCACATTGTTTTTAGTGGGAGTCTCCAACAAAAACAGTTTTTCGGACCGAGAAAACGACAATTTCCCCATTAATTTGAGCGAGCATGAAAGATTTGTGTTTGAGGATATTGATAGCGACGGACTAGAAAAAACAAAAAAACAAAACGAGTTAAAAAAAACAAAACGCGATAGCATTGGGACGGATTCCGATGTTTTTAGACACATTTACTAGGATAATTCTGGGAAATCCCTTATCTTTCTATTGTGTTGCTAGTGTTTTAGTGAGTTTAATAGTACCTGATAGTCGGAGGGGTGTCTTGACGCGCAGTGTCTCAGGGGAGTCGACGGCAGCTATGGACGGCACAAGCTCAGCTTTTATCCGGTAAGAACTGACTTTTTAACCAGAATTTTCTCACCGAAACCTGCTGGTTGACATTTGATCTGGATTCATGTTCGCTTGATCCATAGTAAATTTTCACCTCTGGGAATTTCAAACAAAGAATCACCGTGTGTTTGTGTGGCTAAAAGCTAAAGCTTCCCGACTCCATTTTTGTACTGTGATTTCTCCAATATTAATTGAACAAATTGCAAAAGATTCACCAACACAGATGTCCAAAATACTGTGTAATTATGCCGTTAAAGCAGACAACATTTACCTGTGTGTCTATCAGACTGTAGTAGTGGCTTTCAGTAGGCCTTTAAGGGGGTCTTATTACAGCTCAAAAAGGCAAAAATGACATTTTTTAGGAAACTTTTGTTTTGAAGGGGTGTTTGCCAACTTCCTGTAGATTTTTGGGGAAGGGTGTTATTTTATGAAAGCCAGACCTACATAGAGGTTTTCATGTCTCTACGACTTTCCTAACGGAAGTTAGAAGCAGTTTTGTTTGTGTTTTTTCCTAGGGGGCGCTAGAGCGCAATTTTGAGTTTTTGGTTTTGGATTTTTTATTAGATGGCAGGGAGAATTTACATTCAGTGGGACGCCAGTGACAATGCTGACTATGAGAAACCTTGGAGAGGACCTCAGATGTGGGCAACCCCCCCCCTCTAGGGGACCGAAAGCAATGGATGTCGAGCGGGTCTAACATGATACTGTGAAAGTTCAATCCATAGTGGCTCCAAGACAGCAGTGAGAGTCCCGTCCACAGGAAACCATCTCAAGCGGATCAGCAGCGTAGAGATGTCCCCAACCGATACAGGCGAGCGGTCCATCCTGGGTCCCGACGAGCGGTCCATCCTGGGTCTCGACTCTGGACAGTCAGTACTTCATCCATGGTCATCGGACCGGACCCCCTCCACAAGGGAGGGGGGGACATAGGAGAAAGAAAAGAAGCGGCAGATCAACTGGTCTAAAAAGGAGGTCTATTTAAAGGCTAGAGTATACAGATGAGTTTTAAGATGAGACTTAAATGCTTCTACTGAGGTAGCATCTCGAACTGTTACCGGGAGGGCATTCCAGAGTACTGGAGCCCGAACGGAAAACGCTCTATAGCCCGCAGACTTTTTTTGAGCTCTAGGAATCACTAATAAGCCGGAGTCTTTTGAACGCAGATTTCTTGCCGGGACATACGGTACAATACAATCGGCAAGATAGGCTGGAGCTAGACCGTGTAGTATTTTATACGTAAGTAGTAAAACCTTAAAGTCACATCTTAAGTGCACAGGAAGCCAGTGCAGGTGAGCCAGTATAGGTATATATGTATGTATATATGTATATAAAGGTATATACAGTATAGGTATATATGTATGTATATATGTATATAAAGGTATATACAGTATAGGTATATATGTATGTATATATGTATATAAAGGTATATACAGTATAGGTATATATGTATGTATATATGTATATAAAGGTATATACAGTACAGGCGTAATATGATCAAACTTTCTTGTTCTTGTCAAAAGTCTAGCAGCCGCATTTTGTACCAACTGTAATCTTTTAATGCTAGACATGGGGAGACCCGAAAATAATACGTTACAGTAATCGAGACGAGACGTAACAAACGCATGGATAATGATCTCAGCGTCTTTAGTGGACAGAATGGAGCGAATTTTAGCGATATTACGGAGATGAAAGAAGGCCGTTTTAGTAACGCTTTTAATGTGTGACTCAAAGGAGAGAGTTGGGTCGAAGATAATACCCAGATTTTTTACAGAGTCACCTTGTTTTATGATTTGGTTGTCAAATGTTAAAGTTGTATTATTAAATAGAGGTCGGTGTCTAGCAGGACCGATAATCAGCATTTCCGTTTTTTTGGCATTAAGTTGCAAAAAGTTAGCGGACATCCATTTAAGTATGTTAAGGGGGTCAAATTACAGCTCAAAGATATAATAATAATAAAACCTTAGAGATACAATAGGGTCCTCTCTCCCAAAGGGACATTCGGTCCCTAAAAAGTTGTTTTTGCACAACATGACCTCTGACTTTCTGAAGATTTTATATTTGAACATTAAGCTATATTTATTCCAAGTTCTTATCCCATGGTCAATCAATCAATCAATCAATGTTTACTTATATAGCCCTAAATCACTAGTGTCTCAAAGGGCTGCACAAACCACCACGACATCCTCGGTAGGCCCACATAAGGGCAAGGAAAACTCACACCCAGTGGGACATCGGTGACAATAATGACCCAGTGGGACGTCGGTGACAATGATGACTATGAGAACCTTAGAGAGGAGGAAAGCAATGGATGTCGAGCGGGTCTAACATGATACTGTGAAAGTTCAATCCCCAATGGATCCAACACAGTCGCGAGAGTCCAGTCCAAAGCGGATCCAACACAGCAGCGAGAGTCCCGTTCACAGCGGAGCCAGCAGGAAACCATCCCAAGCGGAGGCGGATCAGCAGCGCAGAGATGTCCCCAGCCGATACACAGGCGAGCAGTACATGGCCACCGGATCAGACCGGACCCCCTCCACAGGGGAGAGTGGGACATAGAAGAAAAAGAAAAGAAACAGCAGATCAACTTGTCTAAAAAGGGAGTCTATTTTAAGGCTAGAGTATACACATGAGTTTTAAGGTGAGACTTAAATGCTTCTACTGAGGTCACTTGTTCCTTTCTTTGACTCCCCCCCACCCCCACCTTCTTGGAGATAAAGCCAGAATCCTGCAAGCTGCAGCTGCCACAGAACGTTCTGTAATAGTCTAATTGTGTCTAATGGTTTGTGCAGATAATTAAAGAGTATGAATTACGCTAATCAGTCAACTGCACGGAGGCCTCACGCTGCTCCTCGGAGCGTGGAAGGCCAAGGCCAGCGAGGGGAGTGGTGGTGGCGGTGGGCCACGGGAGGGGGGAGAAGGTGAGATGAAAGTGATGAAGAGAAGAGGAAAGACAAGCTTGACACGGAGTCTCAAGGCCGGAGGAGCACATGGAGATGAATGGATGGAAGCCGGAGTGCCAAGTAAGGATGGACGAGGCTGAGAAAATTACAACTGACAAGAGAAATATGGTTTCTACAGATCTTCCTTTCCTGATTTGAATGTTTCACTCGTCCTCCAGTTGTAGGCATGGACAAAATGATCCATACCTGGGTCAAATGTTACAGACTTGATTATCAATGTTTGTATTCTATTTAGTGCATATCCCAAACATTTAAGGACCACATCTACATTGTTCTAAAGCAGAGGTTTCAAACTCATTTGGAGAACCATCTATTCCCACGTGGGCCAGACATGTAAAATCATGGCATAATAATGGAATGCAGGGTGGAGGTGAAACATCTGGTTGACTGGTGCAGAACCAACAACCTGGTCCTGAACGTCGACCATACCGAGGAGATCATCGTCAACTTTAAGAGGGCACCAGTCCAGACACGCTCCACTCTTCAACAACGGCACAGCGGTTGAGATGGTGAGCAGAACCAAGTTTGTCCACAAGACCAAGGAGATCATCGTCGACTTCAGGAGGCACCAGTCCAGCCACACTACACTCTTCATCATCGGCACCGCAGTGGAGATGGTGAGCAGAACCAAGTTTGTCCACAAGACCAAGGAGATCATTGTCGACTTCAGGAGATACCAGTCCAGCCACACTCCACTCTTCACCATCGGCACAGCAGTTGAGATGGTAAGCAGAACCAAGTTTGTCCACAAGACCAAAGAGATCATCGTCAACTTCAGGAGGCAACAGTCCAGCCACACTCCACTCTTCATCATCGGCAGCGCAGTGGAGATGGTGAGCAGAACCAAGTTAGTCCACAAGACCAAAGAGATCATCGTCGACTTCAGGAGATAACAGTCCAGCCACACTCCACTCTTCATCATCGGCACCGCAGTGGAGATGGTAAGCAGAACCGAGTTTGTCCACAAGACCAAAGAGATCATCGTCGACTTCAGGAGATAACAGTCCAGCCACACTCCACTCTTCATCATCGGCACCGCAGTGGAGATGGTGAGCAGAACCAAATTTGTCCACAAGACCAAAGAGATCATCGTCGACTTCAGGAGGCACCAGTCCAGCCACACTCCACTCTTCATCATCGGCACCGCAGTGGAGATGGTAAGCAGAACCGAGTTTGTCCACAAGACCAAAGAGATCATCGTCGACTTCAGGAGGCAACAGTCCAGCCACACTCCACTCTTCATCATCGGCACCGCAGTGGAGATGGTGAGCAGAACCAAGTTAGTCCACAAGACCATGGAGATCATCGTCGACTTAAGGAGGCACCAGTCCAGCCACACTCCACTCTTCATCATCGGCACCGCAGTGGAGATGGTGAGCAGCACCAAGTTTGGCAGCTAAGTTGCAAGAATTCAAAAATGTGAAGTGAAGTGAATTATATTTTTCCTTGCCCTTATGTGGGCCTACCGAGGATGTCGTAGTGGTTTGTGCAGCCCTTTGAGACACTAGTGATTTAGGGCTATATAAGTAAACATTGATTGATTGATTGATTGATATTTATATAGCGCTTTTCTCAAATTGACTCAAAACGCTTTTACATAGTGAAACCCAATATCTTATTTTTACATTTAAACCAGTGTGGGTGGCACTGGGAGCAGGTGGGTAAAGTGTCTTGCCCAAGGACACAACGGCAGTGACTAGGATGGCAGAAGCGGGGATCGAACCTGCAACCCTCAAGTTGCTGGCACGGCCGCTCTACCAACCGAGCTATACTGCCCCGGTAAAATAACTTGTAGTGTTTTTTTTAGTGGTTATGGCTTTAGGGAAAAAAAAAACATTGTTCTTGATTCTGTTTGTCTTAGACTTGATGACTCTGTGGCGACTTCCTGAAAGCATGAGGTCAGAGTCCTTGATAATGTCGGTAGTTCTGCTGATCAGTGGGAGGTGTAAACACAACATTGTAGTGTCTCTGTCGCTGTTTCTATGACAACTACCATATTTCGTTGAATTGCCGCCGGGTATATATGCGCCTGACTAGAATTACTGCCTTGACAAACATGTTTCACAAAATATTTTTACTGCATGCCTAGCATTACCTCCGGCTCACGGTAAACGCCGGGTCAAACTCGTTTCGCAAAATTTTATTTTTAGTAGTGCATGTCTACAATTTCCTCCGGGTCAAACTCGTCACGTCACGAGTGACACTTCACCTGTCATCATTTTCAAAATGGAGGAGGCTGATTTCAATCATTTGAAATCGCATAAAGGGAAGAAGATTAAGAGCTATTCAGTGGGATTTAAGGTCCAAGCTATTGAATATGCTAAAAAGAACAGTAAGCAGCTATGTTTTATTATTATACCGTAGCTGCGTGTGTCAAATATGAGTCATTAAATGACTCCCGCCTCCTGGTGGTAGAGGGCGCTAGTGATCCTTCTTGCGACTACTCGGCTGCAGAAGAAGTGACAACAAGCAGCAAGAGTTTATTTTTTCCTCTCGCTTGCACTTTTAACATGGAGGATTACATATCTAAAATAAAACAGTTTTCTAAACTGGACTTTCAATGGAAGCAGGAGGTAATAAAGGAAGATCTCCATCGAGACAGAGAGACTTTTAAAACTGAAGAAAGATAAGGAAGACTTCTATAAACAAGTTATCGATGCTTTTGATCAGAAGGAGCTGCGCATGGACTTCATTTATAAGTAAAGGTAAGACCATAATAACGTTTTTTTTTTAATTAAATGTGCTTTTCATGATGGTATCCTTACATCAATCAATCAATCAATGTTTATTTATACAGCCCTAAATCACAAATGTCTCAAAGGACTGCACAAACCATTACGACTACGACATCCTCGGAAGAACCCACAAAAGGGCAAGGAAAACTCACACCCAGTGGGCAGGGAGAATTCACATCCAGTGGGACGCCAGTGACAATGCTGACTATGAGAAACCTTGGAGAGGACCTCAGAAGTGGGCACCCCCCCCTCTAGGGGACCGAAAGCAATGGATGTCGAGCGGGTCTAACATGATACTGTGAAAGTTCAATCCATAGTGGCTCCAACACAGCCGCGAGAGTTCAGTTCAAAGCGGATCCAAGACAGCAGCGAGAGTCCCGTCCACAGGAAACCATCTCAAGCGGAGGCGGATCAGCAGCGTAGAGATGTCCCCAACCGATACAGGCGAGCGGTCCATCCTGGGTCTCGACTCTGGACAGCCAGTACTTCATCCATGGTCATCGGACCGGACCCCCTCCACAAGGGAGGGGGGGACATAGGAGAAAGAAAAGAAGCGGCACATCAACTGGTCTAAAAAGGAGGTCTATTTAAAGGCTAGAGTATACAGATGAGTTTTAAGGTGAGACTTAAATGCTTCTACTGAGGTAGCATCTCGAACTGTATTCCAGAGTATTGGAGCCCGAACAGAAAACGCCCTATAGCCCGCAGACTTTTTTTCATCACACTCAAATTTTTAAGCGCAGGCCTAAATTTACCGCATGCCTTTGGTAAGTGCCGGAGTGAGAAGAGGTTTTAAATTAATTAGAGCCCCGGCGGCAATTCAACGAAATACGGTATGTTTAAATACAAAAATTTAAGGCTACTAACCGAGAAAAAAACATAAATTACATGCGTCGTTTTATAAATCCGCAGGGTTCAAAGTGTGGGGGAAAAAAGAAGCATCTTATAATTTGGAAAATATGGTAAATTCATAGTTATTTATACAGTAGATAATGACTTTTTTTTTTGCAAATACAATATTATTATTATTCCTTTTTCTTTTTTCACCAGAAAAGCAAGCGATGTCTTCTAAAGGTGTAAACACGGTGCTGATATATGTTCTTTAATCAAGCACCTGCACAAACAAACCATAATTGCATTCTTTCAAGTGCCTCTCGCATTTGTTGCCGATGTTAAAAAAAAACGCTCAACACGTTGTCGGAGACGTCAAGCATCAACTTTGCTCTCCTGGTCCACTTCATCTCCTGCTTCTCCCCACTGTGCCGTTATTAAAACACTTAGAGTCTCATTCGGAGCTTGTTAGCCATCACATTGCTGCTGAATTATTCTTGGACTCAGAGGCAAAGGGGGAGAAGTTTTCAGATCGGATTGTTTGTAATTGTTGGTACCCTTTATGCTACAGAAAAAATAACTCTTAAAATCCCATCCATCCATCTTCTTCCGCTTATTTGAGGTGGGATCGCGGGGGCAGCAGCCTAAGCAGGGAAGCCCAGACTTCCCTCTCCCCAGCCACTTCATCCAGCTCCTCCCGGGGGATCCCATTTCTGCAGTCCCCTCCAAGGTTTCTCATTGTCATCCCACCGGGTTGAGTTTTTCCTTGCCCTGATGTGGGATCTGAACCGAGGCGGAGCCGGCAACAAGGAGGCGGAGAATGCAGCTGAGCGGAGAGGCGGGGCGTGTCGGAAGGGACGCTACGAGCGAGATCAGGTGCGTGGCTCGCACAAAGGAACACAATTGACTTATCTCCTCACATTGTATAAAAGGGGAGAAGGAGGAGAGATCGAGGCAGAAGGAGGAAAGTCCGCGGCAGATGCAGTGCAAGAGCAACAGGGAGAAGACGGCGACGACGACGAAAGCAGAGGAGGAGCTGAAAAGCAACCCGGCAAGAGACAGCTTTATTAAAATAAAAATAAAAAGAGTCAAACTTGCTCAAAGCAATGTCAATCAATCAATCAATCAATGTTTATTTATATAGCCCCAAATCACAAATGTCTCAAAGGACTGCACAAATCATTACGACTACAACATCCTCGGAAGAACCCACAAAAGGGCAAGGAAAACTCACACCCAGTGGGCAGGGAGAATTCACATCCAGTGGGACGCCAGTGACAATGCTGACTATGAGAAACTTTGGAGAGGACCTCAGATGTGGGCAACCCCCACCCTCTAGGGGACCGAAAGCAATGGATGTCGAGCGGGTCTAACATGATACTGTGAAAGTTCAATCCATAGTGGCTCCAAGACAGCAGCGAGAGTCCCGTCCACAGGAAACCATCTCAAGCGGATCAGCAGCGTAGAAATGTCCCCAACCGATACAGGCGAGCGGTCCATCCTGGGTCCCGACGAGCGGTCCATCCTGGGTCTCGACTCTGGACAGCCAGTACTTCATCCATGGTCATCGGACCGGACCCCCTCCACAAGGGAGGGGGGGACATAGGAGAAAGAAAAGAAGCGGCAGATCAACTGGTCTAAAAAGGAGGTCTATTTAAAGGCTAGAGTATACAGATGAGTTTTAAGGTGAGACTTAAATGCTTCTACTGAGGTAGCATCTCGAACTGTTACCGGGAGGGCATTCCAGAGTACTGGAGCCCGAACGGAAAACGCTCTATAGCCCGCAGACTTTTTTTGAGCTCTAATCACTAATAAGCCGGAGTCTTTTGAACGCAGATTTCTTGCCGGGACATATGGTACAATACAATCGGCAAGATAGGCTGGAGCTAGACCGTGTAGTATTTTATACGTAAGTAGTAAAACCTTAAAGTCACATCTTAAGTGCACAGGAAGCCAGTGCAGGTGAGCCAGTATAGGTATATATGTATGTATATATGTATATAAAGGTATATACAGTATAGGTATATATGTATGTATATATGTATATAAAGGTATATACAGTATAGGTATATATGTATGTATATATGTATATAAAGGTATATACAGTATAGGTATATATGTATGTATATATGTATATAAAGGTATATACAGTATAGGTATATATGTATGTATATAAAGGTATATACAGTATAGGTATATATGTATGTATATATGTATATAAAGGTATATACAGTATAGGTATATATGTATGTATATATGTATATAAAAGGTATATACAGTATAGGTATATATGTATGTATATATGTATATAAAGGTATATACAGTATAGGTATATATGTATGTATATATGTATATAAAGGTATATACAATATAGGTATATATGTATGTATATATGTATATAAAGGTATATACAGTACAGGCGTAATATGATCAAACTTTCTTGTTCTTGTCAAAAGTCTAGCAGCCGCATTTTGTACCAACTGTAATCTTTTAATGCTAGACATGGGGAGACCCGAAAATAATACGTTACAGTAATCGAGACGGGGCGTAACAAACGCATGGATAATGATCTCGGCGTCTTTAGTGGACAAAATGGAGCGAATTTTGTCTTTCCTGAGTGGTCCATGTAACCCGAACAAAGAAAGCAAGCGACTGTCACAATGTCGTTGTGGCTTGTGCAGCCCTTTGAGACACTTGTGATTTAGAGCTATATGAATAAACATTGATTGAGTCAAAAACTAAACAAACATGAGGCATCATGACAATAGTAGTCCTAGACAAGCATGCTATACTACAGGGGTCACCAACACCAGGTCGCCCGTAAGGACCAGATGAGTCGCCCGCTGGCCTGTTCTAAAAATAGCTCAAATAGCAGCACTTACCAGTGAGCTGCCTCTATTTTTTAAATTGTATTTATTTACTAGCAAGCTGGTCTCGCTTTGCTGGACATTTTTAATTCTAAGAGAGACAAAACTCAAATAGAAATTGAAAATCCAAGCAAATATTTTAAAGACTTGGTCTTCACTTGTTTAAATGTATTTATTTTTTTATTTTGCTTCTTATAACTTTCAGAAAGACAATTTTAGAGAAAAAATACAAGCTTGAAAATGATTTTAGGATTTTTAAACACATATACCTTTTCACCTTTTAAATTCATTCCTCTTCTTTCCTGAGAATTTCAATCAATGTTCAAGTAAATTTATGTTTTTTATTGTAAAGAATAATAAATACATTTTGATTTAATTCTTCATTTTAGCTGCTGTTTTTTCGACAAAGAATATTTGTGAAATATTTCTTCAAACTTTTTCTGATTAAAATAAAATAAAAATATGTGTTTTTCTTAGAAATATAGCTTGGTCCAATTTGTTATATATTCTAACAAAGTGCAGATGGGATTTTAACCTATTTAAAAGATGTCATTAAAATTTTAAAATTAATCTTAATCAGGAAAAATTACGAATGATGTTCCATAAACTTCAAATGTGCTAGTTTTTTTCTTCTTTTTTTCGGTTGAATTTTGAATTTTAAAGAGTCGAAATTGAAGATGAACTATGCTTCAAAATTTATTTTAATTTTTTGCATGGTTTCTCCTCTTTTAAACCATTCAATTAAGTGTTTTTTTCATCATTTATTCTCTACAAAAAACCTTCCGTAAAAGGAAAAAAAATGTATGACGGAATGACAGACGGAAATAGCAATTTTTTTTATAGATATCGTTTTATTTATTAAAGGTAAATAGAGCAAATTGTCTATTTCTGGCAATTTATTGAAGTGTGTATCAAACTGGTAGCCCTTGGCATTAATCAGTACCCAAGAAGTAGCTCTTGTTTCAAAAAGGTTGCTGACCCCTGATCTAATATGTTCATGTACATAAGATGTGTGATTTTAAATATTGTTAATGATATTAATCCTTATTAAAATTCCCTTTAAGAAAAAGAGTAGCTTTTTAATGAAAAAAAAATATTTTACCCGGGAAGACCCAGGACACGTTGGGAAGACTATGTCTCCCGGCTGGCCTGGGAATGCCTCAGGATCCCCGGGAGGAGCTGGACCAAGTGGCTGGGGGGAGGAAAGTCTGGGCTTCCTTGCTTAGGCTGCTGCCCCCGTGACCCGTCCTTGGATAAGCAGAAGGAAATGGAACAATGGAATATTTTACCCAAAAATGCGTTACTTATTGAAACACAACCCACAAATGCTTCATAGTATTGAAAACCCAGTACTTGAGTTAAGATAGTACCCTTACTACCCAAAATATGGATTTCTCTTCATAAGAAAATAACTCAAAAAGTTAACCCGATACTTGCAACTCATAAATTGGGTTGTCAAAATAACCCAGTAATTTTTAAGTGTGCACTGATTAAAAGCAGCCTTAGAACGAAACAAAATGTTTTCTATGTTTCAGAGTCGTGTCGTTCTATTCTTTGTGTTTGTGCCGGCAGAGCTGCTGTGAGCTGCCGAACATGCTCCCTCAGGCTTTCTAGCTTCCATGTTTTGGACCAAAAAAAAATCCCGTCTTTTAAAATGTTTTATTCATATCACTTGTGTCAGTTTCCAGTTATTTTAGTGACCACTTTGGGGTTGTTTTGCTTTCTCCCACAGGAGTGGAGCGACCATTGTATCCATGTCTGTATGAGCAGGACTTTGTACTGCAACCGAAACCAGCAAAATGGGACAAGCGGTAGAAAATGGGTGGATGGATGGATAGTTTGGTATCAAATTGGTGCTAACTCACTCATTAGGTACAGTTGCCCTAAATCAGGAGTGTCTCAAAGGGCTGCACAAGACACAGCGGCATCCTTGGCTCGGATCCCACATCAGGGCAAGGAAAAACTTCTCCCAATGGGATGACAGTGAAAAACCTTGGAGGGGACCACAGAAGTGGATAGTGAGAGTCCAGTCCATAGTGGATCTAACATAATAGTGAGAGTCATGTCTATAGTGGATCTAACATAATAGTGATAGTCCAGTCCATAGTGGCTCTAACATAATAGTGAGAGTCCAGTCCATAGTGGATCTAACATAATATTGTGAGAGTCATGTCTATAGTGGATCTAACATAATAGTGAGAGTCATGTCTATAGTGGATCTAACATAATAGTGATAGTCCAGTCCATAGTGGATCTAACATAATAGTGTGAGTCCAGTCCATAGTGGATCTAACATAATAGTGTGAGAGTCCAGTCCATAGTGGATCTAACATAATAGTGTGAGAGTCCAGTCCATAGTGGATCTAACATAATAGTGAGAGTCATGTCTATAGTGGATCTAACATAATAGTGATAGTCCAGTCCATAGTGGATCTAACATAATAGTGAGAGAGTCCAGTCCATAGTGGATCTAACATAATAGTGAGAGTCATGTCTATAGTGGATCTAACATAATAGTGATAGTCCAGTCCATAGTGGCTCTAACATAATAGTGAGAGTCCAGTCCATAGTGGATCTAACATAATAGTGTGAGTCCAGTCCATAGTGGATCTAACATAATAGTGTGAGAGTCCAGTCCATAGTGGATCTAACATAATAGTGTGAGAGTCCAGTCCATAGTGGATCTAACATAATAGTGAGAGTCATGTCTATAGTGGATCTAACATAATAGTGATAGTCCAGTCCATAGTGGCTCTAACATAATAGTGAGAGTCCAGTCCATAGTGGATCTAACATAATAGTGTGAGTCCAGTCCATAGTGGATCTAACATAATAGTGTGAGAGTCCAGTCCATAGTGGATCCAACATAATAGTGAGAGTCCAGTCCACACTGGATCTAACATAATAGTGTGAGAGTCCAGTCCATAGTGGATCTAACATAATAGTGAGAGTCCAGTCCATAGTGGATCTAACATAATAGTTTGAGAGTCCAGTACAGAGTGGATCTAACATTATAGTGTGAGAGTCCAGTCCATAGTGGATCTAACATAATAGTGTGAGAGTCCACTCCATAGTGGATCTAACATAATAGTGTGAGAGTTCAGTCCATAGTGGATCTAACATAATAGTGTGAGAGTCCAGTCCATAGTGGATCTAACATAATAGTGTGAGAGTCCACTCCATAGTGGATCTAACATAATAGTGAGAGTCCAGTCCATAGTGGATCTAACATAATAGTGTGAGAGTCCAGTCCATAGTGGATCTAACATAATAGTTTGAGAGTCCAGTCCAGAGTGGATCTAACATAATAGTGTGAGAGTCCAGTCCATAGTGGATCTAACATAATAGTGTGAGAGTCCAGTCCATAGTGGATCCAAAATAAAATTGTTAGTCCTGTCCATGGTGGATCTAACATAGTAGTGGGAGTTCAGTCCATAGTGGATCTAACATAATAATGTGAGAGCCCAGTCCATAGTGGATCTAACATAATAGTGAGAGAGTCCAGTCCATAGTGGATCTAACATTATAGTGAGAGTCCAGTCCATAGTGGATCTAACATAATAGTGTGAGAGTCCAGTCCATAGTGGATCTAACATAATAGTGTGAGAGTCCAGTCCATAGTGGATCTAACATAATAGTGTGAGAGTGCAGTCCATAGTGGATCCAACATAATAGTGGGAGTTCAGTCCATAGTGGATCTAAAATAAAATTGTTAGCCCTGTTCAAAGTGGATCTAACATAATAGTGATAGTCTAGTCCATAGTAGATCTAGTTATTAGTAATAGAGTCCAGTCCATAGTGGATCTAACATAAAACGGGGGACATGAGAAGGTGATTGGCTGCAAACTCCCACTCCTCCAGGACCTGTTCTCCTCCAAGACCAGGAGGCATCTTGGTCGGATCACAGCTGACTCTTCTCACCCTGGACACAAACTCTTCTCCTTTCTCCCCTCAGACAGGAGACTACGGTCCATCCAGACCCGAACCTATCCATTACCTGATCCGTGTTATGATTTTTATGTTGCATGACTGCGACAATTAAAATTCCTAGTTTTTGAACCCGTTCTCAAACAATGGCAATAAAAACTCTTCTCATTCTGATTCTGCCATGAAAGGCGCAAACCAGGACCCATCAGGAGCAAGGCTGAAGTGTCTTTCTCAAGGACGCAAAGGACGTGACGAGGATGGTAGAGGGTGGGGATTGAACCAGGAATCCTCAGTTTGCACCTTTGACAGCAATTACAGCCTCAAGTTTTTTTTTTAATGCGAGGCCACAAGCTTGGCACAACTATCTTTGGGCACTTTCTCTCTTTCCTCTGTGCCAGCACCTCTCAAGCTCCATCGGGTAGGATTTATCTTAGTCTAGTCAGTGAGGGGACCAAGAACCCGAAGGTCACTAAGTCAGAGCTGCATAATCCTTCTCCGGAGCGAGTAGAACCTTCCAGAAGGACAACCATCCCTACAGCAAACCACCATTTAGTTCTTTATTGTATACTGGCCAGACAGAAACCATTCCTGGGTTCAAAATTTTGGCAACATGAACCTAAAAGACTATCAGACCATGAAGAACTAAATTCTCTGGTCTGATGGGACAAAGATTGAAGACTTTGGCATGAATGCCAGGCCAGTTCCTTTCCTAGAGTGAAGCGTGCTTGTGGCAGCATCATGCTGTGGGGTTGTTTTTTTCCGAGGCAGGCACTGGAAGTCTAGTCAAGATAGAGAGAAGGATGAATGCAGCAATATACAGAAACATTCTGGATAAAAACCAACACTTCCCATCCAAACTGGATGGAGCTTGAGAGGTGCGGTTTAGGCCAAACTGCCCAAAGATCGGCGTGCCAAGCTTGTGGCATCAAATTCTAAAAGACTTGAGGCTTCAGGACACAACTGGATTAATTGTATAGTTTGTAACAAAAAACTCTATGATAAAATCCACCTTGTCGAGAACATTCACAACCAATATGGATTGTTGTCATGATCCGTGGTCCAGATCAGGTTTTCTTTAGTCATGTTCTGTTCGTTTTGGACTCCTGTTTACGCTCCCTGGTTTAGTTACCATGACGACCCATTAGTTTCACCTGCCTCATGTGTTCGGATCACGCACCTGTTCTAATCAGAGACTATTATTGAAGTCTGTTTTGCCAGTTAGTCGTGCTGGCGACATTACTCAGGCTTTGTTCCTTCATGCCATAAATTCCCACTCTGTATTGATCGTTTCATGCCATAGTTCATGCTGCTCATTTTCATGCCACAGTAAGTCTTGTTTGTTCCATGCCATAGTCCATGTTATGTGTTTGGCTTCTAAGTTTCCTGCGTTAAGTTTTTTAGTTTGTTAGCTTATTGTGTGAATGGCACACTTTTCTTGTTCCGCCCGATTGTAACTGAGATAGGCACCAGCGCCCCCCGCGACCCCGAAAGGGAATAAGCGGTAGAAAATGGATGGATGGATGGATAAATATGTTACCATTCTGTATTGATCGTTTCATGCCATAGTTCATGCTGCTTGTTTTCATGCCACAGTAAGTCTTGTTTGTTCCATGCCGTAGTCCATGTTATGTGTTTGGCTTCTAAGTTTCCTGCGTTAAGTTGTTTAGTTTGTTAGCTTCTTGTGTGAATGGCACACTTTTCTTGTTGAAATAAATATGTTACCATTCTGTATTGATCGTTTCATGCCATAGTTCATGCTGCTTGTTTTCATGCCACAGTAAGTCTTGTTTGTTCCATGCCGTAGTCCATGTTATGTGTTTGGCTTCTAAGTTTCCTGCGTTAAGTTTTTTAGTTTGTTAGCTTATTGTGTGAATGGCACACTTTTCTTGTTGAAATAAATATGTCACCACTCTGTATTGATCGTTTCATGCCATAGTTCATGTTGCTCATTTTCATGTCACAGTAAGTCTTGTTTGTTCCATGCCATAGTCCATGTTATGTGTTTAGCTTCTAAGTTTCCTGCGTTAAGTTGTTTAGTTTGTTAGCTTCTTGTGTGAATGGCACACTTTTCTTGTTGAAATAAATATGTTACCATTCTATATTGATCGTTTCATGCCATAGTTCATGCTGCTCGTTTTCATGCCACAGTAAGTCTTGTTTGTTCCATGCCGTAGTCCATGTTATGTGTTTGGCTTCTAAGTTTCCTGCGTTAAGTTGTTTAGTTTGTTAGCTTCTTGTGTGAATGGCACACTTTTCTTGTTGAAATAAATATGTTACCACTCTGTATTGATCGTTTCATGCCATAGTTCATGCTGCTCGTTTTCATGCCACAGTAAGTCGTGTTTGTTCCATGCCGTAGTCCATGTTATGTGTTTGGCTTCTAAGTTTCCTGCGTTAAGTTGTTTAGTTTGTTAGCTTCTTGTGTGAATGGCACACTTTTCTTGTTGAAATAAATATGTTACCACTTTGTATTGATCGTTTCATGCCATAGTTCATGTTGCTCATTTTCATGTCACAGTAAATCTTGTTTGTTCCATGCCATAGTCCATGTTATGTGTTTAGCTTCTAAGTTTCCTGCAATAAGTTGTTTAGTTTGTTAGCTTCTTGTGTGAATGGCACACTTTTCTTGTTGAAATAAATATGTTACCATTCTGTATTGATTGTTTCATGCCATAGTTCATGCTGCTTGTTTTCATGCCACAGTAAGTCTTGTTTGTTCCATGCCATAGTCCATGTTATGTGTTTAGCTTCTAAGTTTCCTGCGTTAAGTTGTTTAGTTCGTTAGCTTCTTGTGTGAATGGCACACTTTTCTTGTTGAAATAAATATGTTACCATTCTGTATTGATCGTTTCATGCCATAGTTCATGCTGCTTGTTTTCATGCCACAGTAAGTCTTGTTTGTTCCATGCCGTAGTCCATGTTATGTGTTTGGCTTCTAAGTTTCCTGCGTTAAGTTGTTTAGTTTGTTAGCTTCTTGTGTGAATGGCACACTTTTCTTGTTGAAATAAATATGTTACCACTCTGTATTGATCGTTTCATGCCATAGTTCATGCTGCTCATTTTCATGCCACAGTAAGTCTTGTTTGTTCCATGCCATAGTCCATGTTATGTGTTTAGCTTCTTATAACTTTCAGAAAGACAATTTTAGAGAAAAAATACAAGCTTGAAAATGATTTTAGGATTTTTAAACACATATACCTTTTCACCTTTTAAATTCATTCCTCTTCTTTCCTGAGAATTTCAATCAATGTTCAAGTAAATTTATGTTTTTTATTGTAAAGAATAATAAATACATTTTGATTTAATTCTTCATTTTAGGTGCTGTTTTTTCGACAAAGAATATTTGTGAAATATTTCTTCAAACTTTTTCTGATTAAAATAAAATAAAAATATGTGTTTTTCTTAGAAATATAGCTTGGTCCAATTTGTTATATATTCTAACAAAGTGCAGATGGGATTTTAACCTATTTAAAAGATGTCATTAAAATTTTAAAATTAATCTTAATCAGGAAAAATTACAAATGATGTTCCATAAACTTTTTTTTTTTTTCAAAAAGATTCAAATGCTCTAGTTTTTTTCTTCTTTTTTTCGGTTGAATTTTGAATTTTAAAGAGTCGAAATTGAAGATGAGCTATGTTCCAAAATTTATTTTAATTTTTTGCATGGTTTCTCCTCTTTTAAACCATTCAATTAAGTGTTTTTTTTCATCATTTATTCTCTACAAAAAACCTTCCGTAAAAGGAAAAAAAATGTATGACGGAATGACAGACAGAAATAGCAATTTTTTTTATAGATATCGTTTTATTTATTAAAGGTAAATTGAGCAAATTGTCTATTTCTGGCAATTTATTGAAGTGTGTATCAAACTGGTAGCCCTTGGCATTAATCAGTACCCAAGAAGTAGCCCTTGTTTCAAAAAGGTTGCTGACCCCTGATCTAATATGTTCATGTACATAAGATGTGTGATTTTAAATATTGTTAATGATATTAATCCTTATTAAAATTCCCTTGAAGAAAAACAGTAGCTTTTTAATGAAAAAAAAAAAAAAATTACCCGGGAAGACCCAGGACACGTTGGGAAGACTATGTCTCCCGGCTGGCCTGGGAATGCCTCAGGATCCCCGGGAGGAGCTGGACCAAGTGGCTGGGGGGAGGAAAGTCTGGGCTTCCTTGCTTAGGCTGCTGCCCCCGTGACCCGTTCTTGGATAAGCAGAAGGAAATGGAACAATGGAATATTTTACCCAAAAATGCGTTACTTATTGAAACACAACCCACAAATGCTTCATAGTATTGAAAACCCAGTACTTGAATTAAAATAGTACCCTTACTACCCAAAATTTGGATTTCTCTTCATAAGAAAATAACTCAAAAAGTTAACCCGATACTTGCAACTCATAAATTGGGTTGTCAAAATAACCCAGTAATTTTTAAGTGTGCACTGATTAAAACCAGCCTTAGAACGAAACAAAATGTTTTCTATGTTTCAGAGTCGTGTCGTTCTATTCTTTGTGTTTGTGCCGGCAGAGCTGCTGTGAGCTGCCGAACATGCTCCCTCAGGGTTTCTAGCTTCCATGTTTTGGACCCAAAAAAAATCCCGTCTTTTAAAATGTTTTATTCATATCACTTGTGTCGGTTTCCAGTTATTTTAGTGACCACTTTGGGGTTGTTTTGCTTTCTCCCACAGGAGTGGAGCGACCATTGTATCCATGTCTGTATGAGCAGGACTTTGTACTGCAACCGAAACCAGCAAAATGGGACAAGCGGTAGAAAATGGGTGGATGGATGGATAGTTTGGTATCAAATTGGTGCTAACTCACTCATTAGGTACAGTTGCCCTAAATCAGGAGTGTCTCAAAGGGCTGCACAAGACACAGCGGCATCCTTGGCTCGGATCCCACATCAGGGCAAGGAAAAACTTCTCCCAATGGGATGACAGTGAAAAACCTTGGAGGGGACCACAGATGTGGATAGTGAGAGTCCAGTCCATAGTGGATCTAACATAATAGTGAGAGTCATGTCTATAGTGGATCTAACATAATAGTGATAGTCCAGTCCATAGTGGATCTAACATAATAGTGAGAGTCCAGTCCATAGTGGATCTAACATAATATTGTGAGAGTCCAGTCCATAGTGGATCTAACATAATAGTGTGAGAGTCCAGTCCATAGTGGATCTAACATAATAGTGAGAGTTCAGTCCATAGTGGATCTAACATAATAGTGTGAGAGTCCAGTCCATAGTGGATCTAACATAATAGTGAAAGTTCAGTCCATAGTGGATCTAACATAATATTGTGAGAGTCCAGTCCATAGTGGATCTAACATAATAGTGTGAGAGTCCAGTCCATAGTGGATCTAACATAATAGTGAGAGTTCAGTCCATAGTGGATCTAACATAATATTGTGAGAGTCCAGTCCATAGTGGATCTAACATAATAGTGTGAGAGTCCAGTCCATAGTGGATCTAACATAATAGTGAGAGTCCAGTCCATAGTGGATCTAACATAATAGTGTGAGAGTCCAGTCCATAGTGGATCTAACATAATAGTGAGAGTCCAGTCCATAGTGGATTTAACATAATAGTGTGAGTCCAGTCCATAGTGGATCTAACATAATAGTGTGAGAGTCCAGTCCATAGTGGATCTAACATAATAGTGAGAGTCCAGTCCACAGTGGATCTAACATAATAGTGTGAGAGTCCAGTCCATAGTGGATCTAACATAATAGTGAGACTCCAGTCCATAGTGGATCTAACATAATAGTGAAAGTCCAGTCCATAATGGATCCAACATAATAGTGAGAGTCCAGTCCATAGTCGATCTAACATAATAGTGAGAGTCCAGTCCATAGTGGATCTAACATAATAGTTTGAGAGTCCAGTCCAGAGTGGATCTAACATAATAGTGTGAGAGTCCAGTCCATAGTGGATCTAACATAATAGTGTGAGAGTCCAGTCCATAGTGGATCTAACATAATAGTGTGAGAGTCCAGTCCATAGTGGATCTAATATAATAGTGTGAGAGTGCAGTCCATAGTGGATCCAACATAATAGTGGGAGTTCAGTCCATAGTGGATCTAAAATAAAATTGTTAGCCCTGTTCAAAGTGGATCTAACATAATAGTGATAGTCTAGTCCATAGTAGATCTAGTTATTAGTAATAGAGTCCAGTCCATAGTGGATCTAACATAAAACGGGGGACATGAGAAGGTGATTGGCTGCAAACTCCCACTCCTCCAGGACCTGTTCTCCTCCAAGACCAGGAGGCATGTGGGTCGGATCACAGCTGACTCTTCTCACCCTGGACACGAACTCTTCTCCTTTCTCCCCTCAGACAGGAGACTACGGTCCATCCAGACCCGAACCTATCCATTACCTGATCCGTGTTATGATTTTTATGTTGCATGACTGCGACAATTAAAATTCCTAGTTTTTGAACCCGTTCTCAAACAATGGCAATAAAAACTCTTGTCATTCTGATTCTGCCATGAAAGGCGCAAACCAGGACCCATCAGGAGCAAGGCTGAAGTGTCTTTCTCAAGGACGCAAAGGACGTGACGAGGATGGTAGAGGGTGGGGATTGAACCAGGAATCCTCAGTTTGCACCTTTGACGGCAATTACAGCCTCAGGTTTTTTTTTTAATGCGAGGCCACAAGCTTGGCACAACTATCTTTGGGCACTTTCTCTCTTTCCTCTGTGCCAGCACCTCTCAAGCTCCATCGGGTAGGATTTATCTTAGTCTAGTCAGTGAGGGGACCAAGAACCCGAAGGTCACTAAGTCAGAGCTGCAGAATCCTTCTCCGGAGGGATTAGAACCTTCCAGAAGGACAACCATCCCTACAGCAAACCACCATTTAGTTCTCTATTGTATACTGGCCAGACAGAAACCATTCCTTGGTTCAAAATTTTGGCAACATGAACCTGAAAGACTATCAGACCATGAAGAACTAAATTCTCTGGTCTGATGGGACAAAGATTGAAGACTTTGGCATGAATGCCAGGCCAGTTCCTTTCCTAGAGTGAAGCGTGCTTGTGGCAGCATCATGCTGTGGGGTTGTTTTTTTCCGAGGCAGGCACTGGGAGTCTAGTCAAGATAGAGAGAAGGATGAATGCAGCAATATACAGAAACATTCTGGATAAAAACCAACACTTCCCATCCAAACTGGATGGAGCTTGAGAGGTGCGGTTTAGGCCAAACTGCCCAAAGATCGGCGTGCCAAGCTTGTGGCATCAAATTCTAAAAGACTTGAGGCTTCAGGACACAACTGGATTAATTGTATAGTTTGTAACAAAAAACTCTATGATAAAATCCACCTTGTCGAGAACATTCACAACCAATATGTATTGTTGTCATGATCCGTGGTCCAGATCAGGTTTTCTTTAGTCATGTTCTGTTCGTTTTGGACTCCTGTTTAGGCTCCCTGGTTTAGTTACCATGACGACCCATTAGTTTCACCTGCCTCATGTGTTCGGATCACGCACCTGTTCTAATCAGAGACTATTATTGAAGTCTGTTTTGCCAGTTAGTCGTGCTGGCGACATTACTCAGGCTTTGTTCCTTCATGCCATAAATTCCCACTCTGTATTGATCGTTTCATGCCATAGTTCATGCTGCTCATTTTCATGCCACAGTAAGTCTTGTTTGTTCCATGCCATAGTCCATGTTATGTGTTTGGCTTCTAAGTTTCCTGCGTTAAGTTTTTTAGTTTGTTAGCTTATTGTGTGAATGGCACACTTTTCTTGTTGAAATAAATGTTACCACTCTGTATTGATCGTTTCATGCCATAGTTCATGTTGCTCATTTTCATGCCACAGTAAGTCTTGTTTGTTCCATGCCATAGTCCATGTTATGTGTTTGGCTTCTAAGTTTCCTGCGTTAAGTTTTTTAGTTTGTTAGCTTATTGTGTGAATGGCACACTTTTCTTGTTGAAATAAATATGTTACCACTCTGTATTGATCGTTTCATGCCATAGTTCATGTTGCTCATTTTCATGTCACAGTAAGTATTGTTTGTTCCATGCCATAGTCCATGTTATGTGTTTAGCTTCTAAGTTTCCTGCGTTAAGTTGTTTAGTTTGTTAGCTTCTTGTGTGAATGGCACACTTTTCTTGTTGAAATAAATATGTTACCATTCTGTATTGATCGTTTCATGCCATAGTTCATGCTGCTCGTTTTCATGCCACAGTAAGTCTTGTTTGTTCCATGCCGTAGTCCATGTTATGTGTTTGGCTTCTAAGTTTCCTGCGTTAAGTTTTTTTAGTTTGTTAGCTTCTTGTGTGAATGGCACACTTTTCTTGTTGAAATAAATGTTACCACTCTCTATTGATCGTTTCATGCCATAGTTCATGCTGCTTGTTTTCATGCCACAGTAAGTCTTGTTTGTTCCATGCCATAGTCCATGTTATGTGTTTAGCTTCTAAGTTTCCTGCGTTAAGTTTTTTAGTTTGTTAGCTTCTTGTGTGAATGGCACACTTTTCTTGTTGAAATAAATATGTTACCACTCTGTATATATCGTTTCATGCCATAGTTCATGCTGCTCGTTTTCATGCCACAGTAAGTCTTGTTTGTTCCATGCCATAGTCCATGTTATGTGTTTGGCTTCTAAGTTTCCTGCGTTAAGTTTTTTAGTTTGTTAGCTTATTGTGTGAATGGCACACTTTTCTTGTTGAAATAAATATGTTACCACTCTGTATTGATCGTTTCATGCCATAGTTCATGTTGCTCGTTTTCATGTCACAGTAAGTCTTGTTTGTTCCATGCCATAGTCCATGTTATGTGTTTAGCTTCTAAGTTTCCTGCGTTAAGTTGTATAGTTTGTTAGCTTCTTGTGTGAATGGCACATTTTTCTTGTTGAAATAAATATGTTACCATTCTGTATTGATCGTTTCATGCCATAGTTCATGCTGCTTGTTTTCATGCCACAGTAAGTCTTGTTTGTTCCATGCCGTAGTCCATGTTATGTGTTTGGCTTCTAAGTTTCCTGCGTTAAGTTGTTTAGTTTGTTAGCTTCTTGTGTGAATGGCACAGTTTTCTTGTTGAAATAAATATGTTACCACTCTGTATTGATCGTTTCATGCCATAGTTCATGCTGCTCATTTTCATGCCATAGTCCATGTTATGTGTTTAGCTTCTAAGTTTCCTGCATTAAGTTTTTTAGTTTGTCAGCTTCTTGTGTGAATGGCACACTTCTCTTGTTGAAATAAATACGTTACCACTCTGTATTGATCGTTTCATGCCATAGTTCATGCTGCTCGTTTTCATGCCACAGTAAGTCTTGTTTGTTTCATGCCGTAGTCCATGTTATGTGTTTGGCTTTTAAGTTTCCTGCGTTAAGTTGTTTAGTTTGTTAGCTTCTTGTGTGAATGGCACAGTTTTCTTGTTGAAATAAATATGTTACCACTCTGTATTGATCGTTTCATGCCATAGTTCATGCTGCTCATTTTCATGCCACAGTAAGTCTTGTTTGTTCCATGCCATAGTCCATGTTATGTGTTTAGCTTCTAAGTTTCCTGCATTAAGTTTTTTAGTTTGTTAGCTTCTTGTGTGAATGGCACACTTTTCTTGTTGAAATAAATATGTTACCACTCTGTATTGATCGTTTCATGCCATAATTCATGCTGCTCGTTTTCATGCCACAGTAAGTCTTGTTTGTTTCATGCCGTAGTCCATGTTATGTGTTTGGCTTCTAAGTTTCCTGCGTTAAGTTTTTTAGTTTGTTAGCTTATTGTGTGAATGGCACACTTTTCTTGTTGAAATAAATATGTTACCACTCTGTATTGATCGTTTCATGCCATAGTTCATGTTGCTCATTTTCATGTCACAGTAAGTCTTGTTTGTTCCATGCCATAGTCCATGTTATGTGTTTAGCTTCTAAGTTTCCTGCGTTAAGTTGTTTAGTTTGTTAGCTTCTTGTGTGAATGGCACATTTTTCTTGTTGAAATAAATATGTTACCATTCTGTATTGATCGTTTCATGCCATAGTTTGTGCTGCTTGTTTTCATGCCACAGTAAGTCTTGTTTGTTCCATGCCGTAGTCCATGTTATGTGTTTAGCTTCTAAGTTTCCTGCGTTAAGTTGTTTAGTTTGTTAGCTTCTTGTGTGAATGGCACACTTTTCTTGTTGGAATAAATATGTTACCATTCTGTATTGATCGTTTCATGCCATAGTTCATGCTGCTTGTTTTCATGCCACAGTAAGTCTTGTTTGTTCCATGCCATAGTCCATGTTATGTGTTTAGCTTCTAAGTTTCCTGCGTTAAGTTGTTTAGTTTGTTAGCTTCTTGTGTGAATGGCACACTTTTCTTGTTGGAATAAATATGTTACCATTCTGTATTGATCGTTTCATGCCATAGTTCATGCTGCTTGTTTTCATGCCACAGTAAGTCTTGTTTGTTCCATATCATAGTCCATGTTATGTGTTTAGCTTCTAAGTGTCCTGCGTTAAGTTTTTCAGTTTGTTAGCTTCATGTGTGAATGGCACAGTTTTCTTGTTGAAATAAATATGTTACCACTCTGTATTGATCGTTTAATGCTATAGTTCATGCTGCTCGTTTTCATGCCACAGTAAGTCTTGTTTGTTTAATGCCATAGTCCATGTTATGTGTTTAGCTTCTAAGTTTCCTGCGTTAAGTTGTTTAGTTTGTTAGATTCTTGTGTGAATGGCACAGTTTTCTTGTTGAAATAAATATGTTACCACTCTGTATTGATCGTTTCATGCCATAGTTCATGCTGCTCATTTTCATGCCACAGTAAGTCTTGTTTGTTCCATGCCATAGTCCATGTTATGTGTTTAGCTTCTAAGTTTCCTGCGTTAAATTGTTTAGTTTGTTAGCTTCTTGTGTGAATGGCACACTTTTCTTGTTGAAATAAATATGTTACCATTCTGTATTGATCGTTTCATGCCATAGTTCATGCTGCTTGTTTTCATGCCACAGTAAGTCTTGTTTGTTCCATGCCATAGTCCATGTTATGTGTTTAGCTTCTAAGTGCCCTGCGTTAAGTTTTTCAGTTGGTTAGCTTCTTGTGTGAATGGCACAGTTTTCTTGTTGAAATAAATATGTTACCACTCTGTATTGATCGTTTCATGCCATAGTTCATGCTGCTCATTTTCATGCTACAGTAAGTCTTGTTTGTTCCATGCCATAGTCCATGTTATGTGTTTGGCTTCTAAGTTTTCTGCGTTAAGTTGTTTAGTTTGTTAGCTTCTTGTGTGAATGGCACAGTTTTCTTGTTGAAATAAATATGTTTCCACTCTGTATTGATCGTTTCATGCCATAGTTCATGCTGCTCATTTTCATGCCACAGTAAGTCTTGTTTGTTCCATGCCGTAGTCCATGTTATGTGTTTGGCTTCTAAGTTTCCTGCGTTAAGTCGTTTAGTTTGTTAGCTTCTTGTGTGAATGGCACAGTTTTCTTGTTGAAATAAATATGTTTCCACTCTGTATTGATCGTTTCATGCCATAGTTCATGCTGCTCATTTTCATGCCACAGTAAGTCTTGTTTGTTCCATGCCATAGTCCATGTTATGTGTTTAGCTTCTAAGTTTCCTGCGTTAAGTTGTTTAGTTTGTTAGCTTCTTGTGTGAATGGCACAGTTTTCTTGTTGAAATAAATATGTTACCACTCTGTATTGATCGTTTCATGCCATGGTTCATGCTGCTTGTTTTCATGCCACAGTAAGTCTTGTTTGTTCCATGCCGTAGTCCATGTTATGTGTTTGGCTTCTAAGTTTCCTGCGTTAAGTTGTTTAGTTTGTTAGCTTCTTGTGTGAATG
This sequence comes from Nerophis ophidion, assembly GCF_033978795.1. Taxonomy (NCBI): domain Eukaryota; kingdom Metazoa; phylum Chordata; class Actinopteri; order Syngnathiformes; family Syngnathidae; genus Nerophis; species Nerophis ophidion. Next base: position 46,136,864 of record NC_084626.1, read on the forward strand.
GCACAGTTTTCTTGTTGAAATAAATATGTTACCACTCTGTATTGATCGTTTCATGCCATAGTTCATGCTGCTCATTTTCATGCCACAGTAAGTCTTGTTTGTTCCATGCCATAGTCCATGTTATGTGTTTAGCTTCTAAGTTTCCTGCGTTAAGTTGTTTAGTTTGTTAGCTTCTTGTGTGAATGGCACAGTTTTCTTGTTGAAATAAATATGTTACCATTCTGTATTGATCGTTTCATGCCATAGTTCATGCTGCTTGTTTTCATGCCACAGTAAGTCTTGTTTGTTCCATGCCGTAGTCCATGTTATGTGTTTGGCCTCTAAGTTCCCTGCGTTAAGTTGTTTAGTTTGATAGCTTCTTGTGTGAATGGCACAGTTTTCTTGTTGAAATAAATATGTTACCACTCTGTATTGATCGTTTCATGCCATAGTTCATGCTGCTCATTTTCATGCCACAGTAAGTCTTGTTTGTTCTATGCCATAGTCCATGTTATGTGTTTAGCTTCTAAGTTTCCTACGTTAAGTTGTTTAGTTTGTTAGCTTCTTGTGTGAATGGCACACTTTTCTTGTTGAAATAAATATGTTACCATTCTTTATTGATCGTTTCATGCCATAGTTCATGCTGCTTGTTTTCATGCCACAGTAAGTCTTGTTTGTTCCATGCCGTAGTCCATGTAATGTGTTTGGCTTCTAAGTTTCCTGCATTAAGTTGTTTAGTTTGTTAGCTTCTTGTGTGATTGGCACACTTTTCTTGTTGAAATAAATATGTTACCATTCTGTATTGATCGTTTCATGCCATAGTTCATGCTGCTTGTTTTCATGCCACAGTAAGTCTTGTTTGTTCCATGCCGTAGTCCATGTTATGTGTTTGGCTTCTAAGTTTCCTGCATTAAGTTGTTTAGTTTGTTAGCTTCTTGTGTGATTGGCACACTTTTCTTGTTGAAATAAATATGTTACCATTCTGTATTGATCGTTTCATGCCATAGTTCATGTTGCTCATTTTCATGCCACAGTAAGTCTTGTTTGTTCCATGCCATAGTCCATGTTATGTGTTTAGCTTCTAAGTTTCCTGCGTTAAGTTGTTTAGTTTGTTAGCTTCTTGTGTGAATGGCACACTTTTCTTGATAAAATAAATATATTACCACCTTCAGGCCTGGTCCGGAATAGTCCGTTTGCATCCCGGGAGAACAAACCCCGCAGCTAGTGTGGCTGCAGTTTTTGCATCAGTGTTGATCTGCACTGAAGCGGCCAACGAGTCGAATATATTAAAAAATCAATACGACGCTTTGCAGTTTCCACACCGTGTCCAACGTGTTGTGGTTCTTGCGGCTGCAAAGGAGTCCGATTGTTGTGTGAGTCCACCGTTGAAGAAGATTGATGTTGTAAGTCTGAAGTGGCAACAAACTTGGCAGACGGAGAGAGTTTGCACCAGTAATGACCCTCTGGGCAGGGTGAAGCTCTGGTGGGGCGGGGGAGAGCCACTGCGGGGGTGAAGGGTGACGCGTACAAGCGAGAGGGACAGATGCCAGCTGAAACTGTAGGAGGGGAATGAGCTCCTCTCCAACAATCCACTTGCATTACTGTCACACTGAAGTCCATTCTGGCCTCATATCAGATACTTTCACTCCCTGTGACGGATCCTACTTCTGGCACCTAGATACAAATGTCTGACTGAAACAATAAGTCTCTCGTAAAGTGTCAAGTTCAAACACTGATGGCATCTATTAATCAGACAAGAAGCAAGGAATCATGCAGAGACAGAGTTCAATTTAGCTCATTAGGAGAACGCATGGAGCTGAACACTTAGTCACAGTCTCGCCCTACGCTCTAAAGTTCAGCTCCCGTGTCCCTCTATTTATTCAGGAGTTCCACAGTCAACATCACTGAGGCCGCCTCTAAAAGGAGTGGTCACATATATTATGTAAGGCAGGTCCAGTACGCACAATATGTGGCAGAATGTGCTGGGGCCTTGTGATTTCGCCTTGTCTCTGCTTCATCTGCTTGCTGTTGTCTTATCTATGTTGAGATCTTTCAAATCCTTGGCTGTTAGCAGCCTTGGGATTTTGCCTTGTCTCTGCTTCGTCTACATGCTGTGGTCTTATCTTCGTTTAGGTCTTTGAAGTCCTTGGCTGTTAGTCGGCTAAAACAACGATAACATCTGCGGCTGAGGTTATCCCTCAGACAATATTTTTTTGTCCTTGCACAGATAGAAAAAGTACAGCTTAAGCACAATAGCTAATAACTATACTTTAAGCATACTAAAGGTGTATTATAATATATATGCATGATTATTCTAACAAAAAGTCAGAACCTAGGTTCTAGGTCACAGCAGGGAAAATGAAGGCTTTTCAAATCTGGCCCGCCGGACATTCCCAAATAATTGTTTTAGATCTTTAAGATGGAAAGTGTAGCTGCCTTTATGATGTGCAGTGATATTTTCTAATGACCCTAAGTCTTGAACTATATTAAGTATTTCAATGCTTGGAATCTGATAAACTAGTTACTATGGAAGGGGGCGGGAACCTTTTTTGGCTGAGAGAGCCAAATATTTTAAAACGTATTTTCGTGAAAGCCAGACAACATTTTGTAACACTGAATACATGTCATGATCCGTAGCCCGGATCATTTTTTGTTTAGTCATGTTCTGTAAGGATTAGGTCTCTGCTTTTTGCAGTCAATGTGGTCCTGATGGCTTCAACTGGCCAGGATCTTCAGCTCTCACTGGACCGGTTCGCAGGCGAGTGTGAAGCGACTGGGATGAGAATGAGCACCTCCATGTCCAAGTCCACGGTTCTCGGGTAGAGTGCCATCTCCGGGTTGGGGTAGGAGATTACTTTCTCTCCGAACTCAGTTTGTAAACGATCAATGAGTCCAACAAAGCTAAGAGCTGGAGATTCTAGAAATACTGTTGTGAAGAGAGGGGCGTGGCCTGCGGGACTGCTGTGGAACGGGGTGTGTCAGGACCGGCCTCGAAGAAAGCAACAGGTGCGAAGATGGCCCAGGTGGGCCTTGTTATCTAATCACCTGTCGCCTTTATTAGCAGCAGCCGTGATGAGACGAGCAGTTGGAGTTGAAAGCCGGACAAACATTTTGTAACACTGAATACATGTCATGATCCGTAGCCCGGATCATTTTTTGTTTAGTCAAGTTCTGTTAGGATTAGGTCTCTGCTTTTTGCAGTCGAGTCCACGGTTCTCGCCCGGGAAAGGGTGGAGTGCCATCTCCGGGTTGGGGGAGGAGATTACTTTCTCTCCGAACTCAGTTTGTAAACGATCAATGAGTCCAACAAAGCTAAGAGCTGGAGATTCAAGAAATACTGTTGTTAAGGGAGGGGCGTGGCCTGCGGGACTGCTGCGGAACGGAGTGTGTCAGGACCGGCCTCGAAGAAAGCAACATGTGCGAAGATGGCCCAGGTGGGCCTTGTTATGTAATCACCTGTCGCCTTTATTAGCAGCAGCCGTGATGAGACGAGCAGTTGGAGTTGGAGGTGCTGCTGAGCGGACACAGGGGAGAAAGACTTTGCACTATTCTATGAAAATAAAACAGTGTTATACCCGGAATTCCTGGCTCTCCTGGCAGTGTGTGGTGGTCTGAAGAACCCACAAGAGGGCAACCTCTACAACTGTGTAAAAAAAAAATGTCCAAGGAGGGGGACCTTAAACGCTGGTTTAGTGTCGCTGAAACAGGGCTTAGGCTAAATAATTAACTGTTTAAGCAGTTATTCGGCTTAAAGTAGACAGCAGCTCCAGAGCCTGAAATGTGGTTTGTCAGGGACAGACGTGGAAGTGCATTTTCACAACAAAGTTCGAAAGCTTTGAGATATTTGAGATATATCAGATTGTAGGTGGGTTCATTTTTTACCCTTCGCGTTCATATTTCACTGTTTGTTGCATTTTTGTTCCATTTGGCTTGATTGTAAAATATGTGGATGGAGAGGCAGTGTGATGTTCATTTGTGGTCAATATTCACTGTTTTATCCTTCATAATCAATATTGTAAATCACACATTCTTTATTTTCACGTACATTCTGTCAGGCTTGTCCCTGACAGTTTGGCAATGTTTTAGTTCCTCCTCTGCGTTTGTCTTTGTTTCCTGTCAGCGCTCTTATTTTGTCCGTTTCCTGTTTGTCTCCCTGTGTGCTGTGTCTCCCCAGCTGTGGCTGATTGGCACCTGGCCACACCTGGTGTCAATCAGCCAGCTACTATTTAAAGCTGCCTTCCCCTCCAGTCAGTGCTGGGTTATTGTCACCACTACCTGTCAATGTCATTAATCAATCAATCAATCAATCAATGTTTATTTATATAGCCCCAAATCACAAATGTCTCAAAGGACTGCACAAATCATTACGACCACAGCATCCTCGGAAGAACCCACAAAAGGGCAAGGAAAACTCACACCCAGTGGGCAGGGAGAATTCACATCCAGTGGGACGCCAGTGACAATGCTGAGTATGAGAAACCTTGGAGAGGACCTCAGAAGTGGGCAACCCCCCCCCCCCCCCCCCCCCCCCTCTAGGGGACCGAAAGCAATGGATGTCGAGCGGGTCTAACATGATACTGTGAAAGTTCAATCCATAGTGGCTCCAACACAGCCGTGAGAGTTCAGTTCAAAGCGGATCCAAGACAGCAGCGAGAGTCCCGTCCACAGGAAACCATCTCAAGTGGAGGCGGATCAGCAGCGTAGAGATGTCCCCAACCGATACACAGGCAAGCGGTCCATCCTGGGTCCCAACGAGCGGTCCATCCTGGGTCTCGACTCTGGACAGCCAGTACTTCATCCATGGTCATCGGAGGGGGGGACATAGGAGAAAAAAGAAAAGAAGCGGCAGATCAACTGGTCTAAAAAGGAGGTCTATTTAAAGGCTAGAGTATTCAGATGAGTTTTAAGGTGAGACTCAAATGTTTCTAGTGAGGTAGCATCTTGAACTGTTACCGGGAGGGCATTCCAGAGTACTGGAGCCCGAACGGAAAACGCTCTATAGCCCGCAGACTTTTTTTGGGCTTTGGGAATCACTAATAAGCCGGAGTCTTATAGTAATAGCTGTGTTTACTTCTGTTTACTCTGCTCTTGTCATAGTTCCTTCGTGTTTTTGTTCCGAGTCCACAGTTAGCCTTTGTGCTAGTTTTTGTTCTCCGCCTTGTGCGCGCCTTTTGTTTGTACCCTTTTTGTTTGTTATTGTTTTAGTGTTTAATTAAATCATGTTTACTTTCACGATGCCTGCCGCCAATTCTCTGCATCTTGGGGTTCGTCACAAACTCTACCGGACACATTCTGGGTGTCCAAATTTAAATTATATTCCGTTTTTTTAAGGCGGTCTGTCATAACGTTTTTAGAATTCAATCAGATATTATTGTGAGGTTTTCTTTAGTGTCCCTAAAAATCAGATTTATTGGCCCCCAGACACATTTTTTCTTTAAATTTGCATAACTGTCCTTGGTCCTGAAACGAGTGACGCAGAGTAAAAAAAAATGATACATAAGTCGTGTTTCAATGAGGCCGTACATCTGGACGATGCATTTGTGCGTGGGAGAGGCGAGCGATTGGTCGAGCGAGCACGAGCGGGGACACGGAGAAATTGAGGGCGAGAGAGGAAAAAGAGAGGGAGGAATCGATGGCGGATGGCCTGCTAGATGCTGTCCGTGGGGGTCATTATCGGCCAATGGGTGTCTCCGGCATAGCCTGGCAGGAAATGTGACAGATAATTAGGAGCTGGTGATTTAAAAGCAGAAAAGCAAGCGTTGGCAAAGAAGTCGATGGACACAACAAATAAATCAATAGAACAAACAACGTCAGCATGCTGGGTGTAAACATCCACATCCACATATAGTACTAAGTCAAGTGGGAGGCGTCCTGCTTATGCATGTGCAACTTAGCAGTTAAGAGCTATTGGGAGCGCACATTATCAAGCACTCCACCTGTGCAGGTGTGAATGCTGCATGTTCATAATTAGTCAAGAGTTAAATGTATTAAACAAAGGTGACTCCTTGGATGTGTGTTTGTTTTTCATGCTGCACTCGGTACTTAAAAAGCTATTCCCCTAATGTCTCTCTGATTGCCTCTTCCTCAAGAGTAGGAAATATTGTTTTGATTGTCAAACACACTAGCATATATATATATATATATATATATGTATATATATATATATATATATATATATATATATATATATATATACACACAGTTGTGATCAAAATGATTCAACCCCAAAACAATTTTGGAATTTTGGTGTTTTAGCAAGTAGGACATTTATTCCGTATTTTGTTTATAGTCATATCAAATGAAGATGCATTAAATAGAGAGCCAGTTCCAGCTCGTGCTGCCCAAGACCAGACTTAAGACCAGGGGAGACAGGGCTTTCTCTGTGGTCGGCCCTAAGCTCTGGAACACTCTGCCGCTCCATGTTCAAACTGCTTCCACAGTTGGACTGTTTTAAGTCTCGTCTTAAGACCCACTTTTATTCTTTGGCTTTTAACACTACGTGAGTTGTGTGGTCCTCTGTTCTCTGTTGTCCTCTGTGTTTTTTTTTTAATACACTTTGATTTCTATTTTACTGTTTTAATTGATTTTACCCTTTAAAATAGTTTTTAATCATATTTGTTTTTATATTCTTTTTATTGGTTTACTTTTTTTTTGTTTTAATTCAGTCATTGGTGGAGCATAATATGTATGTATATATATGTTTTTATTTTATTTTATTTATTTTTTTTACAATTGTTTTTAACATGGCTGTGCAGCACTTTGGAAACGTTATTGTTGTTTAAATGTGCTATATAAATAAAGTGGCTTGGATTGGATTGAAATGCAACTTGAATTACAACATTATATTTTGTAACATACCAAACAGTGTCATTTCTCTTAATATCTCATTGACAAAATGATTCAACCCCTTGAAGATCATAACTCTTAAGAACAGAATTTGAATAGGGTCTTTTCAATCAGGTGTTGAAAACACCTGTAGATGTGATTAGAACCATGACGAGCAACAATTAAACTGATTGAAAAAGACTGTGACGCTCAGCTTCTTGTAGATGGTCAATGGTGTATTTGCAACATGGTGAAGTCCAGGGAGTGGTCAAAGAAGTCAAGAGAGGAGATCATTTCTCTTCATAAGAAAGGATATGGATATAAGAAAATAACAAAGACATTACACATTCCAAAAGACACAGTTGGGAGCATAATTCGCAAGTTTAAAGCTTAAGGCACAGTGGAAACACTACCTGGGCGTGGTAGAAAGAGGATGCTGTCCGGTATTTGAAGCGTACAGTGGTGAAATAATTAGCGCATGCTTAGCATTACGGCCGTCTCAAGATTAACGCAGGGTCAAACTCGTTTCGCCAAATAATTAGCATATGTCTAGAATTTCCACCGGGTCAAACTCGTCACGTCACGAGTGACACTTCACCTGTCATCATTTTCAAAATGGAGGAGGCTGATTTCAATCATTTGAAATCGCATAAAGGGAAGAAGATTAAGAGCTATTCAGTAGGATATAAGATCCAAGCTATTGAATATGCTAAAAAGAACAGTAAGCAGCTATGTTTTATTAATATACCGTAGCTGCGTGTGTCAAATATGAGTCATTAAATGACTCCCGCCTCCTGGTGGTAGAGGGCGCTAGTGATCCTTCTTGCGACTACTCGGCTGCAGAAGAAGTGACAACAAGCAGCGATCGTTTATTTTTTCCTCTCGCTTGCACTTTTACCATGGAGAATTACATATCTAAAATTAAACAGTTTTCTATACTGTACTTTCAATCGAAGCAGGAGGTAATAAAGGAAGATCTCCATCGAGACAGAGAGACTTTTAAAACCGAAGAAAGATAAGGAAGACTTCTATAAACAAGTTATCCATGCTTTTGATCAGAAGGAGCTGCGCATGGACTTCATTTATAAGTAAAGGTAAGACCATAATAACGTATTTTTTATTAAATGTGCTTTTCATGATGGTATCCTTACATCACACTCAAATTTATAAGCGCAGGCCTGAATTTACCACATGCCTTTGGTAAGTGCCGGAGTGAGAAGAGGTTTTAAATTAATTAGCGCCCCGGCGGCAATTCAAGGAAATACCGTATGTAAATATATATATATATATATATATATATATATATATATATATATATATATATATATATATATATATATATATATATGTGTGTATGTGTGTATGTGGAGAAATACATGTGTGTGTCAAAAAAGTCTAAATATTTTGAGGCTTGACTGGTTGTCATTTCCCATCAACCTCCTTCATATCTTCCCTGGTGCAGGTTTGTCTGTCCCTCTGCTTATCTGTCGAAGTGACTGTGGGCCTTTTTGCCTGTATACATATATATATATATATATATATATATATATATATATATATATATATATATATATTTATATATATATATATATATATATATATATATATGTGTGTGTGTCCGTCCATCTGTCTGGCTCTCTGGGTCCAGACGGCCCTGGCACCCGGCCTGCTCTCTGCCACATGATTAGCCTGAAAGCAGCTGGGGTGAAATTGATTTGAAGTGGCCTCAAAGCATATGAAAGATTGATGCCTCGCATCAGCGGCAGACACTCCAGTAGTCCCTTCCAGCCTCTAAAATGTCCCTCTTGTCCACTTATTTTTAGAAATACTTGCCGTTTCTTATTTTCGTAAAGAAATGGCAATAATCAAGTTGCCGGTACATGGCAGGAACTTCAGTTTGTTTACTCAGGGCCACTTTGTAGTTATGGCGACGTTCTGAGGGCCAATTGGAAAAGGAAATTATTTCAGAATTTTCTTATCTATGTGAAAATTAAACATATTTTTTTACCTACACTGTTCGAAAAATATTTATCTTAATGTTAGATCCACTATGGACTGGACTCTCACGATTATGTTGGATCCACTATGGACTGGACTCTCACTATTATGTTGGATCCACTATGGACTGGACTCTCACTATTATGTTAGATCCACTATGGACTGGACTCTCACACTATTATTTTAGATCCACTATGGACTGGACTCTCACTATTATGTTAGATCCACTATGGACTGGACTCTCACTATTATGTTAGATCCACTATGGACTGGACTCTCACGATTATGTTAGATCCACTATGGACTGGACTCTCACTATTATGTTAGATCCACTATGGACTGGACTCTCACTATTATGTTAGATCCACTATGGACTGGACTCTCACTATTATGTTAGATCCACTATGGACTGGACTCTCACACTATTATGTTAGATCCACTATGGACTGGACTCTCACACTATTATGTTAGATCCACTATGGACTGGACTCTCACTATTATGTTAGTTCCATTATGGACTGGACTCTCACTATTATGTTAGATCCACCATGGACTGGACTCTTACACTATTATGTTAGATCCACTATGGACTGAACTCTCACACACACACATATATATATATATATATATATATATATATATATATATTGAACAAATCAGAATTCACAACCTCATCTTTTTGAAGATGAACTTCTGGCTCTAGAAGCGAACACAAAGGAAAGTTTTATAACGTTGAAGCAGACGGAAGCCGAGAGTGAGGTCGGCGTGACTTGACAGTGTAAATGTGGAACTTGGAGCCAAGCTTTTTCGACATAAATGGAGTGCTTACCCAGATAAACCAGAAAAACATTCCCGTACAGCTGCAACAAACAAATGTTGGCTAATACTTAACAGGTAATGTAATATTTTAGTTTTTGTTTTTCAGTCAGTACAAATTGGTGTCCTTTTGCATCGGGTTGTGTATTTCAAACACGATGGAGAAGCTAGCTTTTAGGGCTAATTGTCACATTATACTGATGTGTTACTACGATAGCAAAATAGTTCCACTGTGTTTGCTCCTACAATAACAATGTCGATACAGCTTGGTTATTATACATTTTATGGACTGCCAGGTTCAAACACTGATGACATCTACTAAACAAGACAAGAAGCAAGCAATTAAACCGAGACAGAATTAAATTTGGCTCAATTGAGAAGAAACGCGTAAACCTGTAACTTTGTACAGTGTCACTGCGCTCTGAAGAAAGATCGTACGACTCCTCTTTTATTTACACTTTCCCTGATTACATGGCAACAGCAGTTTCTAAGGGTGGGGGGTCGTAAACAGCCATCACCCTTGGTTACAGAACAGTTTCAAAGAAAAGGTCGGTTGAAAGAAAAGGCTGTAAAACAGTACAAAGAAGCGATGCCTGGAGCTTGGGCAGGACCTGCTTTCTCTCCGCTTTGTAGTTCTCAGGTCAAGACACAATCTTTCTGTGGGTTACAACACACCTTCATGTTGTTTCCCATCCTACACAGTGGAGTTTTACAAGCCTTCTTCTTGACAGCTTTTGTCCTCTCGTAAGGCGAGCTGAACTCAATGTGACACAAAGTTTTGTGCTAACTTAGATATAAAAATTATTCTAACACGGAATGTAAATGAAGTATTTTCGGTGGGGGGTAAGTTCTGCAATTTTAAAGTGGTTTAGAGTTAAAATTGATCGTGCGTGTAAAATCTTCCACTCCTTCTTTGTCTCATTTTGTCCACCAAAAGTTTTATGCTGTACGTGAATGCAATAAAGTGAGCTTTTGTTGATGTTATTGACTTGTTGGAGTGCTGATCAGGCATATATGGTCAGTGCTAATCAATGCTAACATGCTATTTAGGCTAGCTGTATGTAAATATTGCATCATTGTTACTCGTTTGTAGCTATATTTAATATCCATTACTTGTATCCTCCTTGTATAGAATTTTTAAACCCTGTTTCCATATGATTTGGGAAATTGTGTTAGATTTGTAAATATAAATGGAATACAATGATTTGCAAATCATTTTCAACCCATATTCAGTTGAATATGCTACAAAGACAACATATTTGATGTTCAAACTCATAAACTTTATTTCTTTTTGCAACACGTGCCAAAGTAGTTGGCATGTTCACCACTGTGTTACATCATCTTTTCTTTTAACCACACTCAATAAACGTTTGGGAACTGAGGAAACTAATTGTTGAAGCTTTGAAAGTGGAATTCTTTCCCATCTTTTTTTTTATGTAGAGCTTCAGTCTTTCAACAGTCCGGGGTCTCCGCTGTCCTATTTACGCTTCATAATGCGCCACACATTTTCCATGGGAGACAGGTCTGGACTGCAGGCGGCCCAGGAAGGTGCCCACACTCTTTTTTTATGAAGCCACGCTGTTGTAACCCGTGCTGAATGTGGCTTGGCATTGTCTTGTTGAAATAAGCAGGGGCGTCCATGAAAAAGACGGCGCTTAGATGGCAGCATATGTTGTTCCAAAACCTGTATGTACCTTTCAGCATTAATAGTTTCTTCACAGATGTGTAAGTTACCCATGCCTTGGGCACTAATGCACCCCCATACCATCACACATGCTGGCTTTTCAACTTTGCGTCGATAACAGTCTGGATGGTTCGCTTCCCCTTTGGTCTGAATGTCACAATGTCGAATATTTCTAAAGACAATTTGAAATGTGGACTCGTCAGACCACAGAACACTTTTCCACTTTGCATCAGTCCATCTTAGATGATCTTGGGCCCATAGAAGCCGGCTGCGTTTTTGGATGTTGTTGATAAATGGCCTTTGCTTTGCATCGTAGAGCTTTAACTTGCACTTACAGATGTAGCGACCAACTGTATTTAGTGACAGTGGTTTTCTGAAGTGTTCCTGAGCTCATGTGGTGATATCCTTTAGAGATTGATGTCGGTTGTTGATACAGTGCCGTCTGAGGGATGGAAGGTCAGGGTCATTCAATGTTGGTTTCCGGCCATGCCGCTTACGTGGAGTGATTTCTCCAGATTCTCTGAACCTTTTGATGATATTATGGAGCGTAGATGTTGAAATCCCTAAATTTCTTGCAATTGCACTTTGAGAAAGGTTGTTCTTAAACTGTTTGACTATTTGCTCACGCAGTTGTGGACAAAGGGGTGTACCTCACCTCATCCTTTCTTGTGAAAGACTGAGCATTTTTTGGGAAGCTGTTTTTATATCCAATCATGGCACCCACCTGTTCCCAATTAGCCTGCACACCTGTGGGATGTTCCAAATAAGTGTTTGATGAGCATTCCTCAACTTTATCAGTATTTATTGCCACCTTTCCCAACTTCTTTGTCACGTGTTGCTGGCATCAAATTCTAAAGTTAATGATTATTTGCAACAACAAAAAAATGTTTATGAATTTAAACAACAAATATGTTGTCTTTGTAGCATATTCAACTGAATATGGCTTGAAAAGGATTTGCAAATCATTGTATTCTGTTTATATTTACATCTAACACAATTTCCTAACTCATATGGAAACAGGATTTGTAGTTTCAGGTTTTTTTTACATAATACACATCACCATTTGACTCTGCGGGCATAAGTGGGTCATACTTTTAATAACATTCAAGCATTAATTATGTAAGGGAAACTTGCAATGAATATTCAAATGTTACTTTCAGTGCAAATGTCCTTTTGCACAGTACATGAAGATAAAAATGTAGGATTCTAACTCCGACCTTGTTCTCACAGCCTTCACTAAACCTGACAAATATCCAGAGGGCCCTTTTGTCTCCCCGTGAATACATCCACTGCACCACCGTCCCTAAAAAAAAAAAAAAAAGCCAACCCTTTTATGTACGTACGCGTTTATTTATGTTTTATTCCTCGTGGCTTAGCGTGAGTCACTTAAGTGTCGCCAATTGAAGACGACGATAACGCTCGCATTTTTGAAATTGAGGACATTTCATGATGATGCCAGCAGACATGCATGCACACGTAAACACTGACGATAATCCCAAACACATACACACAAAAAAAGAGTATTTGGGGGGGGGGGGGGGGGGGG
>NC_084626.1:46157211-46199711 GCF_033978795.1 Nerophis ophidion
ACAGCATCATTCACATGTGAATAATATAAATACAGTCTATTATACAGCATTATTCACATGTGAATACTATAAATACAGTCTATTATACAGCATTATTCACATGTGAATATTATAAATAGTCAATTTTACAGCATCATTCACATGTGAATAATATAAATACAGTCTATTATACAGCATTATTCACATGTGAATAATATAAATACAGTCTATTATACAGCATTATTCACATGGAAATAATATAAATACAGTCTATTATACAGCATTATTCACATGTGAATATTATAAATACAGTCTATTATACAGCATTATTCACATGTGAGTATTATAAATAGTCAATTATACAGCATTATTCACATGTGAATAATATAAATACAGTCTATTATACAGCATTATTCACATGTGAATAATATAAATACAGTCTATTATACAGCATTATTCACATGTGGATAATATAAATACAGTCTATTATACAGCATTATTCACATGTGGATAATATAAATAACGTCTATTATACAGCATTATTCACATGTAAATAATATACATACAGTCTATTATACAGCATTATTCACATGTGAATATTATAAATAATCAATTATACAACATTATTTACATGTGAATAATATAAATACAGTATATTATACAGCATTATTCACATGTGAATAATATAAATACAGTCTATTATACAGCATTATTCACATGTGAATAATATAAATACAGTCTATTATACAGCATTATTCACACGTGAATAATATAAATACAGTCTATTATACAGCGTTATTCACATGTGATTAATATAAATACTGTCTATTATACAGCATTATTCACATGTGAATAATATAAATACAGTCCATTATACAGCATTATTCACATGTGAATATTATAAATACAGTCTATTATACAGAATTTTTCACATGTGAATATTATAAATAGTCAATTATACAGCATTATTTACATGTGAATAATATAAATACAGTCTATTATACAGCATTATTCACATGTGAATAATATAAATACAGTATATTATACAGCATTATTCACATGTGAATAATATAAATACAGTCTATTATACAGCATTATTCACATGTGAATAATATAAATACAGTCTATTATACAGCATTATTCACATGTGAATAATATAAATACAGTCTATTATGCAGCATTATTCACATGTGGATAATATAAATAGAGTCAATTATACAGCATTATTTACATGTGAATAATGTAAATACAGTCTGTTCTACAGCATTATTCACATGTGAATACTATAAATACAGTCTATTATACAGCATTATTCACATGTGAATATTATAAATAGTCAATTATACAGCATCATTCACATGTGAATAATATAAATACAGTCTATTATACAGCATTATTCACATGTGAATAATATAAATACAGTCTATTATACAGCATTATTCACATGGAAATAATATAAATACAGTCTATTATACAGCATTATTCACATGTGAATATTATAAATACAGTCTATTATACAGCATTATTCACATGTGAGTATTATAAATAGTCAATTATACAGCATTATTCACATGTGAATAATATAAATACAGTCTATTATACAGCATTATTCACATGTGAATAATATAAATACAGTCTATTATACAGCATTATTCACATGTGGATAATATAAATACAGTCTATTATACAGCATTATTCACATGTGGATAATATAAATAACGTCTATTATACAGCATTATTCACATGTAAATAATATACATACAGTCTATTATACAGCATTATTCACATGTGAATATTATAAATAATCAATTATACAACATTATTTACATGTGAATAATATAAATACAGTCTATTATACAGCATTATTCACATGTGAATAATATAAATACAGTATATTATACAGCATTATTCACATGTGAATAATATAAATACAGTCTATTATACAGCATTATTCACACGTGAATAATATAAATACAGTCTATTATACAGCGTTATTCACATGTGATTAATATAAATACTGTCTATTATACAGCATTATTCACATGTGAATAATATAAATACAGTCCATTATACAGCATTATTCACATGTGAATATTATAAATACAGTCTATTATACAGAATTTTTCACATGTGAATATTATAAATAGTCAATTATACAGCATTATTTACATGTGAATAATATAAATACAGTCTATTATACAGCATTATTCACATGTGAATAATATAAATACAGTATATTATACAGCATTATTCACATGTGAATAATATAAATACAGTCTATTATACAGCATTATTCACATGTGAATAATATAAATACAGTCTATTATACAGCATTATTCACATGTGAATAATATAAATACAGTCTATTATGCAGCATTATTCACATGTGGATAATATAAATAGAGTCAATTATACAGCATTATTTACATGTGAATAATGTAAATACAGTCTGTTCTACAGCATTATTCACATGTGAATAATATAAATACAGTCTATTATACAGCATTATTCACATGTGAATATTATAAATAGTCAATTATACAGCATTATTTACATGTGAATAATATAAATACAGTCTATTATACAGCATTATTTACATGTGAATAATATAAATACAGTCTATTATACAGTGTTCCTAAAAAATCAGATGTACCACACCCCTGACGCATTTTTGTCTCTAAATTTGGCCCCCCTGAGTCAAAATAATTGACCAGGTTCTAAACCCAGTGTGTGTGTGTGTGTGTGTGTGTGTGTGTGTGTGTGTGTGTGTGTGTGTGTGTGTCATCTCCCTTAGGACCTCTCTATGGGTGAGTCAGTCTGGTTGCAGTAATCACTCGGTCCACTCCAAACCTGATTTCAGCAGATTGTTTCATTTTGTTTTCCTGCGCTCCTGCAGCCAATCCTCCCCTTCTCCACTTCACAACCAGCCGCCCGTTTCATTCTGTGGGCTCTTTTGTTTTATTTCCTTTTCAGGCCGCTCTCATCTGACTTTCCCTGCTCTGTCAAAGCTGCCCCTTGCCCGCCTTCCTTTTGCACCTTCTTTACTTCCTCTGGGTAATGTCCGCTGATTGATGGAGCTTGTTTGGCTTTAATTACACTGCAGGTGAGTGGACAGGTCCGTCTGTGCCCGTGGAGCAGAAAACTCAACCTAGTTAGCTTATAGATTGGATTTCTCAAAGTGGAAACACTGGAGGTCTACAGTTCTTGTTGTTTCTTACTCCTGCAAAAACCTGCTTGCGTTCCTATTCTTCTTACATTGGTCTATTTAATTACTGTATTTCCTTGAAATAATTATTTTAAAACCTCGTCTCACTCCGGTGCTTACCAAAGGCATGCGGTAAATTTAGGCCTGTGCTTAAAAATTTGAGTGTGATGTAAGGATACCATCATGGAAAGCACATTTAATAAAAAACATTATGATGGTCTTACCTTTACTTATAAATGAAGTCCATGTGCAGCTCCTTCTGATCAAAAGCATCGATAACTTGTTTATAGAAGTCTTCCTTATCTTTCTTCAGTTTTAAAAGTCTCTCTGTCTCGATGGAGATTTTCTTTTAGTACCTCCTGCTTCCATTGAAAGTCCAGTTTAGAAAATTTTAGACATGTAATCCTCCATGTTAAAAGTGCAAGCGAGAGGAAAAAATAAACTCTTGCTGCTTGTTGTCACTTCTTCTGCAGCCGAGTAGTCGCAAGAAGGATCACTAGCGCCCTCTACCACCAGGAGGTGGGAGTCGTTCAATGACTCACATTTGACACACGCAGCTACGGTATATTAATAAAACATAGCTGCTTACTGTTCTTTTTAGCATATTCAATAGCTTGGACCTTAAATCCTACTGAATAACTCTTAATCTTCTTCCCTTTATGCGATTTCAAATGATTGAAATCAGCCTCCTCCATTTTCAAAATGACGACAGGTGAGGTGAAGTCGATTATATTTATATAGCACTTTTTCTCTAGTGACTCAAAGCGCTTTACATAGTGAAACATACATAGTGAAAAAAGTCCATTCTATGTGTCACACTTGATCATTTCGCGATATTGCCATATTTTTGCTGAAAGGATTTAGTAGAGAACATCGATGATAAAGTTCGCAACTTTTGGTCGCTAATAAAAAAGCCTTGCCTGTACCGGAAGTAGCAGACGATGTGCGCGTGACATCACGGGTTGTGGAGCTCCTCACATCTGAACATTGTTTACAATCATGGCCACCAGCAGCGAGAGCGATTTGGACCGAGAAAGCGACGATTTCCCCATTAATTTGAGCGAGGATGAAAGATTTGTGGATGAGGAAAGTGAGAGTGAAGGACTAGGAAAAAAAAAAGAAAAAAAAGACAAGGGCAGTGGGAGCGATTCAGATGTTATTAGACACATTTAGTAGGATAATCCTGGAAAATCCCTTATCTGCTTATTGTGTTACTAGTGGAGGGGTGTGGCCACGGGTGTGGTGACCGCCATTGTCCCCGAGGGAAGCCACTTTTCTCGACTAGGCGAAGGCAGCTCTTGGGGCTGGGCTGAGATTTATTTTTTTCCCCTCCTCCATGGTGTAAGCATCCGACAAATGGGGGCAGCCGGTGGGAGAAGGCAAGAGAGTCCGCAGCTGCAGAAGGAATGACGCAAGCTCTCCGCTCATGTCTACGGTAAGATCCGAAACCTGCCGGTTGACATGTGGTAGGGAACCATGTTCGCTTGACCACTCTGTTCCATAGTAAAGCTTCATTGTCATCTTTCGGGAAACTAAACAAGGAAACACTGGCTGTGTTTGTGTTGCTAAAGGCAGCTGCAATACACCGCTTCCCACCTACATCTTTCTTCTTTGACGTCTCCATTATTAATTGGACAAATTGCAAAAGATTCAGCAACACAGATGTACAGAATGCACGCGTCATCATACCGCAACCTTTTCAGCAGGATAATTTGCGCAAAATTTCAAATTGCAATTTAGTAAACTAAAAAGGCCGTATTGGCATGTGTTGCAATGTTAATATTTCATCATTGATATATAAACTATCAGACTGCGTGGTCGCTAGTAGTGGGTTTCGGTAGCCCTTTAATAAGTTGGTCCTGCTGGAGATGCCGAGCGTAACCTCAGAAAGTCCCTCCAATCAAAAGCATGCATGATGCAAGCAGTGGAGTCTGTCAATACATTCCTGCTCATCACATTCTCATTGGTCAAGTTGATGCTTCAAGTCCGGCCAAAACAACCTTCAGGCTACAGGGAAATGATGCTTTAATATTGCAGAATGGCGTCTGATCATGTTGGACCGGGGTGAACACACTGAAGCATTAGACTGAAACACGGAAGACTGGGTCATCCAATATTGATGCCGTCTTGACACCTTGTTTTCCTGCACACTTAGATGTCCCGGACTGGCCTCGGACTTGCGTTGCATATAGCTGCAAAATAACATATATAAATATGTTATTTTATATATATGTTATTTTTATATATGTTATATGTCATCAGCATAGCTTTCACTGCTATGCTGATGACACCCAACTCTACATGCCCCTAAAGCTGACCAACACGCCGGATTGTAGTCAGTTGGAAGCGTGTCATAATGAAATAAAAAAATGGATGTCCGCTAATTTTTTGTAACTTAATGCCAAAAAAACGGAAATGCTGATTATCGGTCCTGCTAGACACCGACCTCTATTTAATAATACAAATTTAATATTTGACAACCAAATAATAAAACAAGGTGACTCGGTAAAAATCTTTGACCCAACTCTCTCCTTTGAGTCACACATTAAAAGCGTTACTAAAACGGCCTTCTTTCATCTCCGTAATATCGCTAAAATTCGCTCCATTTTGTCCACTAACGACGCTGAGATCATTATCCATGCGTTTGTTACGTCTCGTCTCGATTACTGTAACGTATTATTTTGGGGTCTCCCCATGTCTAGCATTAAAAGATTACAGTTGGTACAAAATGCGGCTGCTAGACTTTTGACAAGAACAAGAAAGTTTGATCACATTACGCCTGTACTGTATATACCTTTATATACATATATACATACATATATACCTATACTGTATATACCTTTATATACATATATACATACATATATACCTATACTGTATATACCTTTATATACATATATACATACATATATACCTATACTGTATATACCTTTATATACATATATACATACATATATACCTATACTGTATATACCTTTATATACATATATACATACATATATACCTATACTGTATATACCTTTATATACATATATACATACATATATACCTATACTGTATATACCTTTATATACATATATACATACATATATACCTATACTGTATATACCAGTTATATACATATATACATACATATATACCTATACTGTATATACCTTTATATACATATATACATACATATATACCTATACTGTATATACCCTTATATACATACATATATACCTATACTGTATATACCCTTATATACATACATATATACCTATACTGTATATACCTTTATATACATATATACATACATATATACCTATACTGTCTCACCTGCACTGGCTTCCTGTGCACTTAAGATGTGACTTTAAGGTTTTACTACTTACGTATAAAATACTACACGGTCTAGCTCCAGCCTATCTTGCCGATTGTATTGTACCATATGTCCCGGCAAGAAATCTGCCTTCAAAAGACTCCGGCTTATTAGTGATTCCTAGAGCCCAAAAAAAGTCTGCGGGCTATAGAGCGTTTTCCGTTCGGGCTCCAGTACTCTGGAATACCCTCCCGGTAACAGTTCGAGATGCTACCTCAGTAGAAGCATTTAAGTCTCACCTTAAAACTCATCTGTATACTCTAGCCTTTAAATAGACCTCCTTTTTAGACCAGTTGATCTGCCGCTTCTTTTCTTTTTTTCTCCTACGTCCCCCCCTCCCTTGTGGAGGAGGTCCGGTCCGATGACCATGGATGAAGTACTGGCTGTCCAGAGTCGAGACCCAGGATGGACCGCTCGCCTGTGTATCGGTTGGGGACATCTCTACGCTGCTGATCCGCCTCCGCTTGGGATGGTTTCCTGTGGACGGGACTCTCGCTGCTGTCTTGGATCCGCTTTGAACTGAACTCTCGCGGCTGTGTTGGATCCTATATGGATTGAACTTTCACAGTATCATGTTAGACCCGCTCGACATCCATTGCTTTCGGTCCCCTAGAGGGGCTGGGGGGTTGCCCACCTCTGAGGTCCTCTCCAAGGTTTCTCATAGTCAACATTGTCACTGGCGTCCCACTGGATGTGAATTCTCCCTGCCCACTGGGTGTGAGTTTTCCTTGCCCTTTTGTGGGTTCTTCCGAGGATGTTGTAGTCGTAATGGTTTGTGCAGTCCTTTGAGACATTTGTGTGTTGGGGCTATATAAATAAACATTGATTGATTGATTGACATTGAAAAAAAAAAAGCCCTAGTGGTGGATTGTGAGCTGTTAAAACCTTGTCAGGTCCCCAGCTCCCATTGCTACTTAGAAATGTGCAGCGGTATAACACATGGCATTACCCAATGCCCACAGCAACAAGAGAGAGCACGCGTGTGATTGCTGTCATCAACGCTGAATGAACATTGACGTCTCCCTCGTTGAATTGTTGTATCTTGATGGACCCTTAACTTTCTAATAAGTGCGCCGCACATCCTCTCAGCTCCCCGCCTCTAATCACTATCGCCGTCTCACGTTTGATCATAGCCGACATGTTATCTCCTAAGTTCACTCCTACGGTTTACGCCGCTCCGAGTCGATTACAACTCATGCGACGTATTGAAGGCTTCTCACTCAACCTCGGCTTGCATTAAAAGTAACAGTAGAGTTGAAAAGCAACGTGTGCTTGATCTTGTTTCATTGGATGCATTAAACCAGGGGTGTCCAAACTATGGCTACATACCTCTTCTACGGCGTATATTAAATGTGTCATCTCGTGGACTGCAAGAATTCCATCCAACCATCCAACTTCTTCTGCTTATCCGAGGTCGGGTCGCAAGGGCAGCCGCCTAAGCATTCACTTGGTCCAGCTCTTCCCGGGGGATCCTGAGACGGTCCCAGGCCAGCCGGGAGACATAGTCTTCCCAACGTGTCCTGGGTCATTCCTCGTGGCCTCCTACCGGTCGGACGGTCCCTCAACGCGTCGGTGGTATCCTGACCAGCCATCATCAAGTCCATCCTTACCTCCTCCATCACCGTGTGGTTCCCTGGCGCCACAGTCCGGGACAAGCATCGATTGCAGCGCATGGTACGTGCTGCTGAGAAGGTGATTGGCTGCAAACTTCCACCCCTCCAGGACCTGTTCTCCTCCAGGACCAGGAGGCGTGTGGGTCGGATTACAGCTGACTCTTCTCACCCTGGACACAAAATATTCTCCCCTCTTCCCTCAGGCAGGAGACTACGGTCCATCCAGACCCACATCTCTCGCCATCTAAAGAGTTTCTTCCCCTCGGCCATCAGACACGTGAACAATAACAGGATCTGATAGCTCAGTTACAGCTATTGTTATTCTATTCTGTGTTGTATCTCTTTTATGTTGCACCATTGCGCCAAGTAAAATTCCTAGTTTGTGAACCCGTTCTCAAACAATGGCAATAAAACCTTTTCTGATTCTGATTCTGATTCTGAGATGCCCGAACCACCTCATCTGGCTCCTCTCCATGTGGAGGATCAGTGGCTTTACTTTGAGTTCCTCCCGGATGGCAGAGTTTCTCACCCTATCTCTAAGGGAGAGACCTAAACTCATTTTGGCCGTTTGTACCCGTGATCTTGTCCTTTCAGTCATAACCCAAAGCTCATGACCATAGGTGAGGATGGGAACGTAGATCGATCGGTAAATTGAGAGCTTTGCCTTCCGGCTCAGCTCCTTCTTCACCACAACAGATCGATACAGCGTCCGCATTGCTGAAGACGCCGCACCGATCCGCCTGTCGATCTCGCCATCCACTCTTCCCCCACTCGTGAACAAGACTCCTAGGTACTTGAACTCTTCCACTCGGGGCAGGGTCTCTTCCCCAAGCCGCAGATGGTACTCCACCCTTTTCCGGGCGAGAACCATGGACTCGGACTTGGAGTTGCTGATTCTCACACTCGGCTGCAAACCGATCCAGTGAGAGCTGAAGATCCCGGCCAGATGAAGCCATCAGGACCACATCATCTGCAAAAAGCAGAGTTCTAATCCTGCGGCCACCAAACCGGAGCCCCTTAACGCTTTGACTGTGCCCAGAAATTCTGTCCATAAAAGTTATAAACAGAATCGGTGACAAAGGACCGATTCTGCGTGAGTTCCTTAGGTCAATAACAATGAAGTGTACTTTTTTCGAAATTCCAACCAAAGCATTTACTTATGTGACCCAATCCAAACAACTTTCTATATATAGATAATAATGCGTCAAAAATCATTGTCAATAAAAGCACTCAATTTCTTAACGGCCGTATAATGCACACGCGTCCATTTGGTCCCTCTTACTGTGCCGTAGCGGAGAACTCTGCTGCAGTTCACTAGTAACTGATGAGCCACAAGGGAGCAGAAAGGGACAAACGAAAGTCAGCCTCATAGAAATATCAGGTTCAAAGCCACAGCAAGTTGTTCTCCCGACAAGAAACGACCAGGCTTTGCCGTGAGGAGAGACCACATCCCTGCAGCAAACACCTGCTGGGCGCGTCATAAGAGGTGGGTTGTGCTTCACTTCAGTGTTCAGATTACGTGATAACGTTTAGATTGTTACTGTGACTGATATAGTAAGTAAGATGACAAACAAGCTCAACAGAAATGAAAGAATGCATTTCAGTGCAGGTAAGTTGGATGCACGGTTGCAACTTTAGCGACTCGGCTGCAGCCAACAACATGGGGGAAACATGGCGTTAACATTTGGTTATGTTAACATTTGGTGACGTTGACATTTGAAGACGTTAACGTTGGGTGACATTAACAGCTGTCAGGTTCAAACACTGATGATATCTATTAAACAGACAAAGAAGCAAGGAATTAAACAGACACAAAATTCAATTTAGCTCATTTGAGGAGAAACGTCTGGGCTGCACTCTTTCTACATTCTCCCACCACGCTCTGACGAAAGATTGTACCACTCCTCTTTTATTTGGACTTTCCCTGATTACATAGCACAGCTGTTTTTAAAGGAAGGTGGGGGGGGGGGAGGTCATAAACAGCCGTCTCCTTTGGTTACAAAACAGTTCAAAGAAAAGTTTCCTGAAGGGGGGTCAGGTCCTGCCTTCTCTCCGCTTTGTAGATCTGGGGTCAAGACAAAATCTTCCTGTGGATTACAATACATCAAATAAACCGACACCTTCATGTCGCTTCCCATCCTACACAGTGGAGTTTTACTAGCCTTTTGATTGGTAAGATCAAAGACAGCTTGTGTCTGCTCGCCGGGAACTCATGCAAACACAAAACTTTGTCATAACTTAGATACTGTTTGTCTAACAACGGCGACATCATCATCCTCCATGTCTGCGCCAGGTAAAACTTCTACTGTATAAAAATGAGTTAGCTTTGCATTTTAACTATCAATAGTTATCATAATCAGCTGGGTTCCTCATACCGTACATTGTAACGTTAATGTAAAGTTTTATTTTGTAGTTTTATACTTTTGCAAAAGAGAATTCTGGCTGCCTGAAATGTAGAGTAACTTATTTTATAAAATGTTCCAGTTGAGTCCTCAATTCCAAAATGACTAGCAGGCTGAATATTACATTTTGTTAATTAAGAGAGAAGGTTAATATAATGTCAATCAGCAATATAAAGGCCATTAACTTTTACAACATGTAATATAAAGAATATCATAAGCATTTATTCAAGTAGAAATATCAGAGATTACAGCTGGGATAGGCTCCGTCCTCCGGTGACCCCAAAAGGGACAAGAGGTAGAAATTGAAAAATGGATATGACCGAACATCTTTGACATTTTAAAGCGTGGTCATAACAATCAACATTTTGTGTTATTTATGCGTCAAGCTGGTATCTAAACATGGAAGTGTAGCTCCTCCTCTTAGTGCAAGTGCTCCTAAAGCAGGAATCAAAATTCTGTATTTCCACAAAATACAAAATCTGACAAGACACCAGTTTTTTTTTTTAAATTGTCATTTAGTCATGTTTTTTATTTTTGTGTTTAAAAAGCATACAATATTTTTTCATCCATTCATCCATCCATCCATCCATCCATTTCCTACTGTTTGTTGCGTTCGGGGTCGCGGGGGGTTGCTGGAGCCTGTATCAGCTGCATTCGGGTGGAACGCGGGGTACACCCTAGACAAGTCGCCACTTAATCGCAGATAATATGTTTCATGAAAGCAAATGAACTGTCCATTCATGGTGTTAAAACTTGAAAAGTATCCGTCTAGAGTACACTAATTAATGATGAAAAATTATATATATATATATGATTAATCACAATTAATTTTGAGTTAACTATGAACAAAATGTGATTAATGACGATAACATATTGTTGTAATTGTTATATATATATATATATATATATATATATATATATATATATATATGTATATATATATAAATATATATATATATATATATATGTATATATATAAATATATACATATATATATATATATATATATATATATATATATATATATATATATATATATATATATATATTCCATTTACATTTGTGATCTTAAAATAAACCTTAAAATAAACAAATACGAATGATATTGTTATTATAAGTGCTAACGCAGACGGACTATTTCAGCGGCGTGTTGATAGCAGTGAGCTAATGCTAGCTTTTTGTTGACACACTTTAAGCCAACGGCTGCTGCTGCTTGCTCTCAAACTTCCTAAAATTAAATTCGAGATTATAATTCATGCATCTGTCACCTGGTAGTTGGCAGTTGCGGCTGGTCAACCCCAAAAGAAGCTTCCTGCGGGTTATTTTTTAACCCTTTGTGTGGATTGTGATTGAATCTTCATCCAAACGAAATATAGTGAGCGCCCCGGTCAGTTGGCATCCCAGCGAGAGTGGAAATATTACAGTAAGTGTTCGTTTTATTTTGGTCCGTTCAGGTTAGTTTGTATGTTTAGAGTGGAAATATTATAGTAACTGTTTGTTTTATCTTGTTTGTTTTATCTTTTTAGACCAGTTGATCTGCCGCTTCTTTTCTTTCTCCTATGTCCCCCCCTCCCTTGTGGAGGGGGTCCGGTCTGATGACCATGGATGAAGTACTGACTGTCCAGAGTCGAGACCCAGGATGGACCGCTCGTCGGGACCCAGGATGGACTGCTCGCCTGTATCGGTTGGGGACATCTCTACGCTGCTGATCCGCTTGAGATGGTTTCCTGTGGACGGGACTCTCGCTGCTGTCTTGGAGCCACTATGGATTGAACTTTCACAGTATCATGTTAGACCCGCTCGACATCCATTGCTTTCGGTCCCCTAGAGGGGGGGGGTTGCCCACATCTGAGGTCCTCTCCAAGGTTTCTCATAGTCAGCATTGTCACTGGCGTCCCACTGGATGTGAATTCTCCCTGCCCACTGGGTGTGAGTTTTCCTTGCCCTTTTGTGGGTTCTTCCGAGGATGTTGTGGTCGTAATGATTTGTGCAGTCCTTTGAGACATTTGTGATTTGGGGCTATATAAATAAACATTGATTGATTGATTGATTGATCTTTAGCACCTAGCAAAGCTGCGGATGCTACAGTGTCACAATGAAACTGTATCCATTCCTCGGCTTCTCAAACTTATTGCTCGTCCTCTTTGTGTTCGGGCTCAAAACTATAGGGTCCTGGATCATAATTTTCCCCAAATGTGCTCACTAAGTCTGCTTTGTTGTTGATGAGAAAGGGATCTGTGGTTCCTAGCGTGTGACTTATGTCTCAAAATAGCTCGGGAATCTCAGTAAGACCGATACTATTTTGATCATATCTATTTATCTGCAATATTTGGAAGTCTTTTGCTGTCATAAATCATATGAATAGAATAACAGCTTCATTATAGATGCAACTTGTTTTTCCACTCGACTGCTACTCTAATGATACATCATTGGTGTTGCTGTAAAGGCCATTTTAAGTTTGCTGTACTTAATATTCCGTGGTGACCCCGGGAATGTGTGAGGCTATCCGCATTCTTTCACCTTTTACTGGAATAAATGAGGGATATGATCAATGCAAGCGAGGAGCCCGTAGTTAGAATTAATGACCATCAGCCTCGTCTGCAATTTGTCTGCCGCGGTATTGACTCGTCTTATTTCACTGTCTAATTTGTTATTGCTCCACACATCTCTTTCCCTGGGGCCATTTCAAGCGTCTCATTGTGAGCCATTGCCAGTTGGCTGATGAACGCCTCCAAGAATGTTTCAGGCTATTTGTGCATATTGGATATTGTAAATAGTACATCTTGTGATATTTTATTGAAGCCGTGCAGCAGTGGAATAATCCCACCCGCCCGGTATAAAACGCACCGGGTTCTTTGTGCCTCGTCGCTTTTTCCCTGTTAATTGGTTTCTTTTTCGGTGTATATCAAGGGTTATTTTCACTGTTTGCATGTTTGGCGCCAAACGAGGCAGCAACCACACAAATCCGTCATATTGAGTTGAAAAAAGACTTGCTATCCCTGACAGTGATCACCGACTTTTTGGACCGGTACGTTAGCAGCGGCGTGAAAATGCCAGAGGCCTTTGTCCACATCACCGTGTCGAACTCAAGGCCCAGGGGCCAGAACTTGCCCGCCACATAGCTTTAGGTGGTCCGCGGAGGCCTGAAATAATGTTTGGGTCCGTAAAGTACCTTCTATTTTACTAATAAATGTTTTCGGTGTTTCCATTTTGATAGAAAAAATTAATGTAATGCATTAAATTGCAGACCATTTCGACGTTATTGTTATCCAACATTGCAACAAATATCATATTTTCATACTTTCCACATTTTTTTTTTCAAAATACCAATGAATACATGTTTGACTTATATATAAAATATGTCCCGATACCAAAATATTGTTATACGGAAAAAACTAGTACACACACATATATATATATATATATATATATACATATATATATATATTGTTTTGTGGTTTGTGCAGCCCTTTGAGACACTAGTGATTTAGGGCTATATAAGTAAACATTGATTGATTGATTGATTTATATATATATATATATATATATATATATATATATATATATATATATATATATGTATGTATGTATGTATGTATGTATGTATATATGTGTGTGTGTATATATATATATATATATATATATATATATATGTATATATATATGTATGTATGTATGTATATATATGTATATATGTGTGTGTGTATATATATATATATATATATATAAATATATATATATATATATATATATATATATATATATATATATATATATATATATATATAAATATATATATGTATACACACACATGCCATAATATACATAACACACACACATATGTATGTACATATATATGTATATATATATATATATAAATGAACATTTATGGTGACTTTAATCGCATATAACTCTAAATCGAAAAACTACTTTTTCTACATTACAATTCTGTTGAAGTGTACGACACGATCTGTGGCTGTTTTAACTGTCTTACTTTAAATCGAATTAAAATAATTAAGTGGCAGGTCAGTTGCCAGAATAAAAAAAAACAGTGGTAATGTATTTCTATTTCCACTAGTATGTTTAAAAAAAAAACACTATAATTTACAGTAAAAAAAAACAAAAACAACAAATAGTTGTACTGTTTTCCATTTTTACAGTATTACTTGATGTTGTAAAAGAACAACAACAACACTGTATATGTCACAGTAAAATTCTGGTGACTATCAGTTTTTTATTGTAAAATCTACAGATATTTTTAATACAACCAATATAAATATTTATTATTCAAATATATGGGGGAAAAAAAAAAAAAGTAAATGAGTCATGACCTGTCACCCGGGTCATGACCTGGTTTGTGTTTGGTAGTTTTTCTGTTCCAGTCTGTTTCCTGAGTGCACCCTCTTTACCTGTCCTCTGTTGGTTTCCATGGCCACCAATTCTCCTCACCTGTCTTAGTTTTGCAATTAGT
The DNA here is from genome assembly GCF_033978795.1 of Nerophis ophidion. Taxonomy (NCBI): domain Eukaryota; kingdom Metazoa; phylum Chordata; class Actinopteri; order Syngnathiformes; family Syngnathidae; genus Nerophis; species Nerophis ophidion. Next base: position 46,172,240 of record NC_084626.1, read on the forward strand.
GTTCCCACCAGGTATTTTGGTTCATCACTCCCCTTTTTATTTTCCTGTCACCCAGCAGGAGTTGCTAGGTCAGTGTTTGCCACAGACAACATTTACCTTCTCCTGGAAATTGTGTTAGATGTAAATATTAACGGAATATAATGATTTGCAAATCCTTTTCAAGCCATATTCAGTTGAATATGCTACAAAGACAACATATTTGATGTTCAAACTCATAAACATTTTTTTGTTGTTGCAAATAATCATTAACTTTAGAATTTGATGCCAGCAACACGTGACAAAGAAGTTGGGAAAGGTGGCAATAAATACTGATAAAATTGAGGAATGCTCATCAAACACTTATTTGGAACATCCCACAGGTGTGCAGGCTAATTGGGAACAGGTGGGTGCCATGATTGGCTATAAAAACAGCTTCCCCAAAAAATGCTCAGTCTTTCACAAGAAAGGATGGGGCGAGGTACACCCCTTTGTCCACAACTGCGTGTGCAAATAGTCAAACAGTTTAAGAACAACCTTTCTCAAAGTGCAATTGCAAGAAATTTAGGGATTTCAACATCTACGCTCCATAATATCATCAAAAGGTTCAGAGAATCTGGAGAAATCACTCCACGTAAGCAGCATGGCCGGAAACCAACATTGAATGACCGTGACTTTGCATCATTTTCAGCAAACCGCATTGTAAAATGAGTAAAACCCCTGCCAAATCCCCCCCCCCCCCCCCCCCCCCCCACACACACACACACACAGTAAATGGGCCAAATGAATCCGTAGAGAAGGCCCAAATTTCTTAAAATCAGTCCAGATTTTTTTAATGGACTTTACAGTAACACATACAATATACCGTATTTCCTTGAATTGCCGCCGGGGCGCTAATTAATTTAAAACATCTTCTCACTCCGGCACTTACCAAAGGCATGCGGTAAATTTGAGTGTGATGTAAGGATAAAATCATGAAAAGCACATTTCATAAAAAAAAAAACACAAAATTATGGTCTTACCTTTACTTATAAATGAAGTCCATGCGCAGCTCCTTCTGATCAAAAGCATCAAAAATTTGTTTATAAAAGTCTTCCTTATCTTTCTTCAGTGTTAAAAGTCTCTCTGTCTCGGTGGAGATCTTCTTTTATTACCTCCTGCTTCCATTGAAAGTCCAGTTTAGAAAATTTTAAATATGTAATCCTCCATGTTAAAAGTGCAAGCGAGAGGAAAAAAATAAACTCTTGCTGCTTGTTGTCACTTCTTCTGCAGCCGAGTAGTCGCAAGAAGTATCACTAGCGCCCTCTACCACCAGGAGGCGGGAGTCATTTAATGACTCATATTTGACACACGCAGCTACGGTATATTAATAAAACATAGCTGCTTACTGTTCGTTTTAGCATATTCAATAGCTTGGACCTTAAATCCTACTGAATAGCTCTTAATCTTCTTCCCTTTATGCGATTTCAAATGATTGAAATCAGCCTCCTCCATTTTGAAAATGACGACAGGTGAAGTATCACTCGTGACGTGACGAGTTTGACCCGGAGGAAATTCTAGGCATATACTAATTATTTGGCAAAACGAGTTTAACCCGGCGGCAATTCAAGGAAATACGGTATATTCACAAGAAAGTGATCAGAAGAAATAGTCCTGTCTCAAACAGTGAAGGATGAGGGGGAAAAATAATACTAATACAAGCAATGAATTTGAGGACATATCAGAAAATGTCATGCAGAGAAAATAACATTATAGACTCTGCCTGATGCAGTACAGTCACAGCGGGGGGGCTGAAATACAGAAGCAGGCATGCTAAAATATACGGCAAAAAAAATAAATACATCTGTTTTGATCTTCGCAGGAGGAAAAAGTATTGATTTGAAGTTTCATAAGGCAGGCAAACTTCTGCCTACAAATGAGATGCGGTGTGCCAAGGCAGACTAGAGGAGAAGGACCCCGGGGCTACGATGACCGCGGACCCCGGCGAAGAATCCACCGTCTGATCTCCAGTCAGAGGCTGAGGACTTCTTTAAATTCAATTGCCATATATTTACCTTTTTTTTTTTTAGCTCCTCACAGGGAGGAAGCTCTCTCATCCTGTTTACCAGCCGCCTGTGTCTGCTGGCAATGGAAAACTCTTCTGCAGTCGGGATAAAAAAATGAAATAAAATACAAAAATCTAATGTTTTGTTTTCCTTCATTGAACTGCAACCCGTGTGCACATCTGCTGTGTCCATCTGTTGGATAGAAGATGGTCGTGTTTGTTTGTGAACAAACCTTGCTGGCGTTCTCAAGCATTTGTTGTTTTTTTCTGATTGGCTTCAACATTCTAAAGTCTGCACTTTTTTTTGTTTTTGTTTTGTTGACTTCTACTTTTTAATAAAACTACTGTGTGGAGAGGCGGAGCCGACGGTCCGACGGTGGGGCAGGGTGCGCTGGAGCCTTGCCCAAGATGGCTGCAAGGAGGCGGAGAATGCGGCTGGGTGGAGAGGCAAGGCGTGCCGGGAGCGACGCCACAATCAATTCTGACGGCTACTTGCCGCGAGTCCGGCCAGTGCGCTCACGAGAGCCCACAAGGGATTGTTCTCCCCCGCCTAAGGTGGTCCAGCCAGGTTGGGCGCCAAATGTGATAGTCGCTTGCTGTCGTCGTGCGGGTTCAATGGACCACCCAGAAAGGACATGGCTTTTGAGCAGGTTTGACTTCTTTATTTTGCAATAAAGTTTTGTCTTAAGACGGATCGCTTTTCAGTTGCTCCATTCCACAACTCTTTCAGCCGCCATGGTCGTCGTCCTCGTCTATGGCTCGCTCTCTGTTGCTCTCCTCCTTCTCCCCTTTTATGCAGCGTAAGGAGAAATGTTAATCGCACCTGAATTAAATTGCGGCGTCGCTCCCGGCACGCCCGCCTCCCCGCTCAGCCGCATTCTCCGCCTCCTTGCCGCCATCTTGGTCAGGCACCCAGCATGCCCTGCCCCGCTGTCAGACCGTCGGCTCCGCCTCTTTACATACTGTATCTCAAAAACCTCTACCAAAGGCCAAGAACCTAATATTCGGTTGCCAGGTTACATGCGGGGATAACATGGTTATAGTTTGATTACCTGCCAATCAGGCAGGGTAAGTGTCATTTTTACAAGTTATTAAAAAAAAATATGTCAATATACAATAAATATAGCTGTGATAGGTAAAAAATATGGTTGCTTGTATTTTCCGGACTATAAGGCGCACTTAAAGATCCTTTCATGTTACCAAAACCCGACAGTGCACCTTACAACCTGATGAGCCTAATGTAGGGAATCATTTTGGTGGTGCTTACCAACCTCGAAAGTATTTTATTTGGCAATAAACGAAATTTTAGGTGTGCCCAGTAGATGGCAGTCACACATAAGAGATACGTGTAGACTGCAATATGATGGCAGTCACGCATAAGAGATACGTATAGACTGCAACATGATGGCAGTCACACATAAGAGATGCGTGTAGACTACTAAATGTAAAGTATTGTCAGGCTTGCCTCTGACATTTTGTTTGTGTTTTAGTTTTTCCTCTGTGTGTATTTAGTATTTCCTGTCTTTAGTTCCTGTCAGCACTCTTATTTTGGTTCAGTTTCCTGTTTGTCTCGCTGAGTGCTGTGTCCCCTCAGATGCGGCTGATTGGCACCTAGCCACACCTGATGTCAATCAGCCCAATTCTATTTGAGCCTGTTTTTGTCCTCCAGTCAGTTGCTAGATTATTGTCGCTCCTGTCGTTGCTACCTTTCATGTCGCGTCGAATCTTATCTTGTCAATGCAGCGTTGCGGTAAGCTATATTTGATGGTAGTTTGTAGCTTACTGTCTTTTGTTCCTTGCTTCCAAGTTTGTTTTCATATTATAAGTACGACTTATGTTTCTAGCTCGATACCTGCTAGCTTCCATGCTGGGCCTTTTTGTTTTTGCTAGTTCCCAGGCTAGCTCTCTTTGTTTGTTATCCCCCTTGTGCGCGCTTTTTGTTGTACCCCTTTGGTTTGTTCTTGTTTTAGTATTTTTATTAAATCATGTTTTCCTGCAAAATGCCTCCCTCCTTCTCTGCATCTTGGGGTTCGTCAACAACCAACTCTGACAAGTATTTTTGCCCGGGATGTCCTTAGTTGACCTCCACTGATCAATAGCAGTGGTATTGAAATGGCTGCAGACACAAAAACAACAGAAATGTTCATTATTAGAGCCATTTTTTTGGGTTTTTCTTCGTGTGTGTGGGAGGTCTTATCTCTTTGTTTTGTTTCAATTGAGAGACAACATAATGAAAAATCTACATATACCTCAGAGGCCGATTTGTCTTGTTTCCCAGACCCGCAGCTATGAAAAGTTAATTGGAGTCCTCACTGCTGTTTGCAAAAAATTCTCCCATAATTCAATCCCTTCACCTTTTGATATCTCTTTTAGCGCATGTTTACGATCAATTGGGGAGAACACGATTTGTATTTATTATTATTCTGTGGCGCCAAAAGGGCCACCGAAGACTTTGGTTCCAATTGCGGTAAGTAATTTTCATTAAATGTCAATTTGTTATTAATTCGGAGCAACGTTGGAAATCAAATAGTGTTCATTAATCACGGCGCCGTCCGGCAGGCTGCTAATTAAAATGTTGGGGGCCAGCTCGTTATTCATTGGCAGACCTGATTGTTAACGTCGACTCGTTGTCCTCCTCAACCGTGATATCATTTATTTTCACGGGGTTTTGTGTAGTCTATTGTTAAATATTGAATAGATTTTATTTTTATATGTATTGTGAGTGTCAGGTTTCAGATTGTAATCAAATCAAAGGCTTAAGAATGGAATTTTGATGTGAGACAGCGAGAGAAACACTACCGAGTTAATGACACATCAGGAGTGGGCGAGGAAATGTCCGATATAGCATTTTTCAAAACAATTATTTGTCAAACTAATTTGATTAAATGTTCACTTATATATTCAATAATTACTTATATACCGTATTTCCTTGAGTTGCCGCCGGGGCGCTAATTAATTTAAAACCTCTTCTCACTCCGGCACTTACCAAAGGCATGCAGTAAATTTAGGCCTGCGCATATAAATTTGAGTGTGATGTAAGGATACCATCATGAAAAGTACATTTAATTAAAAAAAACGTTATTATGGTCTTACCTTTACTTATAAATAAAGTCCATGCGCAGCTCCTTCTGATCAAAAGCATCGATAACTTGTTTATAGAAGTCTTCCTTATCTTTCTTCAGTTTTAAAAGTCTCTCTGTCTCGATGAAGATCTTCCTTTATTACCTCCTGCTTTGATTAAAAGTCCAGTTTAGAAAATTGTTTTATTTTAGATATGTAATCCTCCATGTTAAAAGTGCAAGCGAGAGGGAAAAATAAACACTCTTGCTGCTTGTTGTCACTTCTTCTGCAGCCGAGTAGTCGCAAGAAGGATCACTAGCGCCCTCTACCACCAGGAGGCGGGAGTCATTTAATGACTCATATTTGACACACGCAGCTACGGTATATTAATAGAACATAGCTGCTTACTGTTCTTTTTAGCATATTCAATAGCTTGGACCTTAAAGCCTACTGAATAGCTCTTAATCTTCTTCCCTTTATGCGATTTCAAATGATTGAATTCAGCCTCCTCCTTTTTGAAAATGATGACAGGTGAAGTGTCACTCGTGACGTGACGAGTTTGACCCGGTGGAAATTCTAGACATATGCTAATTATTTGGCAAAACGAGTTTGACCCGGCGGAAATTCGAGACATGCGCTAATAAAAATAATATTTTGCGAAACGAGTGTGACCCGGCAGTAATCCTGAGCCAGCGGTAATGCTAAGCATGCGCTAAATATTTTGCGAAACGAGTTTGACCCGGCGGAAATTATAGACATGCGCTAATAAAAATAATATTTTGCCAAACGAGTTTGACCCGGCAGTAATTCTAGGCAGGCGCATACTATATACCCGGCGGCAATTAAAGGAAATACGGTAGCCCTATATTACGAGTGTCTCAAAGGGCTGCACAAGCCACAACGACATCCTCGGCTAAGATCCCACATCAGGGCAAGGAAAAACTCAACCCAATGGGACAACGAGAAACCTTGGATTTTGCATTAATAAGGTTGGTTTATGCAAATTACTTCATTTTTGAGACCATAGGGCGCAACAAATTATAAGGCACACTGCCGATGAATGGTCTATTTCTGATCTTTTTCATGTATAAGGCATATTTATTTTTTTTCTAAACTGAAAACATTTCCTTTTGGTATACATAACATGTAATATTGTTTTTTTGGGTCAAAATGTTGCAGGGATCATCTTCAGGTCCCGTAAAAAAACGTTAGGCCGGAACTCTGTAAAAGTAAAGTTCCTTGTGTGAATAATGTAAAGTCACTACACCGGTATGTTTTAGTGCTTTCATGGCGAGTTTACTGATAGATATAAGTATGAACTTTACACTACTTTATATTAAAAATGGCAACAGTGGAGGATGATTATCCCCTATTGTCCATAAGCTTATCGACTATGGTGTTGGTGTGGACTACAAAGGCGGACGCAAGCAATTTTTCAGGATTTATGCAGATCCAAAATACAGATCAGCAGGTACCATAGTTTGGTACCTGGTTTCATAGCTTACTAAAGTCGTACTAAAACATATTGTATCATCTTCAAGTGCAGTGAAAAAACGTCCGACCGGAACTCTCTAATAACTAAAGTTCCTTGGGTGAATAATGTAAACTCACTACACCGGTATGTTTTAGTGCTTTCATGGCGAGTTTACTGACAGATATAAGTAAGAACTTTACACTACTTTATACTAGAAATTGCAACAGCGGAGGATGATTGTCCCCTATTGTCCATAAGCTTATCGACTACGGCGTTGGTACGGACTACAAAGGCGGACTCGCGCAATTTTTCAGGATTTATGCAGATCCAAAATACAGATCAGCAGGTACCATAGTTTGGTACCTGGTTTCATAGCTTACTAAAGTCGTATTAAAACATTGTATCATCTTCAAGTGCAGTGAAAAAACGTCCGACCAGAACTCTCTAATAACTAAAGTTCCTTGGGTGAATAATGTAAACTCACTACACCGGTATGTTTTAGTGCTTTCATGGTGAGTTTACTGACAGATATGAGTAAGAACTTTACACTACTATATATTAGAAATGGCAACAGCGGAGGATGATTATCCCCTAATGTCCATAAGCTCATCGACTACGGCGTTGCCACGGACTACAAAGGCGGACACAAGCACTTTTTGAGGATTTATGCAGATCCCAAATACAGATCAGCAGGTACCAGAAGGTAAGAAATGTTGCTTTTGCATAATATTGCGAAACAAAACGGCAGATAATATGTCTTACCTTATACACACACCATAATAATACTCCTATGTTGAAGCACATCAAGCGGTGTGGCTTCATAGCTTACCAAAGTCGTACTCAAATATTTTCATAGATTTTTGAGCGCTGTGTGTAATGTTCTATATTTTCAATGGAGTATATACAATGTTGGTATGGTGTTTCCTTCAGTCATATTGCCATCATATGCGTATCTCTTATGTTTGACTGCCATCTACTGTTCACACTTATCATTACACCATGTACCAAATAAAATAGCTCCGAGGTGGGTAAGCGCAACCAAACGTATTCCTTACATTAAACACTCCGGGTTATAATGCGCATGGCTGATGAATGGTCTACTGTTTTGTCTTTTTTCATATATAAGTTTTTTTTTTTTTTTATTGAAAACATTTCCTTGTGGTCTACATAACATGTACTGCTGGTTCTTTGCTCAAAATGTAGCAAAGATGATGTTTTACATATCATCTTCAAGTCTCATAAAAAAACTTCAGGCCGGAACTCTCTAATAGCTAAAGTTCCTTGGGTGAATAATGTAAAGTCACTACACCGGTATGTTTTAGTGCTTTCATTGCGAGTTTACTGACAGATATAAGTAAGAACTTTACACTACTTTATATTAAAAATGGCAACAGTGGAGGATGAATGTCCCCTGATGTCCAAAAGCTTATCGATTATAGTGTTGTCATGGACTACAAAGGCGGAAGAGCACAATTTTTCAGGACTGATGCAGATCCCAAATACACATCAGCAGGTAGCAGAAGGTAAGCAAAGTTGCTTTTGCATAATATGTATTACCTTATACACACACTTCATAGCTTACCAAAGTCGTACTAAAACATTTCGATACATTTTTGAGTTTAAATGGAACATATAAAATGTTGGTGTTGTTTACTTCCGTCATATTTGTAATGACTGATTGGCATAGTAATGCCGGGTTTGTCCCGCCGTGGATGCGTCGACAAGAACACAGCAATGGTAAGTTTCAATAATTTCTTAAACTTAACAAAAGCAGGCTACAAACAAAAAATACTGGAGCTAACAGACACAATAAACCAAGGGCGCTAGCGTAAAAGCTAGGAATAGAAAACAAAAAAACTAAGACTGGCACAAAGGCACACAAAAAAGGAAAAACAATTCATCAGCGTGAGAGCTGGAATAAAACTTACATGAAGTCAGTCAATACTGTTGCTCAAAGACAAATCTATGCACCCAGACTGAACAAAGAAAAGAGGAAGGCTTGTATAGGGAGAGATCAAGGAGAACCAGGTGTGTGTAGAAAACGAGGAGCAGGTGAATTCAATGTGTAACCATGGTAACGGACTAAACAGGAAGTAAGTGGGTGAGAAGAGAATGAAACAAAGATGGAAAAATAAACGGATCGCAACAATATTGCCATCAAACGTGTATCTCTTATGTTTGACTGCCATCAACTGGTGACACTTACCATCACGCCATGTACCAAATAAAATAGCTTCGAGGTAGGTAAGCGCAACCAAACGTATGCCTTACATTAGCCGCACTGTCGAATTTTGAGAAAATACAATTATTTCAAGTGCGCCTTTGAGTCCGGAAAATACGGTAGCTGTATTTTTTGGCACGAGTGGCGAACTCGAGTTTACTCCGCACTTGTTGCCTGACCCGAGACATCGACATGTGACACCCCAGGAAAGATATCACGACCCATAATAATCCAGGTCAAAAGGTTTGATGAGTCCTAATAGGCTGGTGGCAATTAGCGCGAGGTGCTCACCGGAGCTGGACTCCCACAGCCGAGGCCACAAGGTCCGTCTTTGACTCACACGGCCGAGCCGGCGGTATAACTTGTTTTCTTACACCTCAATTATGCATGTTGTCCACCAGCAGCCATGTGTCTCTGTCAATACCTTTTCCTTGCATTCAGCGGCCGTCTGTGTGGGATTTGTGTGCGTTAAATAATGCAGTAGTGAAAGGTCAGGAGCGAGACGAGGAGCTGGTCAATGCTTTTCGCGGGTTTGAGAGCGGGGGGGGTTGGAACAGAGGCTCCGAGAAGCAGCCGTTAATTTCCAGGTCAGTTCCAATAATGAAATGCATACGGTAAATGTCAAACAGCACCCGGTAACCAGTAATCCGGCTCAGCTGGGAAATAATGAATGGCTTTCTTTAAAAGCCCAACAGATATTTCAGCTCGCGGTTTAATTATTCTTCAGACAGTCCGGATCATGACTTATCTTCACTTGTTGGGTTTCTGCCCACACATGGTCCATGCATCAATGATGTTGGTCATTGATTTAATTAAACCAGTAAACTACTACTACTACTACTACTACTACTACTACAACTACTACTACTATGTTTTCATCACGAAATTCCACAGTATTCTGGACATCTGTATTCCCTGAATCTTTTGCAATTTGTTCAATGGACAATGGAGACATCAAAGAAGAAAGCTGTAGGTGGGAAGCGGTGTATTGCGGCCGGCTTTGGCAACACAAACACAGCCGCTGTTTCATTGTTTACATTCCTGAAAGATGACGGTGAAGCTTTACTATGGAACAGAGATGTCAAGCGAACACAGTTGGATCGGACCACACACACAAAGTACAGTGTATTATGCAGCGGACATTTTGTTCCTGCATCGTTCCCAGCTATAAGTCGTCTGTTTTCATCGTGAAATTCCACAGTATTCTGGACATCTGTATTCCCTGAATCTTTTGCAATTTGTTCAATGGACAATGGAGACATCAAAGAAGAAAGCTGTAGGTGGGAAGCGGTGTATTGCGGCCGGCTTTGGCAACACAAACACAGCCGCTGTTTCATTGTTTACATTCCTGAAAGATGACGGTGAAGCTTTACTATGGAACAGAGATGTCAAGCGAACACAGTTGGATCGGACCACACACACAAAGTACAGTGTATTATGCAGCGGACATTTTGTTCCTGCATCGTTCCCAGCTATAAGTCGTCTGTTTTCATCGTGAAATTCCACAGTATTCTGGACATCTGTATTCCCTGAATCTTTTGCAATTTGTTCAATGGACAATGGAGACATCAAAGAAGAAAGCTGTAGGTGGGAAGCGGTGTATTGCGGTCGGCTTTGGCAACACAAATACAGCCGCTGTTTCATTGTTTACATTCCTGAAAGATGACGGTGAAGCTTTACTATGGAACAGAGATGTCAAGCGAACACAGTTGGATCGGACCACACACACAAAGTACAGTGTATTATGCAGCGGACATTTTGTTCCAGCATCGTTCCCAGCTATAAGTCGTCTGTTTTCATTGCGAAATTCCACAGTATTCTGGACATCTGTATTCCCTGAATCGTTTGCAATTTGTTCAATGGACAATGGAGACATCAAAGAAGAAAGCTGTAGGTGGGAAGCGGTGTATTGCGGTCGGCTTTGGCAACACAAATACAGCCGGTGTTTCATTGTTTACATTCCCGAAAGATGATAGTCAAGAACAGAGCGGTCAAGCGAACACGGTTGGATCGGACCACACGCACACAAAGTACAGTGTATTATGCAGCGATCATTTCGAAAGATCGTGTTTCGAAGAGGGACCCTTGCGAAGGGCAGAGATGGGCATCGCCACCACCCGTCGACTGGTGCTGAAGAAAGGTGCGGGGCCGACCTTCAGGTTGTACAGGTACGACCATATAATCTCACTGAAAAACTAGTAAAACAATAAGCAGATAAGGGATTTTCCAGGATTATTCTAGTAAATGTGTCTAATAACATCTGAATCACTCCCACTGCCCTCTAGTCTTTTTTTTTTTCCTAGTCCTTCACTCTCACTTTCCTCATCCACAAATCTTTCATTCTCGCTCAAATTAATGGGAAAATCGTCGCTTTCTCGGTTCGAATCGCTCTCGCTGCTGGTGGCCATGATTGTAAATAATGTTCAGATGTGAGGAGCTCCACAACCCGTGACGTCACGCGCACATCGTCTGCTACTTCCTGTACAGGCAAGGCTTTTTTATTAGCGACCAAAAGTTGGGAACTTTATCGTGGATGTTCTCTACTAAATCCTTTCAGCAAAAATATGGCAATATTGCGAAATGATGAAGTATGACAAATAGAATAAGAAAATCTCATTTCAGTAGGCCTTTAAATAAGTTGAAAAACTTATTGGGGTGTTACCATTTAGTGGTCAATTGTACGGAATATGTACTGTACTGTGCAATCTACTAATAAAAGTTTCAATTAATCAATTAAAACAATTTCACAAGAAAAGCTTAGAATTTTAGCAGTATTATAATTAAAGTCATCAATTTACTCAACGCAAGTCAATATTTCACAAGAAAAAGTGAACATTTGTGCAATACTATGACAAAAGTTGGAATTTTACTCAATAACAGTCACAATTTTACAAGAAAAGCTTAAAATGTTGGCAATATCATGATAGTAGTCGAAAATTACATCATGGTTTTACTCAAATAATGTCACTATTTTACAAGAACAACAAAAAAATGGCAATATTGTGATAAAAGTCAGAATTGCAGATGACAAATGTCACCATTTTGCGTTAAAAAGTGATGATTTTACATAAAAAAAAGTAATAACTTTAGGAAAAAATATTACAGAAACAGAACGAAAATGAGAAATTGTTCCGAATTTCCTAAAAATCGCCTAATTTGCTATGCACAATTTTGGGCATATTATAATTAAAGTCAGCATTTTACTCAACGTAAGTCAATATTTTACAAGGAAAACTAAACATTTGTACAATGTTATGATAAAAGTTGGAATTTTACTCAATAACCGTCGCAATTTTACAAGAAAAGCTTAACATTTTGACAATTTTATGAAAAGAGTCGTAATTTTACTCGACAAAAGTCACAATTTTATAAGAAAAAATTGAACATTTTGACAATATTATAATAATAATCAGAGTTTTACTTGGCAAAATTATGACAAAAGCATTATTTTCCTCACAAAATGTCACTATTTTACAACAACAGAATTGGCAGTATTGCAATACAATGTCCCCAATTTGCATTAAAAAGTAATAGTGTTACATTAAAATTTAATCATTTTATGAAAAAATATTGCAAAATTACAGTGTGACAGACTCTTGCCGTCATGCGGGTTACGTGGACCGCCAAGGAAGGGCATTCTCGTGCAGGTTTGACTCTTGTTTATTTTTTCAAATAAAGAAAGTCTTTTGGTTTTCAGTCGGCCGCTTCTTCATCGTCGCTGTCTTGCTCTCTGTTGCTTCCGCTCTTCGTTCACTGCTGCATGCTCTCCAACTCCTTCTCCCATCTCTCCTCCTTCTCCCCTTTTATACATTTAAAGGAAATAGACTTTCTTTATTTGAAAAAAATAAACAAGAGTCAAACCTGCACGAGAATGCCCTTTCTTGGTGCACGCCCTGCCTCGACGCCCACTCGACTTCTCCCCCTCCTCGCCGCCATCTCGGGCTGGGCTCCAGCGTGCCTTGCCACTCTGTTGGCCTCTCCACATACAGAAACAAAGAATATGAGAATTTGATCCCAATGTTCACCTGGTGGGTTTGTTCGGGGATGAATAGGGAAGTCCTTCTTCAGCTGCCGCCTTGTTTTATCATATATTGCTGCCTTACCATGAAGTTGAAAAACTTATTTGGGGTGTTACCATTTAGTGGTCAATTGTACGGAATATGTACTGTACTGTGCAATCTAATAATAAAAGTTTCAATCAATCAATCAAAACAATTTCACAAGAAAAACTTACAATTTTAGCAGTATTATAATTAAAGTCATCAATTTACTCAACGCAAGTCCATATTTCACAAGAAAAAGTGAACATTTGCGCAATAATATGATAAAAGTTGGGATTTTACTCAATAACAGTCGCAATTTTACAAGAAAAGCTTAAAATGTTGGCAATATCACGATAGTAGTCGAAAATTACATCATGGTTTTACTCAAATAATGTCACTATTTTACAAGAACAACAAAAAATGGCAATATTGTGATAAAAGTCAGAATTGCAGATGACAAATGTCACCATTTTGCGTTAAAAAGTGAGGATTTTACATAAAAAAAGTAATAACTTTAGGAAAAAATATTACAATATTACAGAAACAGAATGAAAATGAGAAATTGTTCCGAATTTCTTAAAACTCGCCTAATTTTCTATGCACAATTTTAGGCATATTATAATTGAAGTCAGAATTTTACTCAACGTAAGTCAATATTTTACAAGGAAAACTAAACGTGTGCAATATAATGATAAAAGTTGGAATTTTACAAGAAAAGCTTAACATTTTGACAATTTAATGAAAAGAGTCGTAATTTTACTCGACAAAAGTCACAATTTTACAAGAAAAATTTAACATTTTGGCAATATTATAATAATAATCAGCATTTTACTTGGCAAAATTATGATAAAAGCATTATTTTCCTCACAAAATGTCATTATTTTACAAGAACAACAACAGAATTGGCAATATTGCAATACAAGTCAGAATTGTATATGACGAATGTCCCCAATTTGCATTAAAAAGTAATAGTGTTACATAAAAACTAATTATTTTATGAGAAAATATTGCAAAATTACAGTGTGACAGACTCTTGCCGTCATGCGGGTTCCATGGACCACCAAGGAAGGACATTCTCGTGCAGGTTTGACTTTTGTTTATTTTTTCAAATAAAGAAAGTCTTTTGCTTTTCAGTCGGCCGCGTCTTCATCGTCGCCGTCTTGCTCTCTGTTGCTTCCGCTCTTCGTTCACTGCCGCATGCTCTCCAACTCCTTCTCCCATCTCTCTTCCTTCTCCCTTTTTATACATTGAGAGGAGATACATTGATTGTGTCCAGGTGCGCGATCCACACACCTGATCTCGCCTGCGGCGTCGCTCCCGGCACGCCATACCTCGCCGCCCACTCGACTTCAATCAATCAAAAAGTATGCGGACAACACAACAGTAGTGGGAATCATCCGTGACGACGGCATGGGCTCCAGGGAGGAGGTGAACCATCTGGTTGACTGGTGCAGAACCGACAACCTGGTCCTGAACGTCGACAAGACCAAGGAGATCATCGTCGACTTCAGGAAGGACCAGTCCAACCACATTCCACTCTTCTTTAACGGCACAGCAGTGGAAGTGGTAAGCAGCACCAAGTTCCTGATGTGCAGGTAATTGACACTATGACCTGGTCCCTACACACCGTAAAAAGAGCTCAGCAGCGCATGCACTTTTTGCGTGGGATAAAAAGAACACAACTGAAGTTTCTGCAGAGAGTGGCGAGGACGGCGAAAAGATCATCAGGACTTCTCTTCCTCCTATCCAGGAGAACGCAAAAAGCCGCTGCCTGACCAGGGTTCAGAAAATCTACTGATTTCACTGCTGGACTCTAGAAAGAGGTTCCGCAGCCTCCGTAGTAGAACCTCCAGGTTCTATAACAGCTTCTTCCTTCAGGCCATAAGACTCTTGAACTCATCATAATAATCCCCTCAATTCCCCCCAAAATAGATTAAGTGGGTGGACTATAATGATACTATAACATACATCCATAAACCTGGATGCATATGCCAAAGTGCGATGTATTTATCTGTACTGTAATCTATTTATTTATATCTGCAACTTATTGCTCTTTTATCCTGCACTAGCATGAGCTAATGCAACAAAATGTTTTTATCTGTACTAAAAAATTCAAATTTGAATGACAATAAAACATATTCTTAGTCTACAGTTTGGATGCTGTGGTGTCTAAAGTGGGACCGAGGCTCAGATTTTGGCTCAATAAAAATGCAGAAACAACAACAACAATGGTCGACAAAGTCAAAGAACGGTTGTGTTGCTGACCTCTCAATTCAACTTCCATACATCCATTTCTACCGCTTATTCCCTTTGGGGTCGCGGGGTCTGCTGGCGCCTATCTCAGCTACAAATTTCTAGATGTGATTGTAAGTTTCTGCCGCTTGTGGTAAAAATGCATCTTATTAACTTGGGCTGTCAAATGATTAAAGTATTTAATTGCGATTAATCACAGTTTGTTCATAGTATAGCGACAATCGTAGATATATATCATTTTTCACCATCCAGAAGTAAATACTAAACATATCGTTTTTAATTCTTTAATACCATGACTGGACAAATAGTTTGCCTTAATGGAATGTTTTTTAAACAACCCTACACAAAAATGAGATAAACACAGATTGTAGGAATGCAATATTTAAATTCCTGCTGTAGGAACACTTGCAATCAGAGGAGAGGAGCTACGGCATGTTTAGATACCAGTTCCACACAACAATAACACACAATTTGGATTGATACCACCGTCAAAGATGTTTGGTATTGTAATTTGTAAGATATATACCTAAATAAATTATTCTGAAATTATCTACATTTCGTGTTGTGCAAGTTAAGGATTCTCATATAAATGCCTTAACCGTCTCTATTTATTATAAAAATGTAATATTTAGCCTGTTTAATATTCTGTAATAGCAGACTATCAGTCAGAACATGTTATTCAAAGATTGACTTTATTTCAATCTGCCAGAAAACACTTGTTAAATTCAAAATATCACAGATTAAATGACAAAACATCATATTTAATTGTGATTAATCACAGTTTGTTTATAGTATAGCAATAATCGTCAATGTGTAAAATGTTTCACATGCAGAAGTGGACCCTAAACAGATAGTTTTCAATTATTTAATACCTTGACTGGAGAAATAGTTTGCCTCAATGGAATGTTTTTTAAACAACCCTACACAAAAATGAGATAAACACAGATTGTAGGAATACATCATTTCCATTCCTGCTGTAGGAGCACTTGCATTCAGAGGAGAGGAGCTACGGCATGTTTAGATACCAGTTCCACACAACAACAATACACAATTTGGATTGGTACGACCGTCAAAGATGTTTGGTATTGTAATTTGTAATATTTATACCTAAATAAATTATTGTGATATCATCTACATTTCATGTTGTGCAAGTTAAGGATTGTCATATAAATGCCTTAACCGTCTCTATTTATTATAAAAATGTAATAATTAGCCTGTTTAATATTCTGTAATTGCAGTCTATCTGTCAGAACATGTTATTCAAAGATTGACTTTATTTCAATCTGCCAGAAAACACTTGTTTAGGTAGAAATATCACAGATTACATTACAAAACATCATATTTAATTGCGATTAATCACAGTTTGTTTATAGTATAGCAATAATCGTCAATGTGTAAAATGTTTCACCATCCAGAAGTGGACCCTAAACAGATAGTTTTGAATTATTTAATACCTTGACTGGACAAATAGTTTGCCTCAATGGAAAGTTTTTTAAACAACCCTACACAAAAATGAGATAAACACAGATTGTAGGAATACATCATTTCCATTCCTGCTGTAGGAGCACTTGCATTCAGAGGAGAGGAGCTACGGCATGTTTAGATACCAGTTCCACACAACAACAACACACAATTTGGATTGGTACGACCGTCAAAGATGTTTGGTATTGTAATTTGTAATATTTATACCTAAATAAATTATTGTGATATCATCTACATTTCATGTTGTGCAAGTTAAGGAATGTCATATAAATGCCTTAACCGTCTCTATTTATTATAAAAATGTAAAATTTAGCCAGTTTAATATTCTGTAATTGCAGTCTATCTGTCAAAATATGTTATTCAAAGATTGACTTTATTTCAATCTGCCAGAAAACACTTGTTAAATTCGAAATATCACAGATTAAATGACAAAACATCATATTTAATTGTGATTAATCACAGTTTGTTTCTAGTATAGCAATAATCGTCGATATGTATAATTTTTCACCATCCAGAAGTGGACCCTAAACAGATAGTTTTCAATTATTTAATACCTTGACTGGAGAAATAGTTTGCCTCAATGGAATGTTTTTTAAACAACCCTACACAAAAATGAGATAAACACAGATTGTAGGAATACATCATTTCAATTCCTGCTGTAGGAGCACTTGCATTCAGAGGAGAGGAGCTACGGCATGTTTAGATACCAGTTCCACACAACAATAACACACAATTTGGATTGGTACGACCATGGTTTGATTGTCAAATATGTTTGGTATTGGAAATTGTAATATTTACTCCTGAATAAATTATTCTGATATCATCTACATTCTCATGTAAATGCCTTAACCTTGTCTATTTTTTTTTATTTTTTTAAAAGAACATTTAGCCTCCTAAATATTCTGTAACAGCAAACTATCAATCAGAACATGTTATTCAAAGATTATTAACATTATTTTAATCTGCCAGAAAACACTTATTTAGGTGGAAATATCACAGATTACATCACAAAACATATTTAACAGAGCAGGATCGTATATAAGACAATTTGTCATTTCATTTTGGTAGTTACACGGAATTGGACGCATAGCGCTATTATTGTAGAAACCAGAAGTGTGTGATTGGTATAAGAAGAGTTGTTTTGACTGCTGAGCTTGTATTCCAAGATGCGGAGGTGACGACCAAGCGGAGAGGCGGGGCGTGCCGGGAGCGACGCTACAAGCGAGACCAGGTGCGTGGCTTGCACACCGGGAGACAATTAACAGAAGCAGGTGGAGAGCCCGCAGCAACAGAGAGCAGATGACGACGACGACGGTGGCTGAAAAGCGACCGGCGAACGAGCAGTGGAGGAAGGAGCTGAAAAGTGTCCCGACCTACACTGGGGTTTATTGAAAAATAAACAACCTGCTCAAGCAAGATGTCCTTCCTTGATGGTCCTGGGAACCCGCACGACGGCAAGAGTCTGTCACATTTGGCGCCCAACCAGGAAGGACCATAAGAGGAGAGGGAGGACGATTTCCTCTGAGCTATCGTCGGCGCGTTCACCGAGCTGGCGGAAGGCGTCTCGAGGAGTCCTGCCAACAATTGCGGCTCCTGCAGGTACTGGCGGACCAGGTGGGGAGAGGCGGCGAGTGCCCCCCTCCCCCTCCCCCCCAAGGAAGTGATGGAAGAAGAAGCGGTGAAAGAAGTGGTGCTGGTGGAAAAAGAGGAAGAAGTAGTGGAAGAAGAAGTGATGGTAGAAGAAGAAGTGGTGGTGGAAGAAAAGGAAGAAAAAAGGGACAAAGAAGATGAAGAAAAGGACAAAGAAGACAAAGAAAAGGACAAAGGAAGAGAAAAAGACGAAAAAAGACAAAGAAGACAAAGGAAAAGACGAAGAAGAAAAAGACCAAAAAAAGATGAAGAAAAGGATGAAGAAAAAGACAAAGAAAAGGACAAAGAGAACGAAGCAAAGGACAAAGAGGACGAAGAAAAAGACAAATAAGAAAAAGACAAGGAATCATCCATCTGACTAACAGAGTTAGAGTTAACTGTACATGTTATGTTATTAATGCACTCAAGCGTAATTCAAACAGGAAAGTAAAGTTTCATCCTCTCGAGCGGCAAAGCGTGCAAGTGAGCTTCCGCTCCCATGTTGTTGTCTCACGGCCATCAAAGATAAAATGTAAATAATCTCTGTGATTATGTGTCGGGTGCTGCGTTCTATTTCAATGCCGATGACACGGTCGTTCGTTGTTCAACCCCCGCCGTTGTGCAACCCTTTGAGCTCCTCCAGTTTGCTTTTGATGTTGTTCAGTCCCAGCGGACCCGGCTCAAACTAACACTAAATGCAGAGAAATATAAGGTGGTGTTTGTTTGTTTTTTTCTCAAATGACAAACGACTGCCATTGAACAGTCTAAAAATATCAACTGCTCATTAGGTTGAACTTGACATATAAGTACAAACCCTGTTTCCATATGAGTTGGGAAATTGTGTTAGATGTAAATATAAACAGAATACAATGATTTGCAAATCCTTTTCAACCCACATTCAGTTGAATATGCTACAAAGACAACATGTTTGATGTTAAACTCATACATTTATTTTTTTTTTGCAAATAATTAACTTAGAATTTCATGGCGGCAACACGTGCCAAAGTAGTTGGGAAAGGGCATGTTCACCACTGTGTTACATCACCTTTTCTTTTAACAACACTCAATAAACGTTTGGGAACTGAGGAAACTAATTGTTGAAGCTTTGAAAGTGGAATTTTTTCCCATTCTTGTTTTATGTAGAGCTTCAGTCCTTCAACAGTCCGGGGTCTCCGCTGTCCTATTTTACGCTTCATAATGCGCCACACATTTTCCATGGGAGACAGGTCTGGACTGCAGGCGGGCCAGGGAAGTACTCGCAATCTTTTCTTACAAAGCCACCCTGTTGGAACACATGCTGAATGTGGCTTGGCATTGTCTTGCTGAAATAAGCAGGGGCGTCCATGAAAAAGATGGCAGTATATGTTGTTCCAAACCTGTATGTACCTTTCAGCATTAATGGTGCCTTCACAGATGTGTAAGTTACCCATGCCTTGGGCACTAATGCACCCCCATACCATCACACATGCTGGCTTTTCAACTTTGCGTGGATAACAGTCTGGATGGTTCGCTTCCCTTTTAGTCCGGATGACACGATGTTGAATATTTCCAAAAACAATTAGAAATGTGGACTCGTCAGACCACAGAACACTTTTCCACTTTGCATCAGTCCATCTTAGATGATCTCAGGCCCAGAGAAGCCGGCGGCGTTTCTGGATGTTGTTGATAAATGGCTTTCGCTTTGAATAGTAGAGCTTTAACTTGCACTTACAGATGTAGCGACTAACTGTATTTAGTGACAGTGGTTTTCTGAAGTGTTCTTGAGCCCATGTGGTGATATCCTTTAGTGATTGATGTTGGTTTTTGATACAGTGCCGTCTGAGGGATGGAAGGTCACGGTCATTCAATGTTGGTTTCCGGCCATGCCGCTTACGTCGAGTGATTCCGCCAGACTCTCTGAACCTTTTGATGATATTATGGAGCGTAGATGTTGAAATCCCTAAATGTCTTGCAATTGCACTTTGAGAAACGTTCTTAAACTGTTTGACTATTTGCTCACGCAGTTGTGGACAAAGGGGTGTACCTCGCCCCATCCTTTCTTGTGAAAGACTGAACATTTTTTGGGAAGCTGCTTTTATAGCCAATCATGGCACCCACCTGTTCCCCATTAGCCTGCACACCTGTGGGATGTTCCAAATAAGTGTTTGATGAGCAATCCTCAACTTTATCAGTATTTATTGGCACCTTTCCCAACTTTTTTGTCATAAGTTGCTGGCATCAAATTATTAAAAAAAATGTTTATCAGTTTGAACATCAAATATGTTGTCTTTGTAGCATATTCAACTGAATATGGCTTGAAAAGGATTTGCAAATCATTGGATTTTGTTTATATTTACATCAAACACAATTTCCCAACTCATATGGAAACGGGGTTTGTAACTTGAGGCTAAACTTACAATTACATTGAGTTTTTCCTTTAATAACGTCTTGTTTTTTTTTATTAATGTACCTTATGTTTAATTACTGTTGTGGCGATCTTGTCCACCATTGCACTTTGTATGCAACAGCAAAATGTCATTTTTTATATATTCAAGGATTTTCTCTATGTATGGATGTTTTTTTTTTCTTTAATGTAAATCACTTCTTGGTCGGTTCCCCCTAATGCATGAAAGATGTCTTCTGCTTGTTCAACAACGTTGCACTCAGGTTGGAGAGCGTGACATGAAAAGTGAAGGGAAATGAGTGTTTCCATGGGCACATTAAGACAGTAGCAAACAAAACCCCTCATTTAAATAGGGTGTGTTGCGTTTTGACCCGTTCTTCCTTCGGTCAACGCCCCCAGATTGTTTGATGACACATAAGCTGGTTTTAAATCAATCAGAGACAGAGGTTGCTCATTTTTTACTATTTTATTACCAAAGCGCCTTGGGAGATTAATCTAGATACAACATTTCAAAGCTGGGTCCAAATTGATCTAATCCTAAAATGGCAGTTTCTCCCTCCTCACTCACTCTCACCCGCCCCTCTTCTTCCCCTCCCTACTTCGGACAGTTGAGATAACAGGTTTGTTATGGCTTCATTCCGACGTTCCAAACTATGTAAAAAAGGCTCACACTTTAGCTGGTCTAAAATCTGACTTGGAACTGAAAAGACAACCACATCCAACAGGTGGTCTGTGCCACTTTTTCACTTGTTATGAATTGCACACGCAGTCTTATTAGACTACTTATTAGGGCTTCACGGTGGAAGAGGGGTTAGTGCGTCTGCCTCACAATACGAAGGTCCTGCATTCCTGGGTTCAAATCCAGGCTCGGGATCTTTCTGTGTGGAGTTTGCATGTCCTCCCCGTGACTGCGTGGGTTCCCTCCGGGTACTCCGGCTTCCTCCCACCTCCAAAGACATGCACCTGGGGATAAGCCCCTCCCACCTCCAAAGACATGCACCTGGGGATAGGTTGATTGGCAACACTAAATGGTCCCTAGTGTGTGAATGTGAGTGTGAATGTTGTCTGTCTGTGTTTGCCCTGTGATGAGGTGGCGACTTGTCCAGGGCGTACCCCGCCTTCCGCCCGATCGTAGCTGAGATAGGCGCCAGCGCCCCCCGCGACCCCGAAAGGGAATAAGCGGTAGAAAATGGATGGATGGATGGATTTCAAAGCTCGGTCCAAATTGATCTAATCTTAAAATGGCAGTTTCTCCCTCCTCACTCACTCTCACCCGCCCCTCTTTTTCCCCTCCCTACTTCGGACAGTTGAGATAACAGGTTTGTTATGGCTTCATTCCGACGTTCCAAACTATGTAAAAAGGCTCACACTTTAGCTGGTCTAAAATCTGACTAGGAACTGAAAAGAAAACCACATCCAACAGGTGGTCTGTGCCACTTTTGCACTTGTTATGAATTGCACAAGCAGTCTTATTAGATATCGTGCAACACACCCACTAACCGTGGACAGAGTTTGCACGCGCTGTTTAGCACGTGCTATTTGGATGTCAGAAAATCAGGCCCAAAGTGTGTGTCGACATTCAAATGATGTTTTTTTTGTGTCGGGGCAATAATGATCCTCCTTTATTGCCCCCCTGCTAATGAAATTGCTAATCACTTCCTGCGGTGGCACATCAGCAGATGTGTTATGGTGCACGTGCGGCAGAGGATGAGATTGATCAGAATACGTCGGCGACATTGTCTTATTGCGACACATGTTGGCTGCGGGGCCTGCTGGGTTCCGCCCTGATTGACAGGCCGGAGTCGGCCTTCTGTATTCATTCACTTCTATCCAAACATCAACGCCACTCGGCTGCATCGTAAGCCAGAGCTTAAATAAATGGCACGGCGCCCCCCCCCCAGGCCTCGCCGCTGACATTTCCCCGGATTTATTATGCATGTGGACGGGGCTGCGGGGAATTCAGGTGACACTGGATAATGCCCGCCTTATAATGGAGGGTGTGCATGTCTTACAACAACACAAAGGTCCATATGGCTGCACTGTGTTGCTGTTCAATATGCAAGCCCCCCCCCCCCCGTCCCCCGCACCCCCGCCGGGAGGAACAGGAGCATGCCCTTACATATTTTAACTTCTTAATTCCTTCTTGGCGTCTTCATAAGCCCGCTCTTCTTCTCAAGGACCAAAACATTACGCATGTTGCCCAAACGTATGCCGGCGCCCGGGTGGGACATGCTCAAGTGTTGAAATCAGCAAACAGTTAAGACGTTTGTTGGTCTGTAGATTTACTTTAGTGTTGGATAATTCTCCCGTGCCTATTTGACTTGATTACATGTTTATGTGCAATTTTATTACACAAAACCAAGTTTGTATTAGATAATATATAGATCAATCAATCAATGTTTACTTATATAGCCCTAAATCACTAGTGTCTCAAAGGGCTGCACAAACCACTACGACATCCTCGGTAGGCCCACATAAGGGCAAGGAAAACTCACACCCAGTGACAATGATGACTATGAGAACCTTGGAGAGGAGGAAAGCAATGGATGTCGAGCGGGTCTAACATGATACTGTGAAAGTTCAATCCACAATGGATCCAACACAGTCGCGAGAGTCCAGTCCAAAGCGGATCCAACACGGCAGCGAGAGTCCCGTTCACAGCGGAGCCAGCAGGAAACCATCCCAAGCGGAGGCGGATCAGCAGCGAAGAGATGTCCCCAGCCGATACACAGGCAAGCAGTACATGGCCACCGGATCGGACCGGACCCCCTCCACAAGGGAGAGTGGGACATAGGAGAAAAAGAAAAGAAACGGCAGATCAACTGGTCTAAAAAGGGAGTCTATTTAAAGGCTGGAGTATACAAATGAGTTTTAAGGTGAGACTTAAATGCTTCGACTGAGGTGGCATCTCGAACTTTTACCGGGAGGGCATTCCAGAGTACTGGAGCCCGAAATGAAAACGCTCTATAGCCCGCAGACTTTTTTTGGGCTTTGGGAATCACTAATAAGCCGGAGTCTTTTGAAGGCAGATTTCTTGCCGGGACATATGGTACAATACAATCTGCAAGATAGGATGGAGCTAGACCGTGTAGTATTTTATACGTAAGTAGTAAAACCTTAAAGTCACATCTTAAGTGCACAGGAAGCCAGTGCAGGTGAGCCAGTACAGGTATATATGTATGTATATATGTATATAAAGGTATATACAGTATAGGTATATATGTATGTATATATGTATATAAAGGTATATACAGTACAGGCGTAATGTGATCAAACTTTCTTGTTCTTGTCAAAAGTCTAGCAGCCGCATTTTGTACCAACTGTAATCTTTTAATGCTAGACATGGGGAGACCCGAAAATAATACGTTACAGTAATCGAGACGAGACGTAACAAACACATGGATAATGATCTCAGCGTCTTTAGTGGACAAAATGGAGCGAATTTTAGCGATATTACGGAGATGAAAGAAGGCCGTTTTAGTAATGCTTTTAATGTGTGACTCAAAGGAGAGAGTTGGGTGGAAGATAATACCCAGATTCTTTACCGAGTCGCCTTGTTTAATTGTTTGGTTGTCAAATGTTAGAGTTGTATTATTAAATAGAGGTCGGTGTCTAGCAGGACCGATAATCAGCATTTCCGTTTTTTTGGCGTTGAGTTGCAAAAAGTTATCGGACATCCATTGTTTAATTTCATTAAGACACGCCTCCAGCTGACTACAATCCGGCGTGTTGGTCAGCTTTAGGGGCATGTAGATGTATCCGAGCTGTTATCCGTCACGTTGGTAACGCATTGTGGATGCGTGTTGTGTCCCCCTGTCAGGCTTGGACTTGGTCTTGGTTTGTTTTCCCGAGGTGCGAAGCGAATGGAGTGGAAACGGCGTTTATTTTAACACTAAAACTGAAAACAGGAACCGACAAAAAGCGCGCACAATTGGCAGTACATACAATTCGGCTATGAAACAAAAGACTAGCACAAAGGCTATAAACTACAAACATGAAACAAAACACTTGTGCTATGGCATGAATAACAAAAACTTACGTGGACAAAATGGACAGCATTGCAAGGCATGAAGCAGATAATCGAGGGCGTGAAGGAGGTGCAGCATGGGTAGGGTGCGTGTGAGTGAGAAGATCCCAGAATGAAGAAAATAAGGAAAATTACTTAAATACTGGCTGTGGTAATCAGGAACAGGTGTGGGACTGAGGGCAGGGGCGTGACAAGGTGGTAACTAATGCGTTGGCATGGAAACAAACAAAACCAGGAAGTGAAAAACGTGACTGAATGTCCAAAAACTAAACATAGCATGACCAAAACCAAAACATAACTTATGGCCGTGACACACCCCAGGATGGACGAAGACCAAGACAGGCAGG
This sequence comes from Nerophis ophidion, assembly GCF_033978795.1. Classification (NCBI taxonomy): domain Eukaryota; kingdom Metazoa; phylum Chordata; class Actinopteri; order Syngnathiformes; family Syngnathidae; genus Nerophis; species Nerophis ophidion. The sequence continues at coordinate 46,197,179 of NC_084626.1, forward strand.
AATTGCAGGTAGGAGCTTGGTTTAATACAAAAAGTTAAATAACACTGATACAAAAGGCAAAAGAAAAGAAGTACCGAATGCACGAGAAGCTAACGCTAACTAGCATGCAGTCCAAGAGTTCAAAAATACAAGTGCACGAGAAGCTAGGGAGTTACTTAGCAAAGATACAAAGACCAACGTGATTGTTGCATGGAGCAAACAACGAATCAAGACAGAACTGAGCCCCTGGCTGTAACACCGCAATTTTTCACACTTGCCAATCCTCCCGAAGTTCAGTGCCCATCCCGAAAATCTCCTGGGGCAAGCAAGCATTCTCCCGATTTTCACCCGGGCAACAATTCTCTACAACCTGTCGTCATGTCCGCATTTCCTCCATACAAACAGCGTGCAGGCCCACTCGCATTACATATGCTGCTATTACACACACATAAGTGAATGCAAGGCAAACTTGGTCAAGAGCCATACAGGTCACACTAAGGGTGACCGTATAAACAACTTTAACACTGTTACAAATATGCGCCACACTGTGAACTCACACCAAACAGGAATGACAAACACATTTCGGGAGAACATCTGCACTGCAACATAACATAAACACAACAGAATAAATACCCAGAACACCTTGCAGCACTAACTCTTTCGAGACACTACAATATATTTTGATGTTTACCTCAGAAGGCTGCAAATAGAAAAGAGGCATTCAATTTGTATTAGAATTTTATTTGATATGCCAATGATATTTTTTAATTATTATTATTATTATTAGAAACTGGATTTTGCATGTCACTAAAGTTATATAAGCCTTGATTGTTCAATATTCAATGCAAAACTTGTTTGGGTCCTTATTAAAAGGTTCATTTGTTCAACCTTGGCCCGCGACTTTGTTCAGTTTTACATTTTGGTCCACTTTGTTTTTGAGTTTGACAGCCCTGGTCTAGATCAACATTAAGTCTATCTGTCAATATGACGTTTTTAAAGATTTAAGTTGTATGCTTTTTTTTCAAAGAAAACCATGTTTTTTATGGAAAAAAAAACACAAAACATGCAATATTTTCACCCAATAAAATTTTTAAGTAGAATATTTTAGATTATATATTAACTGGAGCCGGAAAAAGGTCAAAAACTCATAACACCATTGATTTTGATTCATTATTATTTTATGTGGAATGACACTTAAAACCAAACACACTGATCCGAAAGGGTCCTACTCATTAAATTTTTAAAATATAAATTAGATGTATATTTTTTTACTGTTTGCTTTTAACACAATGGTCTTGAGATCAACTTCAGATCTATTTGTTGATTAAAAGTTTTTTTGTTTGTTTTACCGGGCCACAGAATAATTTTTTATAAAAAAAAATATATATATATATATATATGTATATATATATATATATATATATATATATATATATATATATATATATCCATCCATCCATTTTCTACCGCTTATTCCCTTTCGGGGTCGCGGGGGGCGCTGGCGCCTATCTCAGCTACAATCGGGCGGAAGGCAGGGTACACCCTGGACAAGTCGCCAATGGGGGTCCTTATTTTTTAATTTTTTTTCTTCTTTGTCATAAAAAAGGGGAGTTTTTGTCATGAAAAAGGGAGGTATTTGTATTTTTTGCACTAATTGTAAGTGTATATTGTGTTTATGTTGATTTAATAAAAAAAAAAATATATATATATACTGTATATATATATATATATATATATATATATATTATTTTTTTTATATATTATAAAAATATATATATATATATATTTTTTATTAAATCAACATAAACACAATATACACTTACAATTAGTGCAAAAACCACAAAAACCTCCCTTTTTCATGACAAAAACTCCCCTTTTTTATGACAAAGAATAAAAAAAATAAAAAAAATAAGGACCCCCATTCCCCGCCAGGCCGCGGGACAAATTATTAAGCGTTGACCGGGCCGCGGAAAAAAAAAGGTTTGGGACCACTGTTTTAGCCCATTCTTTAAAAAAACAGCTCATTTTTTTATATGGCAAACACAAAATATGCAACAATTGCCCCCAAAGTGTAATATTTAATGTGACGTAATTTGAGCCTTGAATAGGTCAATAATTCATAATGACGTTGATTTTGATCCACTTATTATTTTTTAAAGAAAGAAACAGCTTTGTGTTAGTCGAGTAAACATTGCAACATTTTCTTGTTACATTTTACATTTGCTCTTTTATACCATTTTTTATGTTTTCGTTTTTTTCAATAGTGTTTTTAAGATGTGCCGTGGGGCCGTTAAAAAATGGCCCCCGGGCCGCTCTTCGGACACCCCTGCCATAGATCCATGCTCGATTTCCTGTCAAGTAGCGGTAGAAAATGGATGGATGGATGGAGACATTAAACTGTTTTTAACTTTAAACTTTTTTAACTGTTTTTAACTGATTTTTATCTCACAAATTGTTCTTAGGGTGATTTGTATTTGCTATTTCAATGTGTTTTTTTTGTACTTCTGTTGTAAATGTTATTTTTTTAGTCCGTCCTTTGTCTTTATTTCTTTGT
>NC_084626.1:46204711-46267211 GCF_033978795.1 Nerophis ophidion
AATGGTTTTAGCTTTGCATAGTTGATTTTTAACTTACACTTACAGATGTAGCGAACAACTGTAGTTACTGTCAGTGGTTTTATGAAGTGTTCCTGAGCCCACGCGGTGATATCCTTTGCACACTGATGTCTGTTTTTGATGCAATACCACTAGAGGGATCAAAAGTCCGTAATATCATGGTTTACGTGCAGGGATTTTTTTCCAGATTCTCTGAACCTTTTGATGATTTTACAGACGGCAGATGGTAAAATCCTTAAATTCCTTGCAATAGCTCGTTGAGAAATGTTGTTCTAAAACTGTTCGACAATTTGTTTACAAATTGGTGACCCTCACCCCATCCTTGTTTGTGAAAGACTGAGCATTTTTTGGGAAGCTGTTTTTATACCCAATCATGGCACCCGCCTGTTCCCAATTAGCCTGCACACCTGTGGGATGTTCCAAATAAGTGTTTGATGAGCATTCCTCAACTTTCTCAGTATTTATTGCCACCTTTCCCAACTTCTTTGTCACGTGTTGCTGGCATCAAATTCTAAAGTTAATGATTATTTGCAAAACAAAAGATGTTTATGAGTTTGAACATCAAATATGTTGTCTTTGTAGCATATTCAACTGAATATGGCTTGAAAAGGATATCTTCACGGTGGCAGAGGGGTTAGTGCGTCTGCCTCACAATACGAAGTTCCTGCAGTCCTGGGTTCAAATCCAAGCTCGGGATCTTCCTGTGTGGAGTTTGCATGTTCTCCCCGTGAATGCGTGGGTTCCCTCCGGGTACTCCGGCTTCCTCCCACTTCCAAAGACATGCACCTGGGGATAGGTTGATTGGCAACACTAAATTGGCCCTAGTGTGTGAATGTGAGTGTGAATGTTGTCTGTCTATCTGTGTTGGCCCTGTGATGAGGTGGCGACTTGTCCAGGGTGTACCCCGCCTTCCGCCCGATTGTAGCTGAGATAGGCGCCAGCGCCCCCCGCGACCCCAAAAAGGGAATAAGCGGTAGAAAATGGATGGATGGATGGATGTATTTTGTTTATATTTACATCTAACACAATTTCCCAGCTCATATGGAAACGGGGTTTGTATATAGCAGTAAACCTTTAGATTGGTCCCAGGGAAAAAATACGTTTTTTTTAGTTTTTTTTTCCAAAGCTTATCTTTAGATCAGTTTTAGATCAATCGGTCGATATCAATTTGTAATTTTTTTTTTATGTTTTATTTTGGTTTTTTCATTCAAGACATTTTTTTTAATGGGAAAATCACAAACTATGTACCATTTTTCCCTAACAAATGTTCAAAGCGTAATATTTGATGTAAACTATTTGGAGCCTTTAATATTAACATTCCTTTTTGATTCAATATTAATTTGAGCAATGACATCCATCCATCCATTTTCTACCGCTTATTAAATAAGTCATTCATATTTTTTTTGCTTGATGATTTTCTCGATCAACTTCAGAGGTGACGATATATTTGTATTTAAAAAATAATAATAATAATAATTGGGCCTTTTTATCTAAGAAAAACTCTAAATCAACAACATTGATTTTGATTTAATTATGTTTTGAACAAAATCACAATTGTCAGGGATACTAAAAGCCCCACTCATAAAAGTGTTTTCATTTTTTTTCTCATTCTTCTTTATTTCTTTTACTTCTTTCTTTTTTGTCAAATAAAACTTTTTTTTTAATATGCAATATTTTCCTTAAAAAATATTTTAAAGTGAAATATTTGATGTAAAGTACTCAGAGGTGACAATATATATTTGTATCAAAAACATGAAATAAAACAATACAAACATGAATTGGGCCTTTTTAATTTAAGAACAAATCTAAATCAACATTGATTTTGATTTAATTTCACCAAAATTACAACAAATTTCAGTGATCCTAAATAGTCCTAAACATAAAAGTGTTCAAAATAAGTCATTCATTACTTTTTTTTTAGATTTTTTTTTAGGTCAACTTCAGAGGTGACGATATAAAGTTGTATTTAAAAAAAAATAAAAATATATATATATATATATATATATATATATATATATATATATATATATATAGAGAGAGAGAGAGAGAGAGAGAGAAAATAAATCGGGCCTTTTTACTTAAGAAAAAAACTCAAAATCAATAACATTGATTTTGATTTAATATTGTTTTGACCAAAATCACAAAAATCCTAAATAACTCCACTCATAAAAGTGTTTTCATTGGTTTTGTTATTCTTTATTTGTTTGGCTCACCTTCTTTTGCCAAATAAAACTTTTTTTTTTTATTATAGTAAATACACAAAATATGCAGTATTTTCCCCCAAAAATATTTTCAAGTGAAATATTTGATGTAAAGTACTCAGGGGTGACAATATACATTTGTATTTAAAAAAATAAAACAATACAACAATAAATTGGTCCTTTTTTATTTAAAAACAACTCTAAATCAACACAATTGATTTTGATTTAATTTGACCAAAATCACAAAAATCCTAAATAACACCACTCATAAAAGTGTTTTTAATTTGTTTTGTTGTTCTTTTTTTTGTTCAACTTATGTCCTTTTTGTCTTTTTATTAGAAACTACACAAAATTTGCAATATTTTTCCCCGAAAATATTTTAAAGTTAAATATTCAATATAAAGTACTCGGAGCCTCAAATAGAACAATGATTCAAAACATTTGGTCAACATATGAAATGACAAGTGTGTGTAAACATTTGAAGTGCTCCCCCTGTGGCCAATATATGAAATAACAGGTGTGTAAAAATTTGAAGTGCTCCCCATCCAGTCAACATATGAAATAACAAGTGTGTGTAAACATTTAAAGTGCTCCCCCTCTGGTTTATAAATGAAATAACAAGTGTGTGTAAACATTTGAAGTGCTCCCCCTGTGGCCAACATATGAAATAACAAGTGTGTGTAAACATTTGAAGTGCTCCCCCTGTGGCCAACATATGAAATAACAAGTGTGTGTAAACATTTGAAGTGCTCCCCCTGTGGCCAACATATGAAATAACAAGTGTGTGTAAAAATGTGAAGTGCTCTCCCTCCAGTCAACATATGAAATAACAAGTGTGTTTGAATAATGATTTTTTTTTTCTGAGCAATTAGAGCTTTAAAGAAATCATTTTTTTACTCCCCTTTTTTGCAATAGTATTTGTAGAACGTGACGCGGGCCGTTCAGATAACATCTACTGCATTTAACGAGTATTCTCGCGCTGCAATCCGTCTCACACTCTGATGACAACGTGCTGAAATAAAAAGCGCCGCGTTTGCACGTATTTTCCCGGTTCAATTGAGATACGAGCCGACGCCAATCCCGTCACGCTGATGGCTCTTGCATGGCGAATAATGATAGCTCCGCAGACGAGGTGGCGTGTAATTATTGCGCCTGACCTCTATTGGCGACAAACACGCAAACGCACGTGTCGTCCATCCATCAACACGTGTCACTTTGTTTTCACCGCAACAAGGTTACCGGAGCATCAACCGCTAACGTGGCAAAGTTATGACTCGATGACGGCCGACGCCGGTGGCTCCTCTTGTTCTGATGAGGCGGATCACCTCGCCATCCAATGCGGTCTTAGCCCGCCATCTGGAAGGGTGGTATGACGTCCGGAGTGGCGGGTGGGCGGGTTAGCTTCATTTTTGTCCAGAAAACGAACAAACCGGAGCAACAAGATGCGAAGGACGCGGAGCTCCTCAGATCGGAAACAAGGGATGACGGAGCCGTCGTCACACAGCCAGGATGTCTCATTTTGGCTTGTGGGTAATCAATCAATCAATCAATGTTTACATAAATAGCCCTAAATCACTAGTGTCTCAAAGGGCTGCACAAACCACCACGACGTCCTCGGTAGGCCCACATAAGGGCAAGGAAAACTCGGTGACAATGATGACTATGAGAACCTTGGAGAGGAGGAAAGAAATGGATGTCGAGCGGGTCTAACATGATACTGTGAATCAATCCATAATGGATCCAACACAGGCGCAAGAGTCCAGTCCAAAGCGGATCCAACACAGCAGCGAGAGTCCCGTCCACAGCGGAGCCAGCAGGAAACCATCCCAAGCGGAGGTGGATCAGCAGCGCAGAGCTGTCCCCAGTCGATACACAGGCAAGCAGTACATGGCCACCGGATCGGACCGGACCCCCTCCACAAGGGAGAGTGGGACATAGAAGAAAAAGAAAAGAAACGGCAGATCAACTGGTCTAAAAATGGAGTCTATTTAAAGGCTAGAGTATACAAATGAGTTTTAAGGTGAGACTTAAATGCTTCTAGTGAGGTGGCATCTCAAACTTTTACCGGGAGGGCATTCCAGAGTACTGGAGCCCGAAATACGATGTAATATAATGAACATACCCCGTGACAAAAGGGGGAACCGTACGAGCCGGAGCCTCGTCCGGGACCAATTTGCATTCCGGCAGACGGCCGTGACGTCACCTGGCGTGTGGAGACGTAGAAATGTCCAAGTGGTGAATCACCGCCACTGATTAAAGTCCACCAGTCAGCAGTTGGTGAGGTCAGGTGTGGCCCGACATTGAACGCATTGGTTTTCCAAATAATGGTGAGTGGCAAAGAGCGCGGGTCGGTGGCGCCGACTTAAACCCGTGGCGTCATAGTTGATGTGCCAAGAACAGTTTAAAACACCACGGACAAGAAGGGGCTTAAACAAAACGGGGCGGTATAGCTCGGTTGGTAGTTCGATCCCCGCTTCCGCCATCTTGGTCACTGCCGTTGTGTCCTTGGGCAAGGCACTTTACCCACCTGCTCCCAGTGCCCCACCCACACTGGTTTGAATGTAACTTAGATATTGGGTATCACTATGTAAATATAGTTCACTTCACTTCACACACTTCCAAATGGGGAGCCAGAGCATACACACTACGAAATACTGCTTTAGCCCTCTGCTATTCCTCGGTGGGGTATGCATGTCCTGTCTGGGAGAGATCAACCCATGCCAAGAAACTCCACCCAGCACTGAACACCTACCCCTTGATCCCCGGTTGCTAGAAGCCTACCAACCTGAACAACCTACATTTCCTTGCTGGCATTGCCCCTGCAAACGTGAGACGGGAAATTGCCAGCCGAGTAGGTAGGTAGGTCGGTCTTTATCGTCATTGCAACAACCACAACGAAACTTTGTTTTCAGCACAAACCTGTTCAAGATTAGACAAACAAACAGTGTACAGGGTTAGAGAACAAGAACGCTGATGGGTCGCCACAAGGCGCCCCGTAAAAAGATGGGAAAAAGGTAAACGCTGACGAAGGATGAGTAAAAAAATACAAGCCGGACTGGGCTCCTAAGGGGACCCAGTTCGGAGTGAGAAAAAACCTCCATAGCAAAGCACATATACATATTACAACATACATCTCCAGATATCTAGCAACAGAGGGTAGGTAGTTCAAGGTCATGGCGGTAGGTCGCAGCTCTCAGGCGCTCACCATCCATTCATCACCCCCTATGGGATTGCGTCGAGGGCGTTGGATTGGGGGACAGGGGGGGGTATGTGTGGCGTATATTTTTTTTGTGGATGTGTGTCTCTGTTCCGCGGCCTTGATGTATTTGCCGTCGCTAGTCCAAAGTTCACAACAACAGGTGTGTGTCCATGAGAGACAAAAAAGGGAGTTTCCCGCAGTGATCTTCGGGAGAGTCTCAAAGCCAGGGAAAAAAATCCAAGTTAAAATGATTTGTATGCGAGTGAAAATAAAATTTGCTTTTCACTCTAAAATTGTCTATGACTGGTCCTCAAAAACTGCGGGGTAGACAGTCCGATGTATTCCACAGTTCTTCCCGCATCCTCCAATCATTTGTGGCAGCTTCGCGGTACTTTGAAGACTGCCAGCAACTTCCAATTTGTCGACAAACCAGAGCAACGCTTACTCCAATCAGCAGATGTCCTGTTGTCATAATTCCGAATAGGTGGATATCTCCACGTCCTCGACAGAAAATGGTCGCCAGGCACGCGGCCCTCCTTCTTCTCCCAAGAGTCCGTCGTGTGTCCAGCAACAACCGCTTCGTCACGACAGCAGGTTCCCCCAAAACCCAAGATCTTGTCAATTTTGTTGAGGCCAGTTAAATAGTTCCAATGTTTAGATTTGGAGAGCAGTGCAAAAAAGAGGCAAGAAGAAAGTTAAGACAAGACAAAACAAAGAAGCAAGCAGGAGAGATAAGGGAGAGGAAAGGGGAGCGTCCACCCTCGGTGAGTGCCAGAGAGGAAAAAGAGTAGAGTTCACAAAAGCTACCAGTGATAAATGCCACCTCCTCTACGGACATGAACCCTCATCCCAATGTCTGAAGTCCAGGAGAAGCTTCCTCAGCAATGTCCAGCCCCCTAACAACATCTCGGGAAGAAACCAGACTCCAGCTATGGACACAAAGACTAGAGAAAGACCCCCCCTCCTATTGACATGGGAATCGCCCCTTCTGAAGACCTGCCCCCTGGGTCAGAAACACCATGGAAGACACTAAACCGCCTGAGAACAGAAACAGGGTCATCAAAAGCAGCTATGGTCCAGATGGGACTACAAAACTGGCCCAACCACCTGCGAATGCGGAGACGAGGACCACACGTCTTCTGCTACCAAACCATCCATCCATCCATTTTTCCACCACCTATCCCTTTTGAGGTCGCGCGGGGTGCTGGAGCCTATCTCAGCTGCATTCGGGTGGCAGGCGGGATACACCCTGGACAAATCTCCACCTCATCACAGGGCCAACACAGACAGACAGACAACATTCACACACTCGGGACCATCTAGTGTTGCCAATCAACCTATGCCCAGGTGCATGTCTTTGGAGGTGGGAGGGGCCTATCCCCAGGTGCATGTCTTTGGAGGTGGGAGAGGCCTATCCCCAGGTGCATGTCTTTGTAGATGGGAGGGGCCTATCCCCAGGTGCATGTCTTTGGAGGTGGGAGGGGCCTATCCCCAGGTGCAGGTCTTTGGAGGTGGGAAGGGCCTATCCCCAGGTGCATGTCTTTGGAGGTGGGAGGGGCCTATCCCCAGGTGCATGTCTTTGGAGGTGGGAGGGGGCTATCCCCAGGTGCATGTCTTTGGAGGTGGGAGGGACCTATCCCCACGTGCATGTCTTTGGAGGTGGGAGGGGCCTATCCCCAGGTGCATGTCTTTGGAGGTGGGAGGGGGCTATCCCCAGTTGCATGTCTTTGGAGATGGGAGGGGCCTATCCCCAGGTGCATGTCTTTGGAGATGTGAGGGGCCTATCCCCAGGTGCATGTCTTTGAAGGTGGGAGGGGCCTATCCCCAAGTGCATGTCTTTGGAGATGGGAGGGGCCTATCCCCAGGTGCATGTCTTTGGAGATGTGAGGGGCCTATCCCCAGGTGCATGTCTTTGGAGATGGGAGGGGCCTATCCCCAGGTGCATGTCTTTGGAGGTCTGAGGAAGCCGGAGTACCTGGAGGGAACCCACGCAGTCACGGGGAGAACATGCAAACTCCAAAAAGAAAATTCACAAGCCTGGGATTGAACCCAGGACTACTCAGGACCTTCGTGTTGTGAGGCCCATGCACTAACCCCTGTCCCACCGTGCTGCCCTGCTACTACACCTGCTAGCCAACCCGTGCAGCTTAAAAGATCTGGCAGAGTTCAACGACAATGCAAAAGACTGTGTGAAGTAATGGGGGACTGTCCTATAACCGCATGCTTCAAAGACATGAAAGAAGAAGAACAGCACTGGAAGGAACATAATAGGACATGAAAAGAATATGAATACTTCTGGATATCAAGGGAAAGTCAATTAAAAATGGCTTTTATCTTTAATTATGATGATGGTTTCTGGTTAGCAGAGAAGGTCCACCACTGGTTGAAGGTGTTGCTGTTCTTCTGCGTCAAGACGGGAGACAACAGAGCCATCCATCACGGTGCCGTAAACATCATTGTTTATCATCACGTAATGAAGGAGTGATGAAATAACATTCAGCAATCACTTCCAGTAGGCGACAGAGGACAAAGCTGACATCATAACTCTTATTTCTCCTTCTGACTGGTGTCCTCCCGTTCAGTTTGGCAAGAGCTAATTCTACGGTGTGCTACATTGTTAGCATTGGTTGAGCTGCTCTGGTGGTAAGCAGACTTGTTCTTACAAAGAATAAACATCACTCTACTCATGTCATATTAGTCTCAAGTGTTGCCGTTTTTAAGTAAGAGCTTTTATCCAATCAGAATTCAGCTAGCTTGTTGCAGGCGATGTATGAATTCTGACACCATCCACCGACACACCCTCCACCATCCACTGACACACCCTCCACCATCCACTGACACACCCTCCACCATCCACTGACACACCCTCCACCATCCACTGACACACCCTCCACCATCCACTGACACACCCTCCACCATCCACTGACACACCCTCCACCCTCCAACGACCCACCCTCCACCAGCTACTGACACACCCTCCACCATCCACTGACACACCCTCCACCATCCACTGACACACCCTCCACCCTCCAACGACCCACCCTCCACCAGCTACTGACACACCCTCCACCATCCACTGACACACCCTCGAACATCGACTGACCCACCCTCCACCAGCCACTGACACACCCTCCACCCTCCAACGACCCACCCTCCACCATCCACTGACACACCCTCCACCATCCACAGACACACCCTCCACCTCGACTGACACACCCTCCACCATCCACTGACACACCCTCCACCACCTACTGACACACCCTCCACCATCTACAGACACACCCTCCACCTCGACTGACACACCCTCCACCATCCACTGACACACCCTCCACCATCCACAGACACACCCTCCACCTCGACTGACACACCCTCCACCATCCACTGACACACCCTCCACCACCTACTGACACACCCTCCACCATTCACTGACACACCCTCCACCATCCACTGACACACCCTCCACCATCCACTGACACACCCTCCACCATCCACCGACACACCCTCCACCAGCTACTGACACACCCTCCACCATCCACTGACACACCCTCCACCATCCACTGACACACCCTCCACCATCCACTGACACACCCTCCACCATCCACTGACACACCCTCCACCATCCACTGACACACCTTCCACCATCCACTGACACACCCTCCACCATCCACTGACCCACCCTCCACCATCCACTGACACACCTTCCACCATCCACTGACACACCTTCCACCATCCACTGACACACCCTCCACCATCCACTGACACACCTTCCACCATCCACTGACACACCCTCCACCATCCACAGACGCACCCTCCACCATCCACTGACACACCCTCCACCATCCACTGACACACCCTCCACCCTCCAACGACCCACCCTCCACCAGCTACTGACACACCCTCCACCATCCACTGACACACCCTCGAACGTCGACTGACACACCCTCCACCAGCCACTGACACACCCTCCACCCTCCAACGACCCACCCTCCACCATCCACTGACACACCCTCCACCATCCACTGACACACCCTCCACCATCCACAGACGCACCCTCCACCCTCCAACGACCCACCCTCCACCAGCTACTGACACACCCTCCACCATCCACTGACACACCCTCCACCATCCACTGACACACCCTCCACCCTCCAACGACCCACCCTCCACCAGCTACTGACACACCCTCCACCATCCACTGACACACCCTCGAACGTCGACTGACCCACCCTCCACCATCCACTGACACACCCTCCACTATCCACTGACACACCCTCCACCATCCACTGACACACCCTCCACATCCACTGACACACCCTCCACCATCCACTGACACACCCTCCACCATCCACTGACACACCCTCCACCATCCACTGACACACCCTCCACCATCAGCTGACACACCCTTCACCATCCACTGACACACCCTCCACCATCCACTGACACACCCTCCACCATCCACTGACACACCCTCAAACATCGACTGACCCACCCTCCACCATCCACTGACACACCCTCCACCCTCCAACGACCCACCCTCCACCAGCTACTGACACACCCTCCACCATCCACTGACACACCCTCGAACGTCGACTGACCCACCCTCCACCAGCCACTGACACACCCTCCACCCTCCAACGACCCACCCTCCACCATCCACTGACACACCCTCCACCATCCACTGACACACCCTCCACCATCCACTGACACACCCTCCACATCCACTGACACACCCTCCACCATCCACTGACACACCCTCCACCATCCACTGACACACCCTCCACCATCCACGGACACACCCTCCACCATCAGCTGACACACCCTTCACCATCCACTGACACACCCTCCACCATCCACTGACACACCCTCCACCATCCACTGACACACCCTCGAACATCGACTGACCCACCCTCCACCATCCACTGACACACCCTCCACCCTCCAACGACCCACCCTCCACCAGCTACTGACACACCCTCCACCATCCACTGACACACCCTCCACCATCCACTGACACACAGGTTTCGTGACTACAGTACACAGGTGTCGAGACTCCAGTACACAGGTGTCGAGACTACAGTACACAGGTGTTGAGACTGCAGTACACAGGTGTCGAGACTCCAGTACACAGGTGTCGAGACTACAGTAAACAGGTGTTGAGACTGAAGTACACATGTGTCGTGACTCCAGTACACAGGTGTTGAGACCACAGTACACAGGTGTCGAGACTACAGTACACAGGTGTTGAGACTACAGTACACAGGTGTCGAGACTCCAGTACACAGGTGTCGAGACTACAGTACACAGGTGTTGAGACTGCAGTACACAGGTGTCGAGACTACAGTACACAGGTGTTGAGACTGCAGTACACAGGTGTCGAGACTACAGTACACAGGTGTTGAGACTACAGTACACAGGTGTCGAGACTCCAGTACACAGGTGTCGAGACTACAGTACACAGGTGTTGAGACTACAGTACTCAGGTGTCGAGACGTCAGTACACAGGTGTTGAGACTACAGTACACAGGTATCAAGACTACAGTACAGAGGTGTTAAGACCACAGTACACAGGTGTCGTGACTCCAGTACACAGGTGTTAAGACCACAGTACACAGGTGTCAAGACTACAGTACACAGGTGTCGAGACTACAGTACGCAGGTGTCGGGACTACAGTACACATGTGTTGAGACTACAGTACACAGGTGTCGAGACTCCACTACACAGGTGTTGAGACTACAGTACGCAGGTGTCGAGACTACAGTACACAGGTGTCGAGACTCCAGTACACAGGTGTTGGGACTATAGTACACAGGTGTTGAGACTCCAGTACACAGGTGTTGAGACTATAGTACACAGGTGTTGAGACTACAGTACACAGGTGTTGAGACTATAGTACACAGGTTTTGTGACTCCAGTACACAGGTGTCGAGACTACAGTACACATGTGTTGAGACTACAGTACACAGGTGTCGTGACTACAGTACACAGGTGTCGAGACTCCAGTACACAGGTGTTGAGACTACAGTACACAGGTGTCGAGACTACAGTACACAGGTGTCGAGACTACAGTACACAGGTGTCGAGACTACAGTACACAGGTGTTGAGACTACAGTTCTCAGGTGTCGAGACTTCAGTACACAGGTGTCGAGACTCCAGTACACAGGTGTCGAGACTACAGTACACAGGTGTTGAGACTACAGTACTCAGGTGTCGAGACGTCAGTACACAGGTGTTGAGACTTCAGTACACAGGTATAAAGACTTCAGTACACAGGTGTTAAGACCACAGTACACAGGTGTCGTGACTACAGTACACAGGTGTTAAGACCACAGTACACAGGTGTCAAGACTACAGTACACAGGTGTCGAGACTACAGTACGCAGGTGTCGAGACTACAGTACACATGTGTTGAGACTACAGTACACAGGTGTCGAGACTCCACTACACAGGTGTTGAGACTACAGTACGCAGGTGTCGAGACTACAGTACACAGGTGTCGAGACTCCAGTACACAGGTGTTGGGACTATAGTACACAGGTGTTGAGACTCCAGTACACAGGTGTTGAGACTACAGTACACAGGTGTTGAGACTACAGTACACAGGTGTTGAGACTACAGTACACAGGTGTCGAGACTACAGTACACAGGTTTCGAGACTACAGTACACATGTGTTGAGACTACAGTACACAGGTGTCGAGACTCCACTACACAGGTGCTGAGACTACAGTACACAGGTGTCAAGACTACAGTACACAGGTGTCGAGACTACAGTACACAGGTGTCGAGACTACAGTACACAGGTACTGAGACTCCAGTACACAGGTGTCGAGACTACAGTACACAGGTGTTGAGACTGCAGTACACAGGTGTCGAGACTCCAGTACACAGGTGTCGAGACTACAGTAAACAGGTGTTGAGACTGCAGTACACATGTGTCGTGACTCCAGTACACAGGTGTTGAGACCACAGTACACAGGTGTCGAGACTACAGTACACAGGTGTTGAGACTACAGTACACAGGTGTCGAGACTCCAGTACACAGGTGTCGAGACTCCAGTACACAGGTGTCGAGACTACAGTACACAGGTGTTGAGACTGCAGTACACAGGTGTCGAGACTACAGTACACAGGTGTTGAGACTGCAGTACACAGGTGTCGAGACTACAGTACACAGGTGTTGAGACTACAGTACACAGGTGTCGAGACTCCAGTACACAGGTGTCGAGACTACAGTACACAGGTGTTGAGACTACAGTACTCAGGTGTCGAGACGTCAGTACACAGGTGTTGAGACTACAGTACACAGGTATCAAGACTACAGTACAGAAGTGT
The DNA here is from genome assembly GCF_033978795.1 of Nerophis ophidion. Lineage (NCBI taxonomy): Eukaryota > Metazoa > Chordata > Actinopteri > Syngnathiformes > Syngnathidae > Nerophis > Nerophis ophidion. The sequence goes on from NC_084626.1 coordinate 46,217,462, forward strand.
TAAGACCACAGTACACAGGTGTCGTGACTCCAGTACACAGGTGTTAAGACCACAGTACACAGGTGTCAAGACTACAGTACACAGGTGTCGAGACTACAGTACGCAGGTGTTGGGACTACAGTACACATGTGTTGAGACTACAGTACACAGGTGTCGAGATTCCACTACACAGGTGTTGAGACTACAGTACGCAGGTGTCGAGACTACAGTACACAGGTGTCGAGACTCCAGTACACAGGTGTTGGGACTATAGTACACAGGTGTTGAGACTCCAGTACACAGGTGTTGAGACTATAGTACACAGGTGTTGAGACTACAGTACACAGGTGTTGAGACTATAGTACACAGGTTTTGTGACTCCAGTACACAGGTGTCGAGACTACAGTACACATGTGTTGAGACTACAGTGCACAGGTGTCGTGACTACAGTACACAGGTGTCGAGACTCCAGTACACAGGTGTTGAGACTACAGTAGACAGGTGTTGAGACTATAGTACACAGGTTTTGTGACTCCAGTACACAGGTGTCGAGACTACAGTACACATGTGTTGAGACTACAGTGCACAGGTGTTGTGACTACAGTACACAGGTGTCGAGACTCCAGTACACATGTGTTGAGACTACAGTACACAGGTGTAGAAACTACAGTACACAGGTGTTGAGACTACAGTACACAGGTGTCGAGACTACAGTACACAGGTGTCGAGACTACAGTACACATGTGTTGAGACTACAGTACACAGGTGTCGAGACTCCAGTACACAGGTGTTGTGACCACAGTACACAGGTGTCGAGACTACAGTACACAGGTGTCGAGACTACAGTACACAGGTGTCGAGACTACAGTACACATCTGTTGAGACTACAGTACACAGGTGTCGAGACTACAGTACACAGGTGTCGAGACTACAGTACACATGTGTTGAGACTACAGTACACAGGTGTCGAGACTCCAGTACAAAAGTGTTGAGACTACAGTACACAGGTGTCGAGAGTCCAGTACACAGGTGTTGAGACTACAGTACACAGGTGTTGAGACTATAGTACACAGGTTTTGTGACTCCAGTACACAGGTGTTGAGAGTCCAGTACACAGGTGTTGAGACTACAGTACACAGGTATAAAGACTTCAGTACACAGGTGTTAAGACCACAGTACACAGGTGTCGTGACTCCAGTACACAGGTGTTAAGACCACAGTACACAGGTGTCAAGACTACAGTACACAGGTGTCGAGACTACAGTACGCAGGTGTCGAGACTACAGTACACATGTGTTGAGACTACAGTACACAGGTGTCGAGACTCCACTACACAGGTGTTGAGACTACAGTACGCAGGTGTCGAGACTACAGTACACAGGTGTCGAGACTCCAGTACACAGGTGTTGGGACTATAGTACACAGGTGTTGAGACTCCAGTACACAGGTGTTGAGACTATAGTACACAGGTGTTGAGACTACAGTACACAGGTGTTGAGACTACAGTACACAGGTGTCGAGACTACAGTACACAGGTGTCGAGACTACAGTACACGTGTTGAGACTACAGTACACAGGTTTCGAGACTCCACTACACAGGTGCTGAGACTACAGTACACTGGTGTCAAGACTACAGTACACAGGTGTCGAGACTACAGTACACAGGTGTCGAGACTACAGTACACAGGTGTCAAGACTACAGTACACAGGTGTCAAGACCACAGTACACAGGTGTTTAGACTCCAGTACACAGGTGTTGTGACTACAGTACACAGGTGTCGAGACTCCAGTACACAGGTGTTAAGACTCCAGTACACAGGTGTCTTGACTCCAGTACACAGGTGTTCAGACCACAGTACACAGATGTCGAGACTACAGTACACAGGTGTCGAGACTACAGTACACATGTGTCGAGACTACAGTACACAGGTGTCGAGACTACAGTACACATGTGTTGAGACTACAGTACGCAGGTGTCGAGACTACAGTACACATGTGTTGAGACTACAGTACACAGGTGTCGAGACTCCACTACACAGGTGTTGAGACTACAGTACGCAGGTGTCGAGACTACAGTACACAGGTGTCGAGACTCCAGTACACAGGTGTTGGGACTATAGTACACAGGTGTTGAGACTCCAGTACACAGGTGTTGAGACTATAGTACACAGGTGTTGAGACTACAGTACACAGGTGTTGAGACTACAGTACACAGGTGTCGAGACTACAGTACACAGGTGTCGAGACTACAGTACACATGTGTTGAGACTACAGTACACAGGTGTCGAGACTCCACTACACAGGTGCTGAGACTACAGTACACAGGTGTCAAGACTACAGTACACAGGTGTCGAGACTACAGTACACAGGTGTCGAGACTACAGTACACAGGTGTCGAGACTACAGTACACAGGTGTCGAGACCACAGTACACAGGTGTTGAGACTCCAGTACACAGGTGTTGTGACTACAGTACACAGGTGTCGAGACTCCAGTACACAAGTGTTAAGACTCCAGTACACAGGTGTCTTGACTCCAGTACACAGGTGTTAAGACCACAGTACACAGGTGTCGAGACAACAGTACACAGGTGTCGAGACTACAGTACACAGGTGTCGAGACTACAGTACACATGTGTCGAGACTACAGTACACAGGTGTCGAGACTACAGTACACATGTGTTGAGACTACAGTACACAGGTGTCGAGACTCCACTACACAGGTGCTGAGACTACAGTACACAGGTGTCAAGACTACAGTACACAGGTGTCGAGACTACAGTACACAGGTGTCGAGACTACAGTACACAGGTGTCAAGACTACAGTACACAGGTGTCGAGACCACAGTACACAGGTGTTGAGACTCCAGTACACAGGTGTTGTGACTACAGTACACAGGTGTCGAGACTCCAGTACACAGGTGTTAAGACTCCAGTACACAGGTGTCTTGACTCCAGTACACAGGTGTTCAGACCACAGTACACAGGTGTCGAGACTACAGTACACAGGTGTCGAGACTACAGTACACATGTGTCGAGACTACAGTACACAGGTGTCGAGACTACAGTACACATGTGTTGAGACTACAGTACGCAGGTGTCGAGACTACAGTACACATGTGTTGAGACTACAGTACACAGGTGTCGAGACTCCACTACACAGGTGTTGAGACTACAGTACGCAGGTGTCGAGACTACAGTACACAGGTGTCGAGACTCCAGTACACAGGTGTTGGGACTATATTACACAGGTGTTGAGACTCCAGTACACAGGTGTTGAGACTATAGTACACAGGTGTTGAGACTACAGTACACAGGTGTTGAGACTACAGTACACAGGTGTCGAGACTACAGTACACAGGTGTCGAGAGTACAGTACACATGTGTTGAGACTACAGTACACAGGTGTCGAGACTCCACTACACAGGTGCTGAGACTACAGTACACAGGTGTCAAGACTACAGTACACAGGTGTCGAGACTACAGTACACAGGTGTCGAGACTACAGTACACAGGTGTCGAGACTACAGTACACAGGTGTCGAGACCACAGTACACAGGTGTTGAGACTCCAGTACACAGGTGTTGTGACTACAGTACACAGGTGTCGAGACTCCAGTACACAAGTGTTAAGACTCCAGTACACAGGTGTCTTGACTCCAGTACACAGGTGTTAAGACCACAGTACACAGGTGTCGAGACTACAGTACACAGGTGTCGAGACTACAGTACACAGGTGTCGAGACTACAGTACACATGTGTCGAGACTACAGTACACAGGTGTCGAGACTACAGTACACATGTGTTGAGACTACAGTACACAGGTGTAGAAACTACAGTACACAGGTGTTGAGACTACAGTACACAGGTGTCGAGACTACAGTACACAGGTGTCGAGACTACAGTACACATGTGTTGAGACTACAGTACACAGGTGTCGAGACTCCAGTACACAGGTGTTGTGACCACAGTACACAGGTGTCGAGACTACAGTACACAGGTGTCGAGACTACAGTACACAGGTGTCGAGACTACAGTACACATCTGTTGAGACTACAGTACACAGGTGTCGAGACTACAGTACACAGGTGTCGAGACTACAGTACACATGTGTTGAGACTACAGTACACAGGTGTCGAGACTCCAGTACAAAAGTGTTGAGACTACAGTACACAGGTGTCGAGAGTCCAGTACACAGGTGTTGAGACTACAGTACACAGGTGTTGAGACTATAGTACACAGGTTTTGTGACTCCAGTACACAGGTGTTGAGAGTCCAGTACACAGGTGTTGAGACTACAGTACACAGGTGTCGAGAGTCCAGTACACAGGTGTTGTCGGCCTCCTGTTGAGAGTACACACGCTGTCATTCCAGCCCATTGAGACGCCGGCCATTCTTCATCCCTTTTCATTCGCTCCCAAAGATCCCCTTTTCTCATTCATTCAACCTTGATGGCTCCTTTCACACCAGAGTCTGCAGCTCCCCTGGCAGCACAATCACCAGCAGTCCTGCACCTCGTCTCCCAGACACACTTTTATCTCTCCACCAGCCCAAAGCTTGTGGACGGCTTTTGTTTGCTATCTCAGGGGCGGCTGAAAGGCTTCTTCCTTTGATTTGTTTCTTGCCATTTTGCTGCACATTCAACCTTTCCCTCACATGTCATTGTGCTAAAAGCTAGCAAAATACGCCAGATATCTACTTTTTTTTTTTTTTTTACAGTTGTTCCCAGACATTTGAGTGTGATGTAAGGATACCATCATGAAATGCACGTTTAATAAATAAAAAAAACGTTATTATGGTCTTACCTTTACTTATAAATGAAGTCCATGCGCAGCTTCTTCTGATCAAACTTGTTTATAAAAGTCTTCCTCGTCTTTCTTCAGTATTAAAAGTCTCTCTGTCTCGATGGAGATCTTCCTTTATTACCTCCTGCTTCCATTGAAAGTCCAGTTTAGAAAACGGTTTTATTTTAGATATGTAATCCTCCATGTTAAAAGTGCAAGCGAGAGGAAAAAATAAACTCTTGCTGCTTGTTGTCACTTCTTCTGCAGCCGAGTAGTCGCAAGAAGGATCACTAGCGCCCTCTACCACCAGGAGGCGGGAGTCATTTAACGAGTCATATTTGACACACGCAGCTACGGTATGTTAATAAAACATAGCTGCTTACTGTTCTTTTTAACATATTCTATAGCTTGGACCTTAAATCCTACTGAATAGCTCTTAATCTTCTTCCCTTTATGCGATTTCAAATGATTTAAAATCAGCCTCCTCCATTTTGAAACAGATGACCGGTGAAATGTCACTCGTGACGTGACGAGTTTGACCCGGTGGAAATTCTAGACATGCGTTAATTATTTTGCGAAACAAGTTTGACCCTGCGAAATTCTAGGCAGGCACATACTATATACCCAGCGGCAATTCAAGGAAATACAGTATACCGACAGATTAGGTTTATTTTTTGTATTTTTGGACCAATATGGCTCTTTCAACGTTTTGGGTTGCCGAGCCCTGGTTCAACCATTGCAGCGAACAACGTTTTGGCAATCAGCCTTGAAGGCACTGAGGAGAACAAGGCTGCAGATGACAAGGAATGGCCACACACAAGCACAAAAGACCTGGATCTCTATCGTGATAACGGTTAACTGCCGGTGCAAAAGAAGATAACGTCAATAAAACATAACATGTCAACAACTTGCCTAATCCGGTAGCACAAATCATATTATGTGGCGTTGCGAGGATGATGAGATAAGGGTTTCCCCCACTCTGTGCTGGGAGGAAGGCTTGTCATTTCTTGAAATTATTTCAATTGGCACAAAAAAAAACATGTGGAGCTTTTTTTTCTATAGCTGGTGTACTTTCTGACAGGATATGCTCATGTTTTGTTTAGTTATGTTCTGTTTTGCTTAAGACTCCATTGTTTCCTGTATTTGCACTTCCCTGTTTGTTTTGTTTTCATGACTACCCGTTGATTTTCACCTGTCCTCATGTCACGCGCCTGTCTCACTTTTTGCACTCATGTCACTAATCATGTCTATTATTTAAAGCGAAAGTTGCCAGGAAGTCAGCCTGGCGACTTAAACCTCCACTCTGTTTCATGAAATGATTACGATTCACGCTGCGTGTTTCATAGTTCCATGCCAAGTTAGTTTTTGTTTATTGTTCATAGTTTCTGCCTTTGTGCAAGTTTTGTTTCATTAGTCAAGTTTGTTCTCCGCCATTGTGCGCGCCTTTTGTAGTTTTTTGTAGTTATAGTGTTAAAATAAAAGATGTCATTACCTGCACGTCTTGCCCGCTCCAACTTTCCTTTGCATCCAGGAAAAACAAACGCCAAAGTCCACGTTCTGAGAAACCCCAAAGTCAACATTCTGACAGAACGTGGACTTTGGGGTTTGTTTTTCCGGGATGCAATGGAAAGTTGGAGCGGGCAAGACGTGGAGGTAATGACATCTTTTATTTTAACACTAGAACTACAACGAATCGATACAGCGTCTGCATTACTGAAGACAACGCAGCATTCCTCCTGTCGATCTCACCATCCTTTTGATTGATTGATTGATACTTTTATTAGTAGATTGCACAGTTCAGAACATATTCCGTACAATTGACCACTAAATGGTAACACCCCAATAAGTTTTTCAACTTGTTTAAGTCGGGGTCCACGTTAATCAATTCATGATATTGGTATCAATTCATCCACTCTTCCTTCGCTCCTGAACAAGACTCCAAGGTTCTTGAACTCCTCCACAATAAATAACTTTAGGGCTTTTTATGAATCTTGCCAAGATCTAAAACTGCTACAAATACATCATGCAGGAAGTGGACTGGATGTGTAATTGACCAGTTAACTGTACACATAATGGCCATCACCCATTAAAAAAAAATGAATCAGCCTGACTTGAATAAATATTTAGCAATTTTCGAGATGTGTCGCAGACTACACAGATTGCCAGGAATTATTTTCTTCGGGTATAAACAAACTTGTGTTGCGAAACAACGTTGGCCTTTGAAATTAATTACAATCATTTTACTGTAGCGCCCCAGCTCAATTTCATTATGTAACATGCTTCTTCTTCAACGGTAAGCAGCCGCCAACTTCCTTTTCCCTCGTAGAAGAAGAAGCGCGTGGTGCATGCTGGGATATATGACTAGGAGAGGTGTGCCGTTTCTGTGTGTTTATGTAAAGAGCCCAAAATGTCTCCTTTAAACAGACATGCTTACGACGCAGAGTTTAAAGTCAAGACGATCAGTCACACAGTAGAAGACGGGAATAAAGCAGCAGCGAGAGAATTGAACATTAACAGCAGCGACACTGACTCCTTTAATGACGACTTGGACGAGACGGAGCCGGGCAGGTTGGATGCCGTATTCACCCAACTGTTTGATTCTAACACTGAAGAAGAAGAATTTGAGGGATTGGTGGATGATGAATAACTTAATAAGCTCATGTTTATTTTGTGTGTTGTGTTGTGTGACATTATCCTTTGAGCAACGTTGTTATTGATATATTATTGCTTTGCACTATTTCCAGTGGTACTATATTGTGATTGTACTAAACTTTGATTTACCATAACAGTATCAGACTGTTTTTTACCTGTTTATTGAATCGGGTGAAAATAATAAAACAGCTGTTTATTCATTTTGGGAGTGAACGGACTGGTCGGAAAGCTGATTTGTAATCTATTAATAAAATTTGACTGACCTATCTGACTGTTTTGTTGACATTTCCTTTAGCGCAGCTCCATCTAAAGCAGGGCTGTCAAACTCAAATACAGAGTGGGCCGAAATGTAAAACTGAACGAAGCCGTGGGCTGAGGTTGAGCAAATGAATCCTTTAATAAGGACCCAAACAAGTTTTGCATTGAATATTGACCAAGCAAGGCTAATATAACTTTATAGTGATATGCCTAATCGAGTTTTAAATTGTAATAATCAAAAAAAAAAAATGGCATATTGTAGCGTCCCGGAAGAGTTAGTGATGCAAGGGGTTCTAGGTATCTGTTCGGTTGTGTTTATGTTGTTTTTATGTTGTGTTACGGTGCAGATGTTCTCCCGAAATGTGTTTGTCATTCCTGTTTGCTGTGAGTTCACAGTGTGGCGTATATTTGTAATAGTGTTAAAGTTGTTTATACGGCCACCCTCAGTGTGACCTGTATGGCTGTTGACCAAGTATGCTTGGCATACACTTGTGTGTGTGTATGAGCCGCATATATTATGTGAGTGGGCCGGCACGCTGTTTGTATGGATGAAAAGCGGACGTGGCGACATGTAGAGAACGCTAAAGGCAGTGCTCTTACGGCCCGCCCCCAATATTATTGTCCGGGTGGAAATCGGGAGAAATTTGCGAGGGGCACTGAACTTCGGGAGTCTCCCGGGAAAATAGAGAAGGTTGACAAGCATGAGTATTAGTGGTGAGTGTGTTGTTACAGCGGCGGGCCAGCTCTAATGTTAATTTGATATTGCCTCAAGGGCCAAATGAAATTACACGGCGGGCCAAATTTGGCACGCGGGCCGGAGTTTGACACCCATGCTCTAAAGCAGGGGTCGGGATCCTTTTTGGCTGAGAGAGCCAAGAAGCCAAATATTTTAAAATGTATTTCTGTAAGAGCTATATAATCCATCCATCCATCCATTTTCTACAGCTTACCGCGGGGGGCGCTGGCGCCTATCTCAGCTACAATCGGGCGGAAGGCGGGGTACACCCTGGACAAGTCGCTATCGCCATATAATATTTTTTTTAATACTGAACACAACCAAACGCCTGTATTCTAAAGTAAGAGCACATTTCTAGACTACAATAGGTCTCTTATTCTTTGTAACAACATTGTTATTCTGAAGCTAACTGTGGAGGGGGGCGTGGCCTGCGGGCCTGCAGCGAAGTGGGGTGTTGTCAGAATCAGCCTCGAAATCAGCGACAGGTGCGTGGATGGCCCATCTGGGCCTTCTTATCTAATCACCTGTCGCTCGGTTATAAGCAGCAGCCGGGAAGAGAGACGGGGTTGGAGCTGGAGCCAGAGCACAAGCGAGGACGAAAGAAAAAAACTGAGAGACTTATTGAAAAATAAAAAAAATATCGTAACCCTGATACAGGCTTTCATGTCGGTGCTTGGTGGTCTGAAGAACCCCCGGGAGGGCAAACTCTAAAAAAAAACAATAATAAATAAATCATGCAATTTCTTGAACAAGTGCGGTAGAACAAAGGATGGATGGATTAAAATGCATGAGCATGTTTAATATTTTGAACGTTATTTTTAACACTTTGATTACAACTGGAATTATTCATTACTTATCGTGTTAAGCAATGTCAGCTCAGATTTATCTGAGAACCAGATGCAGTCATCAAAAGAGCCACATCTGGCTCTGGAGCCATAGGTTCCCTACCCCTGATCTAAAGGATGCATAACGTAGCCCCGGCCTCTACTGTAGAATCTATTCTATGCACCTTATATATGAACAAAATATCAAAATAGGCCATTCATTGAAGACGCGCCTTATAATCCGGTAATTAATATATTATAGTGTGGAAAATACGGTAAGAAAAATCCATACATTTAAATGACATAGATATTTGACTAATTAAGAAATATAAACAAACAAACAAGATGTTTGCAGGGGGTTGTTGGATGCTTATTTAGAGCCCAACTTTTTGGAGAAATGGGACTAACTTAGTGCATGATCATGACTTTGCAGAGGCTAAATGAAAACTAGTACTTGATAAAAAAGCTATATTCTGCCCTTTGACAAAAACAAAACAAAACAATGTCTCAGGAGCCAACATGTGTGTGCAAGCTTCATCCTTAATAAAAGTCTGAGGCGGTCTCAGGCCGCTCTAAAGAGGCCGCTGTCAGCTGTCCTCTCCCGGCGGAGTAAACAGCGACGTGGGACAGGAATCAGCCTCTCTATAGATTGTTATTGTTTCTTCCTGCTCACGCCTCCCTCCTCCCATCCATCTTTGCCTTCCTTTCTCATCCATTTCAGGCAGGTTTCATCCGCTCAAGGTCGTTGCTTTTAAGCAGTCCACACCGGCTTTTTTTTATTTATTTATATATATATATATTTTTGTAGTTCCGGCAGGTCAGCGGGTCTGCTGCACATCACAGTTATTATTCCTCAGGAACAAATGGCCATCCCTCGCTTTGATCTATGGCCTTCCTTCTCACTTCCATAACAGCCTTGACAGGGTTTCATTTTTGTCCTGTTGCCATTCTTGCCCGTGATTCATCTCTTTTTGTCTTATCGCCACATCACCAGCCCAGAGTGATGTATAATAACACAACGAGTGCAGATCACAGCTGACATTTGCTTATTGTAAACACATGATGGATGACAAGATGTCCAAAGTGTGTTTTTTTAACAAAATGTGTAAATATTACCGTATTTTACAAACTATAAGGCGCACTTAACATGTATTTGTTCCCCTCTAAACTCGACAATGCACCTAATGCACGGAATAACACTGGTTTTGCTTACCGACCCCAAGTTTTTTTGGCACATAGTGTAATAATAAGTTTGTCCAAAAGATAACAGTCACACATAAGAGATACGTGTAGACTGCAATATAATGGCAGTCACACATAAGAGATACGTGTAGACTGCAATATGATGGCAGTCAAACATAAGAGATACATGTAGACTGCAATATGATGGCAGTCACACATAAGAGATACGTGCAGACTGCAATATGATGGCAGTCACACATAAGAGATACGTGTAGACTGCAATATGATGGCAGTCAAACATAAGAGATACATGTAGACTGCAATATGATGGCAGTCACACATAAGAGATACGTGCAGAATGCAATATGATGGCAGTCACACATAAGAGATACGTGTAGACTGCAATATGATGGCAGTCAAACATAAGAGATACGTGTAGACTGCAATATGATGGCAGTCACACATAAGAGATATGTGTAGACCGCAATATGATGGCAGTCACACATAAGAGACATGTGTAGACTGCAATATGATGGCAGTCACACATAAGAGATACGTGTAGACTGCAATATGATGGCAGTCACACATAAGAGATACGTGCAGACTGCAATATGATGGCAGTCACACATAATAGATACGTGTAGACTGCAATATGATGGCAGTCACACATAAGAGATACGTGTAGACTGCAATATGATGGCAGTCACACATAATAGATACGTGTAGACTGCACAATGATGGCAGTCACACATAAGAGATACGAGTAGACTGCAATATGATGGCAGTCACACATAAGAGATATGTGTAGACCGCAATATGATGGCAGTCACACATAAGAGACACGTGTAGACTGCAATATGATGGCAGTCAAACATAAGAGATATGTTTAGACTGCAATATGATGGCAGTCACACATAAGAGATATGTGTAGACCGCAATATGATGGCAGTCACATATAAGAGACACGTGTAGATTGCAATATGATGGCAGTCACACATAAGAGATATGTGTAGACTGCAATATGATGGCAGTCACACATAAGAGATATGTGTAGACCGCAATATGATGGCAGTCACACATAAGAGACATGTGTAGACTGCAATATGATGGCCGTCACACATAAGAGATACGTGTAGACTGCAATATGATGGCAGTCACACATAAGAGATACGTGCAGACTGCAATATGATGGCAGTCACACATAATAGATACGTGTAGACTGCAATATGATGGCAGTCACACATAAGAGATACGTGTAGACTGCAATATGATGGCAGTCACACATAATAGATACGTGTAGACTGCACAATGATGGCAGTCACACATAAGAGATACGAGTAGACTGCAATATGATGGCAGTCACACATAAGAGATATGTGTAGACCGCAATATGATGGCAGTCACACATAAGAGACACGTGTACACTGCAATATGATGGCAGTCAAACATAAGAGATATGTTTAGACTGCAATATGATGGCAGTCACACATAAGAGATATGTGTAGACCGCAATATGATGGCAGTCACACATAAGAGACACGTGTAGATTGCAATATGATGGCAGTCACACATAAGAGTTACGTGTAAACTGCAATATGATGGCAGTCACACATAAGAGACACGTGCAGACTGCAATATGATGGCAGTCACACATAAGAGATATGTGTAGACTGCAATATGATGGCAGTCACACATAAGAGACACGTGTAGACTCCGATATGATGGCAGTCACACATAAGAGATACGTGTAGACTGCAATGTGATGGCAGTCACACATAAGAGATACGTGTAGACTGCAATATGATGGCAGTCACACATAAGAGATACGTGTAGACTGCAATATGATGGCAGTCACACATATTCAACTGATTATGGGTTGAAAAGGATTTGCAAATCATTGTATTCTGTTTATATTTACATCCAACACAATTTCCCAACTCATAAGGAAGCAGGGTTCGTAGTTTTATATTTGAAGAAAGTTCCTTCAACATGTGTTACTTGGCTCACTCCATCCATCAAGGACCAGTTGTGTGTAATTAAAGATTACATGCAAGTGTTGAGTAACCAGCATCCATTATTCATGTGTTTGTGGGCCGGGCTTCTAGTAATTAGCTCATTTCAAGTTGCCTCGGGTGCTTTAAAGAGTGAAGCTGAGTGTTGATGGCGATAGAATGTTTTTTTTTTATTTAAAAAAGCCCTCCGTGGGGCGGCGGTGCATCCACGCCGCTGGCACGCGTTCCTCTGTCCGAATCCCGGCCTGCGACGTGGCGAAGGATAAGCCTCCCATTCATATGTAAAGCAGGACCTGGCCGCCAGACTTGTGATGAGAGTGCCTCAAAATGCCACGCCGAGCTCATTAATCAGAGGAAAGCCGAGGCTCGCCGGTGGAGGTGACTGCACCTGCGAGTCGGACTAAAAGTTAAGTATGGCTTCCTCAGACTCCCACAGATGCTCTTTGTCGGGGTGAACTTCTCACCCCAAAAATTCAAGGAAGAAACATAATGACATGTTCATTTCACATTGTTTTTGAAAACTGTGGATGTTGTGTCCTACGGACCTAAGACGGAAATAATCATCCAGACTGTTTTAAGCACAAAGTTCAGCATGTGTGATGGTATGGGGGTGCATTAGTGCCCAAGGCATGGGTAACTTACACATCTGTGAAGGCACCTTTAATGCTGAAAGGTACATACAGGTTTTGGAACAACATATGTTGCCATCCAAGCAACGTTATCATGGACGCCCCTGCTTATTTCAGCAAGAAGATGCCAAGCCACATATTACAACAGCATGGTTTCATCGTAAAAGAGTGCAGGTACTAGACTGGCCTGCCTGTAGTCCAGATATGTCTCCCATTGAAAAAGTTGAAGGCGAAAATATAAGAAGGGAGACTGTCGAACAACTTAAGCTGTACATCAAGCAAGAATGGGAAATAATTCCACTTGAAAAATGTGTCTCCTCAGTTCCCAAACCTTTGCTGAGTGTTGTTAAAGGAAAGGCCATGGAACTCACTGGTAAAAATGGACGGTTTAGCTCGGTTGGTAGAGTGGCCGTGCCAGCAACTTGAGGGTTGCAGGTTCGATTCCCGCTTCTGCCATCCTAGTCACTGCCGTTGTGTCCTTGGGCAAGACACTTTACCCACCTGCTCCCAGTGCCACCCACCCTGCTTTGAATGTAACTTAGATATTGGGTTTCACTATGTAAAGCGCTTTGAGTCACTGGAGAAAAAGCGCTATATAAATATAATTCACTTCACAAAAATGCCTTTTTTGCAATGTGTTGCTGGCATAAACTCTACTAATTATTTGCAACAAAAAAAAATAGTGTGAATATTAAATATCTTGTCTTTGCAGTCTGTTCAATTGAATATAAGTTAAAAAGGATTTCAAAATCAGTTTTTAAGTAACATTTAAACGACGTGACAACTTCACTGCTTTCGGGTTTTGTATATAAAACCCTAATAGAGGTGTTTGGATGTTTTTTTAGGGTTTTCATAGGCAAAGTGTTATGTCTTGAGTTAGGATTGGATCCCAAGATGCAGAGACGGGAGGCGGAGTTGAATCACGAAAGAAGATTGTCTTTATAAGTTCAAAAAGGATGACTCAAGACGATGGGGCAAAAGCGCACACCATGGAAGGGGACTAAACTGAAGGAGGACTCTTGATGGTCAGCAACAGGTTCAACAAAAGCTTCTCTCGCTTACTGGGGAACTAGGGAACAAAAACACCAGATAAGAAAGGAGAAGGAACGTTTCGAGTTGGTTGGATGCGAGTTGAGCATGCGGGCATGCGGACTGGTGAACTTAAATAGAGCCGAGCAGTGAGTAGTCGCAGGTGTGTCTAGTTGGAACTAATGGATGGATGGAGGAAAAATAACAAAAGCAATACGGAGAAGACAGGAAAACAATACACAACACAAAGTATAGTGGCTTCTGCAGCCTCTGCTATAAGCGGGCTTTTGATGGCAATTTATTTAATATTTAGAATGCATTAAAATAATGACATCCACGTCTCTCAACCCCAAAACTCAAAATTGCGCTCTAGCGCCCCCTAGGAAAAAACACAGACAAAACTGATTGTAACTTCCGTTAGAAATGTCGTAGAGACATGAAACAAAAACTCTATGTAGGTCTCACTTAGACCTACATTCATTGACATCCTTCAGCAAAAATCAACAGGAAGTTGGCAAAAACCCCTTCAAAACAAAAGTGTCCTAAAAACTGTATTTTTGCCTCTTTGAGCTATAATTTGACCCCCTTAAATTGCTTCAAAACCCATCAATTTGGACACACACATCAGGACTGGTGAAAATTGCGATCTGAAAAATAAAAAATAAAAAATAACTCAAAATTGCGCTCTAGCGCCCCCAGGAAGAAATCACCGAGTTAACTGCTTGTAACTTCCGGTAGGAATGTCGTAGAGACATGAAACAAAAACCCACTATGTAGGTCTCACTTAGACCTACATTCACTGACATCCTTCAGCAAAAATCAACAGGAAGTTGGCAAAAAACCCTTCAAATCAAAAGTGTCCTAAAAAATGTCATTTTTGCCTCTTTGAGCTATAATTTGACCCCCTTAAAATACTTGAAAACTCACCAATTTGGACACACACATCAGGACTGGTGAAAATTGCGATCTAATAAAACAAAAAAAAACTCAAAATTGCGCTCTAGCGCCCCCTAGGAATAAAACACAGACAAAACTGCTCTTGGGAAGAAAACACAGAGAAAACTGCTTGTAACTTCCGGTAGGAATGTCGTAGAGACATGAAAAAAAAACCTCTATGTAGGTCTCACTTAGACCTACATGTCATTCATTGACATCCTTCAGCAAAAATCAACAGGAAGTTGGCAATTACCCCTTCAAAACAAAAGTTTTGTAAAAATCCGTCACCTTTTTCAAAACATTATCTCCTCTGAGTGCGTTTGTTGTGTCGGCTTTGAACTCGCACAGGAGAGAGATTGAACCCTTTGGATTAAAAGTTAATGAAAGAGTTTTTGTAACTGCTCTGGTTTCGATTTTACGAGCCTTCAAAGAACCTCTGCGCTGCTGCTGCTGTTGCAATATGGCCACTTAAAACAGGAAGCGCCAGTGTGACCACACAATGCAGAGAAGGTAGGTGGTGTGCGGGTAAAGAGATGTTGACTGGGTGAAAGAAGGAGGCACCAGTTTGACACCAGGATACAGAGAAGGTAGGTAATGTGCAGGTAAAGATATGTTGTCTGAGTGATGGCAGGAAGCACCAGCATGTATGGGTGACAGAAAGAAGCACCAGTATGACCCCAGGATGCAGGAAAGGTAGGTAATGTGCAGGTAATGATATGTTGAATTGGTAAAGGCAGGAAACACCAGCAAAAGTCGGTCCCGTCCATCACTGCTTGCAGCTTTAATTTAATATTTAAAATGCATTAAAAAAAATAACATTGATGTCTCTCATATTAAATTGTGAACGATAGGCAAATAAAAAAAAAAATGCCGATACTTTAAAGTTACAGTATGAATTGAAATTTGAACCATCCTGCAATTCAAGAGAACGAAAAAAAAAAAAAAACGTGTGGCCTGTCCGACCTTTACATCGCATATTAATGTCCCCTTCATGAATAATTTGCGTAGAGCAGCAAACGCCTGTTGAATATCCAATAAACTCATTTCAAAGTGAAAAAACAGAAGCAAAAAAGACATAACCTGAATCCCAATAAGCCAATATTTTTAGTTTAGATACGCTGACGTTAATAATAAACCTAACTTTGTGACAAAATGACCAACAATAGGTGGACTGTGCTCCTATTTCATCCCTCTTGCGCTTATTTGACTCATTAAACAAATCATCGAAGCAAAAAAATTACAAATAAATGCTCCTTGTGGAGGGGGTCCGGTCCGGTCCGATGACCATGGATGAAGTACTGACTGTCCAGAGTCGAGACCCAGGATGGACCGCTCGTCGGGACCCAGGATGGACCGCTCGCCTGTATCGGTTGGGGACATCTCTACGCTGCTGATCCGCTTGAGATGGTTTCCTGTGGACAGGACTCTCGCTGCTGTCTTGGAGCCACTATGGATTGAACTTTCACAGTATCATGTTAGACCCGCTCGACATCCATTGCTTTCGGTCCCCTAGAGGGGGGGGGTTGCCCACATCTGAGGTCCTCTCCAAGGTTTCTCATAGTCAGCATTGTCACTGGCGTCCCACTGGATGTGAATTCTCCCTGCCCACTGGGTGTGAGTTTTCCTTGCCCTTTTGTGGGTTCTTCCGAGGATGTTGTAGTCGTAATGATTTGTGCAGTCCTTTGAGACATTTGTGATTTGGGGCTATATAAATAAACATTGATTGATTGATTGATTGATTTTTTTCTAATCAAATTAACTCATTCATCGATGAATCATCGCAGCCTCGCTCAAAAAGGCAAATACCAGTCTTGATACGATCCTAGGACTGTGATGGCTACATCTCAATTATTTACATCCAATAATGTCTTCCTCGCCGTCACTTCACTCGTCACATTCATCAAGCTTCCTAAATGCACTCTTGGGCTTCACAATAAAAGCCCTGTGCGCTACATCCTGAAGTCTGCATTGAACTAAAAGGTCGAATGAACATTTATAAGACATACTGAAATAAGAAGGTTGTGTCTCCTTTATTTAACTGCTAGGTTCAAACTCTGATGGCATCTATTAAACAGACAAGAAGCAAGGAATTAAACAGAGACAGAAATCAATTTCGCTTAATTGAGGAGAAACGTCTGATATTTACTCTGTGTACAGTCCTCCACCACACTCTGACGAAAGATTGTACGCCTCTTTTATTTGGACTTTCCCCGATTACATAACACAGCTGTTTTTAAAGGAAGTTGGGGTCATAAACAGCCGTCGCCTTGGGTTAAAAAACAGTTCAAAGAAAAAGGTGCCTGGAGGTGGGGTCAGGTCCTGCTTCCTCTAGGCTTTGTAGATCCTGGGTCCGGACAAAATATTCCTGAGGATTACAAAACATCAAACAAACCGACACCTTCATGTCGCTTCCCATCCTACACGGTGGAGTCCATAGTGGATCTGACATAATAGTGTGAGAGTCCAGTCCATAGTGGATCTAACATAATAGTGAGAGAGTCCAGTCCATAATGGATCTAAAATAATAGTGACAGTCCAGTCCATAGTGGATCTAACATAATAGTGACAGTCCAGTCCATAGTGGATCTAACATAATAGTGTGAGAGTCCAGTCCATAGTGGATCTAACATAATAGTGTGAGAGTCCAGTCCGTAGTGGATCCAACATAATAGTGTGAGAGTCCAGTCCATAGTGGATCTAACTTAATAATGAGAGTCCAATCCATAGTGGATCTAAAATAATAGTGAGAGTACAGTCCATAGTGGATCTAACATAATAGTGAGAGTCCAGTCCATAGTGGATCCAACATAATAGTGTGAGTCCTGTCCATAGTGGATCTAACATAATAGTGAGAGTCCAGTCCATAGTGGATCCAACATAATAGTGTGAGTCCAGTCCATAGTGGATCTAACATAATAGTGAGAGTCCAGTCCATAGTCAATCAATCAATCAATCAATGTTTATTTATATAGCCCCAAATCACAAATGTCTCAAAGGACTGCACAAATCATTACGACTACAACATCCTCGGAAGAACCCACAAAAGGGCAAGGAAAACTCACACCCAGTGGGCAGGGAGAATTCACATTCAGTGGGACGCCAGTGACAATGCTGACTATGAGAAACCTTGGAGAGGACCTCAGATGTGGGCAACCCCCCCCCTCTAGGGGACCGAAAGCAATGGATGTCGAGCGGGTCTAACATGATACTGTGAAAGTTCAATCCATAGTGGCTCCAAGACAGCAGTGAGAGTCCCGTCCACAGGAAACCATCTCAAGCGGATCAGCAGCGTAGAGATGTCCCCAACCGATACAGGCGAGCGGTCCATCCTGGGTCCCGACGAGCGGTCCATCCTGGGTCTCGACTCTGGACAGTCAGTACTTCATCCATGGTCATCGGACCGGACCCCCTCCACAAGGGAGGGGGGGACATAGGAGAAAGAAAAGAAGCGGCAGATCAACTGGTCTAAAAAGGAGGTCTATTTAAAGGCTAGAGTATACAGATGAGTTTTAAGATGAGACTTAAATGCTTCTACTGAGGTAGCATCTCGAACTGTTACCGGGAGGGCATTCCAGAGTACTGGAGCCCGAACGGAAAACGCTCTATAGCCCGCAGACTTTTTTTGAGCTCTAGGAATCACTAATAAGCCGGAGTCTTTTGAACGCAGATTTCTTGCCGGGACATACGGTACAATACAATCGGCAAGATAGGCTGGAGCTAGACCGTGTAGTATTTTATACGTAAGTAGTAAAACCTTAAAGTCACATCTTAAGTGCACAGGAAGCCAGTGCAGGTGAGCCAGTATAGGTATATATGTATGTATATATGTATATAAAGGTATATACAGTACAGGCGTAATATGATCAAACTTTCTTGTTCTTGTCAAAAGTCTAGCAGCCGCATTTTGTACCAACTGTAATCTTTTAATGCTAGACATGGGGAGACCCGAAAATAATACGTTACAGTAATCGAGACGAGACGTAACAAACGCATGGATAATGATCTCAGCGTCTTTCGTGGACAGAATGGAGCGAATTTTAGCGATATCACGGAGATGAAAGAAGGCCGTTTTAGTAACGCTTTTAATGTGTGACTCAAAGGAGAGAGTTGGGTCGAAGATAATACCCAGATTTTTTACAGAGTCACCTTGTTTTATGATTTGGTTGTCAAATGTTAAAGTTGTATTATTAAATAGAGGTCGGTGTCTAGCAGGACCGATAATCAGCATTTCCGTTTTTTTGGCATTAAGTTGCAAAAAGTTAGCGGACATCCATTGTTTAATTTCATTAAGACACGCTTCCAACTGACTACAGTCCGGCGTGTTGGTCAGCTTTAGGGGCATGTAGAGTTGGGTGTCATCAGCATAACAGTGAAAGCTAATACCGTATTTGCGTATGACGTCACCTAGCGGCAGCATGTAGATGCTGAAGAGTACAGGGCCAAGGACCGAACCCTGGGGAACTCCACACGTTACCTTAACATAGTCCCAGGTCACACTGTTATAGGAGACGCACTGCATCCTATCAGTAAGATAAGAGTTAAACCATGACAGGGCTGAGTCTGACATACCAATTCGTATTTTGATACGCTCTAATAAAATATTATGATCGACGGTATCGAAAGCAGCGCTAAGATCGAGGAGCAGCAACATAGATGACGCATCAGAATCCATCGTTAGCAATAGATCATTAGTCAATCTTGCGAGGGCTGTCTCAGTCGAGTGATTTGCCCTGAAACCGGATTGAAAGGTTTCACATAGATTGTTAAACGCTAAGTGCTCATTTAGCTGCTCTGCAACAATTTTTTCGAGGATTTTCGACATAAAGGGAAGGTGAGACACCGGTCGGTAGTTTACCATGAGGTCAGGATCGAGGTTAGGTCTTTTAAGGAGAGGATGAATAACCGCTTTTTTGAATGCAACGGGAACAGTGCCCGAGGAAAGTGATAAGTTTATAATATTTAGCACTGATGGACCTAATAATACAAAAAGCTCCTTGATAAGTTTCCCAGGAAGTGGGTCAAGTAAACATGTTGTTTGTTTTATTCCATTTACACGTTGTAACAATCCTTCTAATGTTATT
Organism: Nerophis ophidion; assembly: GCF_033978795.1. NCBI lineage: Eukaryota > Metazoa > Chordata > Actinopteri > Syngnathiformes > Syngnathidae > Nerophis > Nerophis ophidion. The sequence goes on from NC_084626.1 coordinate 46,237,561, forward strand.
TCATCAAAACGAGAGAAACTATTTTGGATATTTGCAGTATCCGCCGTATATACAATCGTATCTGTGTTACTATAACCCCGTTGTAACTGGGACGCATTGTCTTTAATCTCCTTTCTAATAAGTTCAATTTTCTTATTAAAGAACTTCATAAAGTCATCTGCCGAATGGGTGGAGCTACTGGAAGGAGTCCCTTGTTGGGTTAGCGATGCTACTGTACTAAACAAAAATTTTGGATCGTTTTTATTAATGCGGATGAGATTTGAGTAATAATTTGTTTTAGCTAAGGTAAGCATGCGTTTATAAGTTATTAAACTATCACTCCATGCTTGATGGTGCACCTCAAGTTTAGTCGTGCGCCATTTGCATTCCAGCTTTCTACATAATAATTTCTGAGCTCTAGTTTCTTCAGTAAACCATGGCGTACGCCTTTTAGGAGCCTTTTTTAACTTCAGCGGTGCTATACTATCAATGGTTTCGCGCAGGGCGTTGTTAAAGTTGTTAGTGAGGTTATCAATAGAGCCCACATACTTTGGGAACGGTGCCATTACCGAGGGCAGTAGGTCCGCAAGAGTCGTCGTTGTGGCAGCATTAATGTTGCGGCTGCTATAGCAGTTATTATTATTATTAGCTTGCCGAACATGAGTCTGAACTTCGAATTTTATAAGGTAATGATCGGACATTACTTTAGTATACGGGAGTATCATAACTTTGGAGACGGTGATACCTCTGACAAGCACTAGGTCTATCGTATTACCGCTGCGATGCGTCGGTTCATTTATTATTTGTGTAAGACCACAGCTATCAATTATAGTCTGGAGCGCCACGCACGGTGGGTCCAATGGGGTATTCATATGGATATTAAAGTCCCCCATTATAATTATATTATCGGCGTGCGTCACTAGATCAGCAACAAACTCTGAGAATTCACTAATAAAGTCCGAATAGGGCCCTGGGGGGCGGTAGATAACGGCCAGGCACAGAGGCAGAGGTGTGGCAGACTTCATAGAAAGCACCTCAAACGATTTATATTTATTATTTAAGTTAGGACTAAAGTTAAAGTTTTCGTTGTATATTAGTGGATCTAACATAATAGTGTGAGAGTCCAGTCCATAGTGGATCTAACTTAATAGTGAGAGTCCAGTCCATAGAGGATCTAACATAATAGTGAGAGTGTCCAGTCCATAGTGGATCTAACATAATAGTGTGAGAGTCCAGTCCATAGTGGATCTAACATAATAGTGAGAGTCCAGTCCATAGTGGATCTAACATAATAGTGTGAGTCCAGTCCTTAGTGGATCTAACATAATAGTGAGAGTCCAGTCCATAGTGGATCTAACATAATAGTGAGAGTCCAGTCCATACTGAATCAAACGTAATAGTGTGAGAGTCCAGTCCATAGTGGATCTAACATAATAGTTTGAGAGTCCAGTCCATAGTGGATCTAACATAATAGTGTGAGAGTCCAGTCCATAGTGGATCCAACATAATAGTGTGAGTCCAGTCCATAGTGGATCTAACATAATAGTGAGAGTCCAGTCCATAGTGGATCCAACATAATAGTGTGAGTCCAGTCCATAGTGGATCTAACATAATAGTGAGAGTCCAGTCCATAGTGGATCTAACATAATAGTGTGAGAGTCCAGTCCATAGTGGATCTAACTTAATAGTGAGAGTCCAATCCATAGTGGATCTAAAATAAAAATGAGAGTACAGTCCATAGTGGATCTAACATAATAGTGAGAGTCCAGTCCATAGTGGATCCAACATAATAGTGTGAGTCCAGTCCATAGTGGATCTAACATAATAGTGAGAGTCCAGTCCATAGTGGATCCAACATAATAGTGAGAGTCCAGTCCATAGTGGATCCAACATAATAGTGTGAGTCCAGTCCATAGTGGATCCAACATAATAGTGTGAGTCCAGTCCATAGTGGATCTAACATAATAGTGAGAGTCCAGTCCATAGTGGATCCAACATAATAGTGTGAGTCCTGTCCATAGTGGATCTAACATAATAGTGAGAGTCCAGTCCATAGTGGATCCAACATAATAGTGTGAGTCCTGTCCATAGTGGATCTAACATAATAGTGAGAGTCCAGTCCATAGTGGGGCCAGTAGGAGACCATCCTGAGTGGACACAGGTCAGCAGTGCAGAGAAGTCCCTAACCGATGCACAGACGAGCGGTCCTCTTTGGGTCCTGAGTCTGGATAGCCAGCACTTCATCCATGTCCATCGAACCTGTGCCCTGGCAGAGCAGAAAAGAAACGGCAGATCAACTGGTCTAAAAGGGGGGTCTATTTAAAGGCTAGAGTACATAAATACATTCTAACCTTTAGCATGAAGCCCCATTTAAGACATAAAGTGGATCATATGAGCCGTGAACGTCTTCCTACTTTGTTTTGGATTTGTTTTTAAAAAAGTAATTTGAAGTCGTCAAGTTCTTTTAATCAGTGGAATGTTGTCCAGGTTTTTTCTTTTCTGTCTTATTACTAAACAACAAAAATGTCCACATGCCATCCAGGGGGTCTGTGTGTGTGTGCAATGGATAAAAAGAGGGCCCCTCGGGGACATTGTGGTATAGAAACTATTTTAAAACTGCTAATTGACATGTCTGCTAATTAAACAACCACTAAAAGTAAGTGTTGGGCTGATATAATCGTCTATAATCCATGACCTTCAAATGACATTGTTGATAAAAAGACATGAGATAAGAAAGCAGAGTTTCTTTTTAGGATGAAACAAAACAAACCGTCGTCATTCTTTGGTAAAATTCATCATCATTATATTGGAGTTAAATCATTGCACTTCTGCACAGTATTTAATTTGTTTTACATGTTTTGTAACAGGCTCCTGCGTTGAGGTGGCAACTTGTCCAGGGTCTGATCCGCCTTCCACCTGATAGTAGCTGAGCTAGGCACCAGAGCCCCCCCGCAACTCCAAAGGGAATCAGCGGTAGAAAATGGATGGTTGTAACAGGCTAATTTCAAAATGATTTAATTTTGTGTTAATCCTCAAAATTCTGCACAAAATACCCGGTACCAGTACCAAAATGTATTTCTATTTTCGTTAATACTTTTCTAAATAAAGGGGACCACAACAAACTGCTTTATTATAACAAAAATTATTAGGGTACATGAAACATATGTTTATTATTGCAATTTAGTCCTTAAATAAAATAGTGACCATACTAGACAACTTGTCTTTTAGTAGTAAGTAAACAAACAAAGACTCCTAATTAGTCTGCAGTAACATATTGTGTCATTTATTATTCTATTATTTCATCAAAATTATGAAGGACAAACTGTAAAAAGTGGATAATTAATCCACGTGTTCAACTAATGTTAAAGACTGGTTCTCTTCTCTTTCAACATGTTCTATCTACACTTCTGTTAAAATGTCTTAAATCAGCTCTTCCTGAGGGTGTTTCAGTGTTAGAACTTCAACTTTATCTTGACTTTTTACACCAAAATGCGTCCATTCTCCCTTTTCTGTCTACACACTGTGTCTGCTTGTAAGTACTCTGTGTGTGTGGACACTATTATGTTAGATCCACTATGGACTGGACTCTCACTATTATGTTAGATCCACTATGGACTGGACTCTCACTATTATGTTAGATCCACTATGGACTGGACTCTCACACTATTATGTTAGATCCACTATGGACTGGACTCTCACTATTATGTTAGATCCACTATGGACTGGACTTTCACTATTATGTTGGATCCACTATGGACTGGACTCTCACTATTATGTTAGATCCACTATGGACTGGACTCTCACAATATTATGTTAGATCCACTATGGACTGGACTCTCAATATTATGTTAGATCCACTATGGACTGGACTCTCACAATATTATGTTAGATCCACTATGGACTGGACTCTCACACTATTATGTTAGATCCACTATGGACTGGACTCTCACTATTATGTTAGATCCACTATGGACTGGACTTTCACTATTATGTTGGATCCACTATGGACTGGACTCTCACTATTATGTTAGATCCACTATGGACTGGACTTTCACTATTATGTTGGATCCACTATGGACTGGACTCTCACTATTATGTTAGATCCACTATGGACTGGACTCTCACTATTATGTTAGATCCACTATGGACTGGACTCTCACTATTATGTTAGATCCACTATGGACTGGACTCACACTATTATGTTAGATCCACTATGGACTGGACTCTCACTATTATGTTGGATCCACTATGGACTGGACTCTCACTGTTATGTTAGATCCACTATGGACTGGACTCTCACTATTATATTAGATCCACTATGGACTGGACTCTCACTATTATGTTAGATCCACTATGGACTGGACTCTCACTATTATGTTGGACCTAATCGACGTCCTTTGCATCCTGTCTCCACCAGGGCGGTTTTCCCCACATCTGCTGTCCTCTCTAAGGTTTCTCATAGTCATTCACATTGACACCCCATTTGGTTGTGAGTTTTTCCTTGCCCTGATCTGGGATCTGTACCGAGGATGTCATTGTGGCTTGTGCAGCCCTTTGAGACACTTGATATTTAGGGTTATATAAGTAAACATTGATTGATGATTGAAGATGCGGTACTACACTAGTATTGGTTTAGTACCCTGCTCGAGAACCACCACCTGTCGCCAACAACACGACGCCGCACACTTAGTTTCACTGCCATGAGTGATGGGCGGGATGGCGAGTGGAGATAACAACAACACGCGACCTAACGCGGACGACGGAGGCCGTGATGAAAAGAGGAGAACTCAAGGTGAGCGAGACTCACAGACTACATTATCTCCTCCTCCAATGTCAGCGACAAAGTCACATCCTCCTTCCTTTTGTCTCCTTCTTGCCTCCGCCCGCCTCACATCCAGTCCGGCCAGCGCCTGCCAGCCTGAGTCCCGGTCGCAGGAAGTGCTGGGTCCAGTGCGACTTTTGTGTAATTAACCAGCGCGGCGTTGATTTCCGACGCTTAACTTTCCGATCCCCATTTACCACGGCTCTATTTGGACCTGCCGGCGCGGGAGGAGCGTGTTGACCTTGGAGGGAACACAAACACATCACAGGAAGATGTGGCGGGAACACGCACACTCGTCTTATCCACTTCCACACCCACCCTGACAAACATTTACACTTCCTTTGTTTCTCTGCCTTTCTCTCCAAGCACACACACACAGACGCACACACACACACACACACACACACACACACACACACACACACACACACACACGCACGCAAGCGCGCACACACACACACACACACACACACACACACACACGAGTATGTCACCGCCATCATTGAAGAAAAACACAGTTCCAACTGCTCTTGATAATTGACGCAGATCCATCTCTGCTGATTCCACAAATGAGCGTAACCAGAGACTTATGAATATTCATAAATCGTGAGTGCTTGTCATTCATCTTTTTAGGGTGGGTGGAAAAGCTGCCTTGCCGGGTCGCATTGTGGAGGGATTTGGCTGAGACTGATTGCCACACATGTTAGACTATAATCCATGACCGACAATTTCAAAGCAGTTTTGCTGCTAACAAGCGTTTTTTTTTTGTTTTCACCATTTGGTGACTTAACTTCTGTTTTGTCAAAGTCACCTCAGCAGATGCACCTGCATGAACACCTGAGGGTAGGAGCTGCTGCGGTCATACTCTGAACGGAACATTGTTTTAACTGATTTATTTTCAACATTATTCTTATTGTTGGGTTTTTCTAAAGATCTGATTTGATTTTTCATTTTTATTAAAGGCCTACTGAAATGAGATGTTCTTATTTAAACGGGGATAGCAACTCCATTCTATGTGTCATACTTCATCATTTCACCATATTTTGGCTGAAAGGATTTAGTAGAGAACATCCACGATAAATTTCGCAACTTTTGGTCGCTAATAAAAAAGCCTTGCCTGTACCGGAAGTAGCGGACAATGTGCGCGTGACGTCACGGGTTGTGGAGCTCCTCACATCTGAACATTGTTTATAATCATGGCCACCAGCAGCCAGAGCGATTCGGAAAGCGACGATTTCCCCATTAATTTGAGCGAGGATGAAAGATTTGTGGATGAGGAAAGTGAGAATGAAGGACTTGAAAAAAAAAGGCGATCGCAGTGGGAGCGATTCAGATGTTATTAGACACATTTACTAGGATAATTCTGGAAAATCCCTTATCTGCCTATTGTGTTGCTAGTGTTTTAGTGAAATTAAACAGTACCTGAAAGCGAGTGTCTTTGAGGGAAGTCAAGCAGCTGCAGCAGGGCGGAACCTCCCCTTATGTATCTGGTAAGAGCCGACTTAATATCACAATTTTCCCATCCAAAAACTTGCTGGTTGACGTAGAGAAACATGTTGGCTTGACCGCTCTGTGTTAAAGCTTCACAACAAACAAAGAAACACCGGCTGTGTTTGGGTCGCTAAAAGCAGCTGCAATCCACCCTTTTCCACCAACATTCTTTACAATCATGGCCACCAGCAGCTAGAGCAATTCGGACTGAGAATGCCACGATTTCCACATTAATTGGAGCGAGGATGAAACATTTGTGGATGAGGAAAGTGAGAGTGAAGGACTAGAAAAAAAAAAAGATTATACAGTGGGAGCGATTCAGATGTTATTAGACAAATTTACTAGGATAATTCTGGAAAATCCCTTACCTGTTTATTGTGCTACTAGTGTTTTAGTGAGATTATGCGGTCGTACCTGTTGTCACAACTTGGCTTGGACATGGATTGTTTCTTCGATGCAGATGAGGATCTACACGAGCGAGGCGCGGACGTGAGTACACAGTTGTTTATTTAAAACTATAATAAAAAATAAACAGACTGAGGGCGCTCACAAGGAGGTACAGACACTTGGCTATGAACAAACAAAAGACTAGCATAAATGCAAAACTACAAACATGAAACAAAAACACTTGCTCGATTGGCATGAATAATAATAAACTATAAACAAAACTAGCACATGGCATGAATACAAAAACTTAAGCTAACATAGTAATTTACATCATGTGTTGTCTTCATTATATACGACTCTGAAAGTCATTTTGATAGTAGGTTAATATAGACACTTACATCATGTGTTGTCTTCATTATAACACTTATATAAGACTTTTAAAATCATTTTGATAGTAGGCTAATATAGCTAATATAAACACTTACATCATGTGTTGCCTTCATTATAACACTTATATAAGACTTTTAAAGTCATTTTGATAGTAGGCTAATATAGCTAATATAGACACTTACATCATGTGTTGTCTTCATTATATACGACTCTGAAAGTCATTTTGATAGTAGGCTAATATAGACACTTACATCATGTGTTGTCTTCATTATATACGACTCTGAAAGTCATTTTGATAGTAGGCTAATATAGACACTTACATCATGTGTTGTCTTCATTATATACGACTCTGAAAGTCATTTTGATAGTAGGCTAATATAGACACTTACATCATGTGTTGTCGTCATTATAACACTTATACAAGACTTTGAATGTCATTATGATAGTAGGCTAAAATAGCTAATATAGACACTTACATCATGTGTTGTCTTCATTATAACACTTATATAAGACTTTTAAAATCATTATGATAGTAGGCTAAAATAGCTAATATAGACACTTACATCATGTGTTGTCTTCATTATAACACTTATATAAGACTTTTAAAGTCATTTTGATAGTAGGCTAATATAGCTAATATAGACACTTACATCATGTGTTGTCTTCATTATAACATTTATATTAGACCTTTAAAGTAATTTTGATAGTAGGCTATTTTAGCTAATATAGACACTTACATCACTTGTTGTCTTCATTATAACACTTATATAAGACTTTTAAAATCATTTTGATAGTAGGCTAATATAGCTAATATAAACACTTACATCATGTGTTGCCTTCATTATAACACTTATATAAGACTTTTAAAGTCATTTTGATAGTAGGCTAATATAGCTAATATAAACACTTACATCATGTGTTGCCTTCATTATAACACTTATATAAGACTTTTAAAGTCATTTTGATAGTAGGCTAATATAGCTAATATAGACACTTACATCATGTGTTGTCTTCATTATAACATTTATATTAGACCTTTAAAGTAATTTTGATAGTAGGCTATTTTAGCTAATATAGACACTTACATCACTTGTTGTCTTCATTATAACACTTATATAAGACTTTTAAAATCATTTTGATAGTAGGCTAATATAGCTAATATAAACACTTACATCATGTGTTGCCTTCATTATAACACTTATATAAGACTTTTAAAGTCATTTTGATAGTAGGCTAATATAGCTAATATAGACACTTACATCATGTGTTGTCTTCATTATATACGACTCTGAAAGTCATTTTGATAGTAGGCTAATATAGACACTTACATCATGTGTTGTCTTCATTATAACACTTATATAATACTTTGAATGTCATTATGATAGTAGGCTAAAATAGCTAATATAGACACTTACATCATGTGTTGTCTTCATTATAACACTTATATAAGACTTTTAAAATCATTATGATAGTAGGCTAAAATAGCTAATATAGACACTTACATCATGTGTTGTCTTCATTATAACACTTATATAAGACTTTTAAAGTCATTTTGATAGTAGGCTAATATAGCTAATATAGACACTTACATCATGTGTTGTCTTCATTATAACACTTATATTAGACCTTTAAAGTAATTTTGATAGTAGGCTACTGTAGCTAATATAGACACTTACACCATATGCTGTCTTCATTATAACACTTATATTAGACCTTTAAAGTAATTTTGATAGTAGGCTATTGTAGCTAATATAGACACTTACATCATGTGTTGTACTCATTATAACACTTATATTAGACTTTTTAAAGCCTATTTGATAGTAGGCTAATATAGACACTTTTACCATATGTTGTCTTCATTATGACACTTATATAAGACTTTGAAAGTCATTTTGATAGTAGGCTAATATAGACACTTACATCATGTGTTGTCTTCATTATAACACTTATATAAGACTTTGAATGTCATTTTGATAGTAGGCTAACATAGACACTTACATGATGTGTTGCCCTCATTATAACACTTATATAAGAATTTTAAAGTTATTTTGATAGTAGACTAACATAGACACCTACATCATGTGTTGTCCTCATTATGACACTTATATTAGACATTTAAAGTCATTTTGATAGTAGGCTACTGTAGCTAATATAGACACTTACACCATATGCTGTCTTCATTATAACACTTATATTAGACCTTTAAAGTAATTTTGATAGTAGGCTATTGTAGCTAATATAGACACTTACATCATGTGTTGTACTCATTATAACACTTATATTAGACTTTTTAAAGCCTATTTGATAGTAGGCTAATATAGACACTTTTACCATATGTTGTCTTCATTATGACACTTATATAAGACTTTTAAAGTCATTTTGATAGTAGGCTAATATAGACACTTACATCATGTTTTGCCTTCATTATAACACTTATATAAGACTTTTAAAGTCATTTTGATAGTAGGCTAATATAGACACTTACATCATGTGTTGCCTTCATTATAACACTTATATAAGACTTTGAAAGTCATTTCGATAGTAGGCTAACATAGACACTTACATGATGTGTTGCATTCAGTATAACACTTATATAAGACTTAACACAACAACACTGCTGTTCACCTGCAGGAATCTAATCCAAACATCAGGCTGTTTGTTTCCATTTTTTATTTATTTCCTTCCCCGCGCCCGACGGCGTTCAGGCTAGGTTTCGAGAAGAGAGCGGATGTTGAACAGCTCATCACCTGAATTCCGCTCCCCATCTGATAAAAGAGCCGATCCATTTGAGATTGTTGCTCAGTGCGGGTGTTTGCCTTTCTTAGACGGGGACTCTGAGACCCGCCTCCAGATACGCTCCGTGTCCTTCCTGCCGCAGGATGTTTGCTCACGTCCTGGGAACACGAGCACCGTGCACTCCAGTGTCGCTGAGTTTGGAGAAAATACACCTTTTTACAACAAAAATAGATGTGTGAGCATTTGTAGAACCCACTCTAGCACCACACTGTTGCACATGCAAGGTAGCGACTAGGGTTGTCCCGATTGCAGTATTTTAGTACCCGTACCTGTACTTATATGTATCTTGATACTTTTATAATTAAAGGGGACCAAAAAATGTCATTATTGGCTTTATTTTTGAAATAAATCTTAGAGTACATGAAACATATGTTTATTATTGTCATTTACTCCTTCAATAAAATGTTGAACATACTAGACAACTTGTCTTTTAGTAGTAAGTAAACAAACAAAGACTCCTAATTAGTATGCATATTGTGTCATTTATACACCTATTATTTTGTACAAATTATGAGGGACAAACTGTAAAAAAATGATTATTAATCCACTTGTTCATTTACTGTTAATATCTGCTTATTTTCTGTTTCAACATGTTCTATCTACACTTCTGTTAAAATGCAATAATCACTTATTCTTCTCTTCTTTGATACTTTGCATTAATTTTGGATGATACCACACATTTAGGTATGGATCCGATACCAAGTAGTTACAGGTTCGTACATTAAAATATAATACCTATTAAACCAATAATAATATGGTAAAGAAATTCTGATGTAGAGGGTAGGTGTCGCACTGTTTTCTGTTTTAACATATTCTATCTACACTTCTGTTAAAATGTAATAATCACTTATTCTTCTCTTCTTTGATACTTGACATTAGTTTTGGATGATACCACACATTTAGGTATGGATCCGATACCAAGTAGTTACAGGTTCGTACATTAAAATATAATACCTATTAAACCAATAATAATATGGTAAAGAAATTCTGATGTAGAGGGTAGGTATCGCACTGTTTTCTGTTTTAACATGTTCTATCTTACTAAAACGGCCTTCTTTCATCTCCGTAACATCGCTAAAATTCGCTCCATTCTGTCCACTAAAGACGCTGAGATCATTATCCATGCGTTTGTTACGTCTCGCCTCGACTACTGTAACGTATTATTTTCGGATCTCCCCATGTCTAGCATTAAAAGATTACAGTTGGTACAAAATGCGGCTGCTAGACTTTTGACAAGAACAAGAAAGTTTGATCACATTACGCCTGTACTGTATATACCTTTATATACATATATACATACATATATACCTATACTGTATATACCTTTATATACATATATACATACATATATACCTGTACTGTATATACCTTTATATACATATATACATACATATATACCTGTACTGGCTCACCTGCACTGGCTTCCTGTGCACTTAAGATGTGACTTTAAGGTTTTACTACTTACGTATAAAATACTACACGGTCTAGCTCCATCCTATCTTGCCGATTGTATTGTACCATATGTCCCGGCAAGAAATCTGCGTTCAAAGGACTCCGGCTTATTAGTGATTCCCAAAGCCCCAAAAAAGTCTGCGGGCTATAGAGCGTTTTCCGTTCGGGCTCCAGTACTCTGGAATGCCCTCCCGGTAACAGTTCGCGATGCCACCTCAGTAGAAGCATTTAAGTCTCACCTTAAAACTCATTTGTATACTCTAGCCTTTAAATAGACTCCCTTTTTAGACCAGTTGATCTGCCGTTTCTTTTCTTTTTCTTCTATGTCCCACTCTCCCGTGTGGAGGGGGTCCGGTCCGATCCGGTGGCCATGTACTGCTCGCCTGTGTATCGGCTGGGGACATCTCTGCGCTGCTGGTCCGCCTACGCTTGGGATGGTTTCCTGCTGGCTCCGCTGTGAACGGGACTCTCGCTGCTGTGTCTTGGATCCTCTTTGGACTGGACTCTCGCGACTGTGTTGTATCCATTGTGGATTGATCTTTCACAGTATCATGTTAGACCCGCTCGACATCCATTGCTTTCCTCCTCTCTAAGGTTCTCATAGTCATCATTGTCACCGACGTCCCACTGGGTCATTATTGTCACCGATGTCCCACTGGGTGTGAGTTTTCCTTGCCCTTAGGTGGGCCTACCGAGGATGTCGTGGTGGTTTGTGCAGCCCTTTGAGACACTAGTGATTTAGGGCTATATAAGTAAACATTGATTGATTGATTGATTGATCTACACTTCTGTTAAAATGTAGTAATCACTCATTCTTCTCTTCTTTGATACTTGACATTAGTTTTGGATGATACCACACATTTAGGTATCGATCCGATACCAACTAGTTACAGGTTCGTACATTAAAATATAATACCTATTAAACCAATAATAATATGGTAAAGAAATTCTGATGTAGAGGGTAGGTGTCGCACTGTTTTCTGTTTTAACATGTTCTATCTACACTTCTGTTAAAATCTAATAATCACTTATCCTTCTCTTCTTTGATACTTTGCATCAATTTTGGATGATACCACACATTTAGGTATGGATCCGATACCAAATAGTTACAGGATCGTACATTAAATATAATACCTATTAAACCAATAATAATATGGTTAAGAAATACTGATGTAGAGGGTAGGTGTCGCACTGTTTTCCGTTTTAACATGCTCTATCTACACTTCTGTTAAAATGTAATAATCACTTATTCTTCTCTTCTTTGATACTTGACATTAGTTTTGGATGATACCACACATTTAGGTATGGATCCGATACCAACTAGTTACAGGTTCGTACATTAAAATATAACACCTATTAAACCAATAATAATATGGTAAAGAAATTCTGATGTAGAGGGTAGGTGTCGCACTGTTTTCTGTTTTAACATGTTCTATCTACACTTCTGTTAAAATGTAATAATCACTTATCCTTCTCTTCTTTGATACTTTGCATTAATTTTGGATGATACCACACATTTAGGTATGGATCCGATACCAAATAGTTACAGGATCGCACATTAAATATAATACCTATTAAACCAATAATAATATGGTTAAGAAATACTGATGTAGAGGGTAGGTGTCGCACTGTTTTCCGTTTTAACATGCTCTATCTACACTTCTGTTAAAATGTAAAAATCACTTATTTTTCTCTTCTTTGACACTTTGCAGTAGTTTTGGATGATACCACACATTTGGGTATCGATCCGATAACAATTAGTTAGAGGATCATACATTGGTCATATTCAAAGCCCTCATGTATATCAGAACACATTACCTGAGTTTATAATTATAATATAAATAAAACAATTATAATGTTTTTTTGTCGATAAAAAATATAGATATAATCGTAGTAGTATTGGCTAGATACGCTCTTGTACTTGGTATCATTACAGTGGATGTCAGGTGTAGATCCAGCCATGGCGTTTGTTTACATTGTGACGGCGGTGAGCTATTGAATCCTCCTACGGTGTGTAGTAAAGCATGTTTGATTATTCCTCGACCTCCAGTGATAATAGTACTTCTACAAAACTTACTTTATTTGTTGGATTATTGATTTAGTATTTTTAAAAATGTATATGATGTTTATTAAGTCAGGAAATATGTCCCTGGACGCATGAGGACTTTGAATGATACCAATGTAACTACTTGGTATCGTGTCGATACCCAAATGTGTGGTATCATCCAAAACTAATGTAAAGTATCAAAGAAGAGAAGAATAAGTGATTATTACATTTTAACAGAAGTGTAGATAGAACATGTTAAAACTGAAAGTATTTAGATATTAACAGTAAATGAACAAGTAGATTAATAATCATTTTTTACAGTTTGTCCCTCATAATGTGTAGAAAATAATAGGTGTATAAATGACACAATATGTTACTGCTTAGTTTACTAAATTGCAATTCTAAATTTCCCGCGAGGTATCCTGTTGAAAACGTCGCGGAATGATGACACGTGCTTGTGACGTCTCAGGTTGTAGCGGACATGTTAGCCCAGCACCAAACACAGCTAAAAGTCGTCTCTTTTCATCGCATAATTACACAGTATTTTGGACATCTGTGTTGCTGAATCTTTTGTAATTCGTTCAATTAATAATGGAGACGTCAAAGAAGAATGCTGTTGGTGGAAAGCAGTGGATTGCAGCTGCTTTTAGCGACCGAAACACAGCCGGTGTTTCTTTGTTTGTTGTGAAGCTTTAACACAGAACGAACATGTTTCTCTATGTCAACCAGCAAGTTTATGGATTGGAAAATTGTGATATCAAGTCGGCTCTTACCAGAGACATCAGGGGAGCTTCCACCCTGCTGCGGCTGCTTGCATGACTTCCCTCAGAGACAATCGCGGTCAACACACCCGGGGCCACATCCCTCCGACTTTCAGGTACCGTTTAATTTCACTAAAACACTAGCAACACAATAGGCAGATAAGGGATTTTCCAGAATTATCCTAGTAAATGTGTCTAATAACATCGCCTTTTTTTTTTTCTTTTAGTCCTTCACTCGGCTTCACGGTGGAAGAGGGGTTAGTGCGTCTGCCTCACAATACGAAGGTCCTGCAGTCCTGGGTTCAAATCCAGGCTTGGGATCTTTCTGTGTGGAGTTTGCATGTTCTCCCTCCGGGTACTCCGGCTTCCTCCCACCTCAAAAACATGCACCTGGGGATAGGCCCCTCCCACTTCCAAAGACATGCACCTGGGGATAGGCCCCTCCCACCTCCAAAGACATGCACCTGGGGATATGTGGATTGGCAACACTAAATTGGCCCTAGTGTGTGAATGTGAGTGTGAATGTTGTCTGTCTATCTGTGTTGGCCCTGTGATGAGGTGGCGACTTGTCCAGGGTGTAACCCGCCTTCCGCCCGATTGTAGCTGAGATAGGCGCCAGTACCCCCCGCGACCCCAAAATGGATGGATGAATGGATGGATAGTCCTTCACTCTAAATTTCCTCATCCACGAATATTTCATCACCGCTCAAATTCATGGAAAAATTGTCGCTTTCTTGGTCCGAATCACTCTGGCTGCTGGTGGCCATGATTGTAAACAATGTTCAGATGTGAGGAGCTCCACAACCCGTGATGTCACACGCACATCGTCTGCTACTTCCGGTACAGGAAAGGCTTTTTTATTAGCGACCAAAAGTTGCGAACTTTTTCGTCGATGTTCTCTACTAAATCCTTTCAGCAAAAATATGGTGAAATGATGAAGTATGACACATAGAATGGAGCTGCTATCCCCGTTTAAAAAACAAAATCTCATTTCAGTAGGCCTTTAAAAAGGTTGTTTTAAAGAAATGATCACCATTTATAAAGCAACCAACCCAGTCTTGAGAGCAAGGATGAGGTTTGAAAAAATAAAAAAAGACAATGAACACATGAAAAATGATGCATTTGAATGCTATCTGTGTGCAGATTGATGCTGCCAAGAGGTCAGCGTGTGTGTGACATCTTTACTTCGTCTTCCACCACATCACTGCCTCTGTTTACAAGGTTGTAATAACACCACTGTTGACTTTGTTGTTTTCGGCCAGAGAGGTCATGTTGGCATCAAAGTCTGTTTATTTGCTTTCGTTTGGATGAGGAACTTTTTGCCAGTCAGCAGTTTTTTATCTCACTTTCTGTACTGTATCAACCTGCTGGAAGGTCTTAGTGGATACACACACACACACACACACACATATATATATATATATATATATATATGTGTGTGTGTGTGTGTGTGTATGTGAATATGTGTTTAGATGTATATAAATAAACGAAATATTTGAATTTCATTGTTCATTTATTTACACATATACACACACATAACACTCATCTACTCATTGTTGAGTTAAGGGTTAAATAAATAAATAAATGGGTTGTAAATGTATAGCGCTTTTCTACCTTCAAGGTACTCAAAGCGCTTTGACACTACTTTGACATTTACCCATTCACACACACATTACCACACTGATGGAGGGAGCTGCCATGCAAGGCGCCAACCAGCACCCATCAGGAGCAAGGGTGAAGTGTCTTGCTCAGGACACAAAGTACGTGACGAAGTTGGTACTAGATGGGATTTGAACCAGGGACCCTCGGGTTGCGCACGGCCACTCTTCCACTGCGCCACGCCGTCCCTATTGAATTGTTGAATTGTCCATCCTTGTTCTATTCTCTATCACTATTTTTTTTAATTTTTTAATTGATCTCAACTCTGTACACTGCTGCTGGAACACTTATCTACTCATTGTTGAGTTAAGGGTTGAATTGTCCATCCTTGTTCTATTCTCTGTCACTATACTTTTTTTTTTTTTGAATTGATCTCAACTCTGTACACTGCTGCTGGAACACTCATCTACTCATTGTTGAGTTAAGGGTTGAATTGTCCATCCTTGTTCTATTCCCTGTCACTATTTTTTATTTATTTATTTAAATTGATTTTAACTCTGTACACTGCTGCTGGAACACTCATCTACTCATTGTTGGGTTAAGGGTTGAATTGTCCATCCTTGCTCTATTCTCTGTCACAATTTTTTTTTTTTTTTCTGAATTGATCTCAACTCTGTACACTGCTGCTGGAACAGTCATCTACTCATTGTTGAGTTAAGGGTAGAATTGTCTATCCTTGTTCTATTCTCTGTCACTATTTTTTTCTATTTTTTTTTTAAAATTGATCTCAACTCTGTACACTGCTGCTGGAACACTCATCTACTCATTGTTGAGTTAAGGGTTGAATTGCCCGTCCTTGTTCTATTCTCTGTCACTATTTTTTATTTAGTTTTTTTAATTGATCTCAACTCTGTACACTGCTGCTGGAACACTCATCTACTCATTGTTGGGTTAAGGGTTGAATTGTCCGTCCTTGTTCTATTCTCTGTCACTTTTTGTCATTTATTTTTTTAAATTGATTTCAACTCTGTACACTGCTGCTGGAACACTCATCTACTCATTGTTGAGTTAAGGGTTGAATTGTCCATCCTTGTTCTATTCTCTGTCACTATTTTTTTTTTTTTTAATTGATCTCAACTCTGTACACTGCTGCTGGAACATTCATCTACTCATTGTTGCGTTAAGGGTTGAATTGTCCATCCTTGTTCTATTCTCTGTCACTATTTGTTATTTATTTTTTTAAATTGATTTCAACTCTGTACACTGCTGCTGGAACACTCATCTACTCATTGTTGAGTTAAGGGTTGAATTGTCCATCCTTGTTCTATGCTCTGTCACTATTTTTTTTTTTTTTTTTAATTGATCTCAACTCTGTACACTGCTGCTGGAACACTCATCTACTCATTGTTGAGTTAAGGGTTGAATTGTCCATCCTTGCTCTATTCTCTGTCACTATTTTTTTTTTTTCTGAATTGATCTCAACTCTGTACACTGCTGCTGGAACACTCATCTACTCATTGTTGAGTTAAGGGTTGAATTGTCCATCCTTGTTCTATTCTCTGTCACTATTTGTTATTTATTTTTTAAAATTGATTTCAACTCTGTACACTGCTGCTGGAACACTCATCTACTCATTGTTGAGTTAAGGGTTGAATTGTCCATCCTTGTTCTATTCTCTGTCACTATATATATATTTTTTAATTGATCTCAACTCTGTACACTGCTGCTGGAACATTCATCTACTCATTGTTGCGTTAGGGGTTGAATTGTCCATCCTTGTTCTATTCTCTGTCACTATATTTTTAAAATTTTTTAAATTGATCTCAACTCTGTACACTGCTGCTGGGATTTTAATATTCCTGAAGGAACTCTCCTGAAGGAATCAATAAAGTACTATCTATCTATCTATCTATCTATCTATCTATCTATCTATCTATCTATCTATCTATCTATCTATCTATCTATCTATCTAGCTATTTTTTTTAACCATATGCATGTACAGTACAGTAAGAGTGTCACAACATTGCTGTTTACAGCAGACGTTTACGGTATAGCTCGGTTGGTAGAGTGGCCGTGCCAGCAACTATAGGGTTGCAGGTTCAATTCCCGCTTCCACCATCCTTGTCACTGCCGTTGTGTCCTTGGGCAAGACACTTTACCCACCTGCTCCCAGTGCCACCCGCACTGCTTTAAATGTAACTTAGATATTGGGTTTCACTATGTAAAGCGCTTTGAGTCACTAGAGAAAAGCGCTATATGAATATAATTCACTTCACTTCACTTACGGTAGACAAAAAGGTGACTGCTGTTGTTGTGTGTTGGGAGGACATTAAGGAAACTGCCTAACAATAAACCCACATAAGACACCAAGAACTCGCCCTCGATCAGTCTACAGTTATAACGCCGTGGGAAAGCGGACGTGAAAACGGGCTGTCCGCATGGAGCTGGAGGGGGCGTGGCATCCAGCTCCGCCTGAATTCCGGGAGATTTTCGGGAGAAAATGTGTCTTGGGAGGTTTTCGCGAGAGGCGCTGAATTTCGGGAGTCTCCCGTAAAATCCGGTGAGGGTTGGCAAGTATGACCGCCACGCAGACCGCGACCATCAAAGCATTGTGTAAAATTCCTGGGTCGATTTCCTGATTCGATTTCCTGGATCGGTTCGCAGCCGAGTGTGAAGCGACCGGAATGAGAATCAGCACTTCCAAGTCCGAGTCCATGGTTCTCGCCCGGAAAAGGGCGGAGTGCCATCTCCAGGTTGGGGAGGAGACCCTGCCCCAAGTGGAGGACTTCAAGTACCTCGGAGTCTTTTTTACGAGTGAGGGAAGAGTGGATGGTGAGATCGACAGGCGGATCGGTGCGGCGTCTTCAGTAATGCGGACGCTGTACCGATCCGTTGTGGTGAAGAAGGAGCTGAGCCGGAAGGCGAAACTCTCAATTTACCGGTCGATCTACGTTCCCATCCTCACCTATGGTCATGAGCTTTGGGTCGTGACCGAAAGGATAAGATCACGGGTACAAACGGCTAAAATGAGTTTAGGTCTCTCCCTTAGAGATAGGGTGAGAAGCTCTGCCATCCGGGAGGAACTCAAAGTAAAGCCGCTGCTCCTCCATTATAACACTTATATAAAACTTTTAAAGTCATTTTGATAGTAGGCTAATATAGCTAAAATAGACACTTACATCATGTGTTGCCCGGAAAAGAGTGGAATGCCATCTCCGGGTTGGGGAGGAGACCCTGCCCCAAGTGGAGGAGTTCAAGTACCTAGGAGTCTTGTTCACGAGTGAGGGAAGAGTGGATCGTGAGATCGACAGGCGGATCGGTGCGGCGTCTTCAGTAATGCGGACGCTGTACCGATCCGTTGTGGTGAAGAAGGAGCTGAGCCGGAAGGCAAAACTCTCAATTTACCAGGTTGATCTACGTTCCCATCCTCACCTATGGTCATGAGCTTTGAGTCATGACCAAAAGGATAAGATCACGGGTACAAACGGCTAAAATGAGTTTGGGTCTCTCCCTTAGAGATAGGGTGAGAAGCTCTCCCATCCGGGAGGAACTCAAAGTAAAGCCGCTGCTCCTCCATTATAACACTTATATAAAACTTTTAAAGTCATTTTGATAGTAGGCTAATATAGCTAAAATAGACACTTACATCATGTGTTGCCCGGAAAAGGGTGGAATGCCATCTCCGGGTTGGGGAAGAGACCCTGCCCCAAGTGGAGGAGTTCAAGTACGTAGGAGTCTTGTTCACGAGTGAGGGAAGAGTGGATGGTGAGATCGACAGGAGGATCGGTGCGGCGTCTTCAGTAATGCGGACGTTGTACCGATCCGTTGTGGTGAAGAAGGAGCTGAGCCGGAAGGCAAAACTCTCAATTTACCAGGTTGATCTACGTTCCTATCCTCACCTATGGTCATGAGCTTGGGGTCATGACCGAAAGGATAAGATCACGGGTACAAACGGCCCAAATGAGTTTAGGTCTCTCCCTTAGAGATAGGGTGAGAAGCTCTGCCATCCGGGAGGAACTCAAAGTAAAGCCGCTGCTCCTCCATTATAACACTTATATAAAACTTTTAAAGTCATTTTGATAGTAGGCTAATATAGCTAAAATAGACACTTACATCATGTGTTGCCCGGAAAAGGGTGGAATGCCATCTCCGGGTTGGTGAGGAGACCCTGCCCCAAGTGGAGGAGTTCAAGTACCTAGGAGTCTTGTTCACGAGTGAGGGAAGAGTGGATGGTGAGATCGACAGGCGGATCGGTGCGGCGTCTTCAGTAATGCGGACGTTGTACCGATCCGTTGTGGTGAAGAAGGAGCTGAGCCGGAAGGCAAAACTCTCAATTTACCAGGTTGATCTACGTTCCCATCCTCACCTATGGTCATGAGCTTTGGGTCATGACCGAAAGGATAAGATCACGGGTACAAACGGCTAAAATGAGTTTGGGTCTCTCCCTTAGAGATAGGGTGAGAAGCTCTGTCATCCGGGGGGAACTCAAAGTAAAGCCGCTGCTCCTCCATTATAACACTTATATAAAACTTTTAAAGTCATTTTGATAGTAGGCTAATATAGCTAAAATAGACACTTACATCATGTGTTGCCCGGAAAAGGGTGGAATGCCATCTCCGGGTTGGGGAGGAGACCCTGCCCCAAGTGGAGGACTTCAAGTACCTAGGAGTCTTGTTCACGAGTGAGGGAAGAGTGGATGGTGAGATCGACAGGAGGATCGGTGCGGCGTCTTCAGTAATGCGGACGTTGTACCGATCCGTTGTGGTGAAGAAGGAGCTGAGCCGGAAGGCAAAACTCTCAATTTACCAGGTTGATCTACGTTCCTATCCTCACCTATGGTCATGGGCTTGGGGTCATGACCGAAAGGATAAGATCACGGGTACAAGCGGCCATAATGAGTTTAGGTCTCTCCCTTAGAGATAGGGTGAGAAGCTCTGCCATCCGGGAGGAACTCAAAGTAAAGCCGCTGCTCCTCCATTATAACACTTATATAAAACTTTTAAAGTCATTTTGATAGTAGGCTAATATAGCTAAAATAGACACTTACATCATGTGTTGCCCGGAAAAGGGTGGAATGCCATCTCCGGGTTGGGGAGGAGACCCTGCCCCAAGTGGAGGACTTCAAGTACCTAGGAGTCTTGTTCACGAGTGAGGGAAGAGTGGATCGTGAGATCGACAGGCGGATCGGTGCGGCGTCTTCAGTAATGCGGACGCTGTATCGATCCGTTCTGGTGAAGAAGGAGCTGAGCCGGAAGGCAAAGCTCTCAATTTACCAGGTTGATCTACGTTCCCATCCTCACCTATGGTCATGAGCTTTGGGTCATGACCGCAAGGATAAGATCACGGGTACAAACGGCTAAAATGAGTTTAGGTCTCTCCCTTAGAGATAGGGTGAGAAGCTCTGCCATCCGGGAGGAACTCAAAGTAAAAAAAACTGCTTCTCCACATGGAGAGGAGCCAGATGAGGTGGTTCGGGCATCTGGTCAGGATGCCACCTGAACGGTGTTTAGAGCACGTCCAACCGGTAGGAGGCCACGGGGAAGACCCAGGACACGTTGGGAAGACTATGTCTCCCGGCTGGCCTGGGAACGCCTCGGGATCCCCCGGGAAGAGCTAGACGAAGTGGCTGGGGAGAGGGAAGTCTGGGCTTCCCTGCTTAAGCTGCTGCCCCCGCGACCCGACCTCTGATAAGCGGAAGATGATGGATGGATGATGGATGGATTTCCTGATTCCCTTTTTCCCTGAACCAATGACCGACGCCGATTCCGGCTGTGTAAGAAGCTGAGAAACGCGCACGACAAGCTCGATACCCGTGAAATCCCAATAAGACGAACGGAATTGTCCGTCTGACGTCCTTATTTCCATTGTCTCGCTACACCTCCGTCATGCACCCGGCAGACGAGGACGACCACATCACGGAGCGTCTTGACTGCCACTCGTCAGGAAGGAAGATGAACCCAGTCACATGCATGATGGGGGTCTTAAAGCCACCGGGGGAGGAAATTAAGATGTTGGAGTCAATTTATCCGGCAAATGAAGATGCCATCATGTCAAAATTCAATCTCTCTGCATCCTTCTGTCTATCTTTGCCTGTGATAGCAAGAAGGAAAGTTGAGGAGTGTTTTTTCCCTTCTTCTTTTTTTTTCTTGCACGATGTTATTACACAAGTCGAGATTGGAGAAACGTGGACGGGGGACAAGCGCGCCCGCAGCATTTAGCCCGCCTTCATCCCGTATCTCTGGCTCCCTGGCTGTGATTTATCCATCAGCCCGGGCGGGGATTGACTCGGCGCGGCACGGCAGGCCATTAAAGCCCGAAGGGAGGCTCACCTTGCCACGCCGCGGGCTCGGATAAAAAGCTAAAAAAAGAAAAAGAGCACATTAAGTCATCAATATGAGAGCATGAAGATGAAAAGAGTTGTCAAAGGGCTGACAGAGATAACTGATCGCCCCCATTGTGTGTAAGCCGGGTCAAACGCCATCCAGAGCCAGAAAGAACACGAGAACCCCCGGGGACTTCCCAAGGTGGACGGCGGGGAAAAACGACTTTGTAAGAATAAAAGAGACATTTTCTGTACAGGGGGGAAACATTTTAAACACTTTATCACAATTAAAAGTCCATCCATCCATCTTTTCCTGCTTATCCGAGGTTGGGTCGCGGGGGCAGCAGCCTAAGCAGAGAAGCTGTTATGTACATGACGGGTGGAAGGAGATGACACCACGAAGCCTTTAAATAGAACCCATTTTTCAGATCGGCTGGGGGACATCTCTGCGCTTGCTGACCTGTCTCCGCTCGGGATGGTCTCCTGCTGGCCACACTATGGACTGGACTCTCACTATTTTGTTAGATCCACTATGAACTGGACTCTCTCACTATAATGTTAGATCCACTATGGACTGGACTCTCACTATTAGGTTAAATCCAGTACGAACTGGACTCTCACTATTATGTTAGATCCACTATGGACTGGACTCTCACACTATTATGTTAGATCCACTATGGACTGGACTCTCACTATTATGTTAGATCCACTATGGACTGGACTCTCACACTATTATGTTAGATCCACTATGGACTGGACTCTCACTATTATGTTAGATCCACTATGGACTGGACTCTCACACTATTATGTTAGATCCACTATGGACTGGACTCTCACTATAATGTTAGATCTACTTTGGACTGGACTCTCATACTATTATGTTAGATCCACTATGGACTGGACTCTCTCACTATTATGTTGGATCCACTATGGACTGGACTCTCACTATTATGTTAGATCCACTATGGACTGTACTCTCACACTATTATGTTAGATCCACTATGGACTGGACTCTCACACTATTATGTTAGATCCACTATGGACTGGACTCTCACTATTATGTTAGATCCACTATGGACTGGACTCTCACACTATTGTGTTAGATCCACTATGGACTGGACTCTCACTATTATGTTAGATCTACTATGGACTGGACTCTCATACTATTATGTTAGATCCACCATGGACTGGACTCTCACACTATTATGTTAGATCCACTATGGACTGGACTCTCACTATTATGTTAGATCCACTATGGACTGGACTCTCACACTATTATGTTAGATCCACTATGGACTGGACTCTCACTATTATGTTAGATCCACTATGGACTGGACTCTCACACTATTATGTTAGATCCACTATGGACTGGACTCTCACACTATTATGTTAGATCCACTATGGACTGGACTCTCACTATTATGTTAGATCCACTATGGACTGGACTCTCACACTATTATGTTAGATCCACTATGGACTGGACTCTCACTATTATGTTAGATCCACTATGGACTGGACTCTCACACTATTATGTTAGATCCACTAACGACTGGACTCTCACTATTATGTTAGATCCACTATGGACTGGACTCTCACACTATTATGTTAGATCCACTATGGACTGGACTCTCACACTATTATGTTAGATCCACTATGGACTGGACTCTCACTATTATGTTAGATCCACTATGGACTGGACTCTCACACTATTATGTTAGATCCACTATGGACTGGACTCTCACACTATTATGTTAGATCCACTATGGACTGGACTCTCACACTATTATGTTAGATCCACTATGGACTGGACTCTCACACTATTATGTTAGATCCACTATGGACTGGACTCTCACACTATTATGTTAGATCCACTATGGACTGGACTCTCACACTATTATGTTAGATCCACTATGGACTGGACTCTCACACTATTATGTTAGATCCACTATGGACTGGACTCTCACACTATTATGTTAGATCCACTATGGACTGGACTCTCACACTATTATGTTAGATCCACTATGGACTGCATCCACTGCAGGCAGTCGCTCATTCTAAGTATCATGTGTCCATAAAACCTGGAAGGCACATTTCTACCCGCGTGATTTCATTCGTTTTTTTTACAACCGTCAACCAATTTGGTTAATTGAGCTTTAATTGGAAAGCGCAAACGTGAACACACATACCTCGTTTCGTTTTAGAGTATCAATCAATCAATCAATGTTTATTTATATAGCCCCAAATCACAAATGTCTCAAAGGACTGCACAAATCATTACGACTACAACATCCTCGGAAGAACCCACAAAAGGGCAAGGAAAACTCACACCCAGTGGGCAGGGAGAATTCACATCCAGTGGGACGCCAGTGACAATGCTGACTATGAGAAACCTTGGAGAGGACCTCAGATGTAGGCAACCCCCCCCCTCTAGGGGACCGAAAGCAATGGATGTCGAGCGGGTCTAACATGATACTGTGAAAGTTCAATCCATAGTGGCTCCAACACAGCCGCGAGAGTTCAGTTCAGAGCGGATCCAAGACAGCAGCGAGAGTCCCGTCCACAGGAAACCATCCCAAGCGGAGGCGGATCAGCAGCGTAGAGATGTCCCCAACCGATACACAGGCGAGCGGTCCATCCTGGGTCCCGACGACCGGTCCATCCTGGGTCTTGACTCTGGACAGCCAGTACTTCATCCATGGTCATCGGACCGGACCCCCTCCCCAAGGGAGGGGGGGACATAGGAGAAAAAAGAAAAGAAGCTGCAGATCAACTGGTCTAAAAAGGAGGTCTATTTAAAGGCTAGAGTATACAGATGAGTTTTAAGGTGAGAGTTATATAATAACCTCGCTACTGGCGGTATAGCTCGCTTGGTAGAGTGGCCGTGCCAGCAACTTGAGGGTTGCAGGTTCGATTCCCGCTTTCGCCATCCTAGTCACTGCCGTTGTGTCCTTGGGCAACACACTTTACCCACCTGCACCCAGTGCCACCCACACTCGTTTAAATGGAACTTAGATATTGGGTTTCACTCTGTAAAGCGCTTTGAGTCACTAGAGAAAAGCGCTATATAAATATAATTC
The DNA here is from genome assembly GCF_033978795.1 of Nerophis ophidion. Classification (NCBI taxonomy): domain Eukaryota; kingdom Metazoa; phylum Chordata; class Actinopteri; order Syngnathiformes; family Syngnathidae; genus Nerophis; species Nerophis ophidion. Next base: position 46,262,684 of record NC_084626.1, read on the forward strand.
ACTTCACTGAGCTCTGGCTTCGTCCTATCTGGCTGATTGTGTCGTGCCATATGTCCCGCTCCGAAACCTGCCTCCTAAGAAGTCAAAGTAAGTGTTTGTATTATTATGCTTTGAAATGGCTAGTTTGTATGCTTAGCACCTAGCAACACTGCTAATTCTATCCATCCATCCATCCATTTTCTACCGTTTATTCCCTTTTGGGGTCGCGGGGGGCGCTGGCGCCTATCTCAGCTACAATCGGGCGGAAGGCGGGGTACACCCTGGACAAGTCGCCACCTCATCGCAGGGCCAACACAGATAGACAGACAACATTCACACTTACATTCACACTCTAGGGCCAATTTAGTGTTGCCAATCAACCTATCCCCAGGTGCATGTTTTTGGAGGTGGGAGGAAGCCGGAGTACCCGGAGGGAACCCACGCATTCACGGGGAGAACATGCAAACTCCACACAGAAAGATCCCGAGCCTGGATTTGAACCCAGGACTGCAGGACCTTCGTATTGTGAGGCAGACACGCTAACCCCTCTTCCACCGTGAAGCCCACTGCTAATTCTATTGTGTCAAAATATAGTCATCCTCTTTGTTTTCGGCCTCAAAAATATGAGGTCCTGAGTCACAATTATTTCCCAAAGTCATCGTTGCTCTCGCAAGGTTCTTTGGTTCTGAAACTGAGATAGCATCCAGACAACTGGAGTGTGTTAGTTTGCTGAAACCTTCTGTTACAAAAAAGTAACGACTTAAGCAATGAACTAAAAAATGTGTATTTTGAAATAAATGTATCATGGATCTTCAATTTCAAGCTGTCATATTTTCTATGAATGGACAACTCGGAACTTCAGAGGATTCCTTTTTGAGGTGCCACCCCGCCAGAAAACTGCGGATCATAAGTAGAATGGGACATTTTTAAATGACTTGATGAATAAATAAAACGCCTTGAAACTTTGTCAGTGTGTGCTTGGAATATTTAAAGGCAGTGAGACGGAGATGGAGGGAAAAGGAAAGGTTGGGACGGCCAGAGAGAGGTTGGATGCAGAAGTGAGAAGAAGGCCTGAGGCGAGGACTTGTCTTGTCAAAAGCAGGACCTTTAACTGGGTCTTGAGTTCTGTCAACACCACTCGTTCGCAGTCTTTCAACATTTCCGTCGAGGATCTGTTTCTGCCGGGAGCATGACTTGTGTTTGAAGGAGAAGACTGGTGCTCTTCAGATGCTGACATTGAAAACTGGCTCCCGTAGCAGGACTCTGAGTCATGTGAAGAAGTTGGCAAAACTGGCTCGACGGTTACATGGTGAAAGGATGAGCCCTCGGTACGGGGTACGGAAACTTAGTCCGGACATACATAATAGTAATCAAGCTGAAACACTAAGTGCAGGGCACGCGGGAGCCCAACCCAAGATGGCGGCGAGGAGGCGGGGATGGCAAGGGAGCGGCGAGGCGGGGCGTGCCGGGAGCGACACCGCAAACGAGATCAGGTGTGTGGATCGCGCACCTGTACACGATTAACGTATCTCCTCTTGCTGTATAAAAGGGGAGAAGGAGGAGAGAATGGGGAAGGAATGAGAGTGAGACGACAACACCAGCAGCAGGGCGTGCAACCCGGAAGAGAGCGAAAGCGAGAGGCAGACGCAGACAACGGGGAAGGCTGGAAATAACACGCAAAAGACTTTGCTTATTGTTAAATAAAGAAGACTACACCTGCTTAAAGGCATGTCCTTCCTTGGTGGTCCCTGGAACCCACAAGATGACGGCTTGGGACTGTCACAGTACTATACTACGTTTGAAAAGTACTGGTTCGCCATATATAATAAATAAATAAATGGGTTGTACTTGTATAGCGCTTTTCTACCTTCAAGGTACTCAAAGCGCTTTGACACTACTTCCACATTTACCCATTCACACACACATTCACACACACTGATGGAGGGAGCTGCCATGCGAGGCGCTAACCAGCACCCATCAGGAGCAAGGGTGAAGTGTCTTGCTCAGGACACAACGGACGTGACGAGGTTGGTTCTAGGTGGGATTTGAACCAGTGACCCTCGGGTTGCGCACGGCCACTCTCCCACTGCGCCACGCCGTCCCTATATTTTATATATATGTTTTTTTTTTACAGGCATGACAGCACGTGGTGTCATTGCTGGTTTCAACAGCAGAGGAGCGGGTTTGGCAGCGCACACACACAGAGTACTTACAAGCAGACACAGTGTGGGGACAGAAAAGGGAGAACGGACGTATTTTGGTGTAAAAAGTCAAGATAAAGGTGAAGTTATGACACAGCAACAGCCTCAGGAAGAGCTGCTTTAAGACATTTAGCGGCTAAAGTGTTTTAGCTACTTCTAAATCACTACTCCTTGTCTCCATGGCGACAAATAAGGTACGTTTCTTACAAGTAGCATTATCACTGGAGGACGAGGAATAGCCAAACATGCTTCACTACACACTGTAGGAGGATACAATAGCTCACTGGCATCACAATGTAAACAAACACCATGGGTGGATCTACACCTGACGTCCACTGTAATGATACCAAGCACAGGAGTGTATCTTGTCAATACTCCTATGGTTACATTGATATTTTTTACCATCAAAAAAATGTATTTTCATTTTTTTCAATTTATATTATGTTTATAAACTCATTTGTTTACATTGTGACGGCGGTGAGCTATTGTATCCTCCTACGGTGTGTAGTGAAGCATGTTTGATTATTCCTCGTCCTCCAGTGATAACACTACTTTTACAAAACTTACTTTATTTGTTGGATTATTAATTTAGTTTTTTTCAAAATGTATATGATGTTTATAAAGTCTGTAAATATGTCCCTGGACGCATGAGGACTTTGAATATGACCAATGTAACTACTTGGTATCGGATCGATACCTAAATGTGTGGTATCATCCAAAACTAATGTAAAGTATCAAATAAGTGAAGAATAAGTGATTATTGAATTTTAAAAGAAGTGTAGATAGAACATGTTAAAACAGAAAATAAGCAGATATTAACAGTAAATAAACAAGGAGATTAATACTATTTTTTTACAGTTTGTCCTTTATAATGTATATACAATAATAGGTGTATAAATGACACAATATGTTACTGCAGACTAATTAGGAGTCTTTGTTTGTTTACTTACTACTAAAAGACAAGTTGTCTAGTATGTTCAACATTTTATTTAAGGATTAAATGACAATAATAAACATATGTTTCATGTACACGAAGATGTTTTGTTAAAATAACAAAACATGATCCGTAGCCCGGATCATGTTTTGTTATTTTCTGTTAGTTTGGACTCCCCTAGTTCCTGTTTGTGCACCTCTGGGTTTGTTTTAGTTTCCATGGGGATTAAATGGGTTCACCTGCCTCTGATTAGTGTTCGGCACGCTCAGCTGTTGTTGACCACTAATCAGAGGGCTAATTAGTCAGCTTCCTCGCCAGGCTCGGTCTGGCTTCATTGTTTGATGTACGCAACAGGTTATGTTAGTATTTCTCGTCTCCTAGTTTATGCTTCCTTTGCAAGTTTGTACCTTAGATCGACACATTTTCCTTCTTCTTGTTTTCTTTTTTTAGTACGTCTTTGATTATCGAGAATTATATGATGTTCCTACCTGCACACCTTGTCCGGAGTGGTCTGGTCTGTCTTGTATAGCGCTTTTCTACCTTCAAGGTACTCAAAGCCCTTTGACACTACTTCCACATTTACCCATTCACACACACATTCACACACTGATGGAGGGAGCTGCCATGCAAGGCGCTCACCAACACCCATCAGGAGCAAGGGTGAAGTGTCTTGCTCAGGACACAACTGACGTGACGAGGTTAGTAGTAGGTGGGGATTGAACCAAGGACCCCCGGGTTGCGAACGGCCACCCTACCACTCCGCCACGCCGTCCCTGAATACTGATAAAGTTGAGGAATGCTCATCAAACACTTATTTGGAACATCCCACAGGCGTGCAGGCTAATTGGGAACAGGTGGGTGCCATGATTGGCTATAAAAACAGCTTCCCAAAAAATGGTCAGTCTTTCACAAGAAAGGATGGGGCGAGGTACACCCCTTTGTCCACAACTGCGTGAGCAAATAGTCAAACAGTTTAAGAACAACCTTTCTCAAAGTGAAATTGCAAGAAATTTAGGGATTTCAACATCTATGCTCCATAATATCATCAAAAGGTTCAGAGAATCTGCAGAAATCACTCCACGTAAGCAGCATGGCCGGAAACCAACATTGAATGACCGTGACCTTCCATCCCTCAGACGGCACTGTATCAAAAACCGACATCAATCTCTAAAGGATATCACCACATGGGCTACGGAACACTTCAGAAAACCACTGTCACTAAATACAGTTTGTCGCTACATCTGTAAGTGCAAGTTAAAGCTCTACTATGCAAAGCGAAAGCCATTCATCAAGAACATCCAGAAACGCCGCCGGCTTCTCTGGGCCCGAGATCATCTAAGATGGACTGATGCAAAGTGGAAACCTGTTCTGTGGTCTGATGAGTCCACATTTCAAATCGTTTTTGGAAATATTT
>NC_084626.1:46272211-46277211 GCF_033978795.1 Nerophis ophidion
ACGGCAAATCAACTGGTCTAAAAAGGAGGTCTATTTAAAGGCTAGAGTATACAAATGAGTTTTAAGATGAGACTTAAATGCTTCTACTGAGGTAGCATCTCGAACTGTTACCAGGAGGGCATTCCAGAGTACTGGAGCCCCAACAGAAAACGCTCTATAGCTTGCATACTTTTTTGGGCTCTGGGAATCACTAATAAGCCGAAGTTCTTAGACCGCAGATTTCTTGCCGGGACATATGTTACAATACAATCAGCAAGATAGGCTGGAGCTAGACCATGTAGTATTTTATACGAATGTAATAAAACCTTAAAGTCGTGCCCACAGATGCGAGGTGGACTGTTGGGTGTCCAGGTGGACCATAACAACCTGGAACTAAACGACCCTGGAAAACATTGGAGACGATCGTGGTCTTCGGGAAAGCCACAGCCTCACCCTGACAGACTTCCGCTTCCTGGGCTCCACCATCACCCAGGACCTGAAGAGGGACTTAAACATCTGCTCTCTCATTAAAAAGGCCCATGAAGGAATGTTGATCCTACGGTAGCTGTGGAAACTGAAGCTACCAACGAAGACGTCGGCGCAGTTCTACATGAGTCCGTCCTCACCACCTCCATCACCGTGCGGGACCCTGGGGCCAGAGCCAGAGACACGCTCAGACTACAGTGAATCATACGCTCAGCTGAGAAGGTAATCGGCTGCAACCTCCCATCCCTCCAAGACCTGTACGCCTCCAGGACTCGAGGGTGCGCAGACCGAATCAGATCCTTCTCAGCCTGGACACAGAACTTTTCGACCTCCCCCCAGGCAGGAGACTCGGGTCAATTCGGACCAAGAACAGTATTTCTTCCCCCCTCTGCCAGCAAGTTCATAGACACAACCTGATCTATTGCCTACGACTCACAGCCCACTTCACTCATGTCCAGACTCTATGTGGACGCAGAGTCCAGAAATTATTTCTTCTTGTATTCATATTCGTATTTTATTCATCATGTTGAATTTTTAATAGTATATGTTTTGGTTATCTTAGTTTTGCAGATTAATGTTTCAAAACCCCCAAACAAGTCCTAGTCTGTGAAACCTTGCTGACCATGGCAACAATATGATTCTTAGCGAACTTTGCCCTAAAGTAAAACCAGAACTTTGAATACTTAATTGTATCTGATTCAAAGTTTGTATGAGCAACATTTAAACTCTATATTTCAATATTTTTCTTGATGAATTCATCCGTCAGGAACTTACCGATGTTTACTTACCGATCAGATTAAACTGCTGTGCTTACCTCCATGATCCCAGATACAGCTTTGCCATTCGCTTCGTCTGAAAGTCCAGTTTTTAGAGCAGGGGTGTCAAACGTACGGCCCGCGGGCCGGATCAGGCCCGTGAACAGGTTTTATCCGGCCCGCGGGATGGGTTTGCTAAATATAAAAATGAGCCGAAATTTTCGAATGAAAGAAACGGCTGTTCTGAATGTGTCCTCTAGATGTCACAATAGCAATTCTCTGTATCTTTTTAGATCAGGGGTCGGATGTTCTCCTGAAATGTGTTTGTCTTTTTTGTTTGGTGTGGGTTCACAGTGTGGCGCATATAAGTAAGAGTGTTATTTTTTTTTTAAACGGGCACCCTCAGTGTGACCTGTATGGTTGTTGAATAAGTATGCCTTGCAGTCACAATCAACATGTGACTGGGCTAGCAAGCTGTTAGCACAGGTTGTAGGTTTTTAAAGGTTCTGCCATCCTAGCATGCCCTTACTGTTGTTGTCAGGGTGAAAACCAGCAGACATTCGCGAAAATAGATGCTCTGAAATTGGACAGTCTCCTGGAAAAATTAGGAGGGTTAGCAAGTGTGATGCTGTCAAGTGGCATTCATATGAATCTCGCGGTCGGCACTAGCGTAAAATTTTCATATTAAGGTGCGGGCCGCATGTCTGAGTCCCTTAGTTTATACATAGCACAAAGCAAAAAACTAACTATGTATGCAGTTTTATTTCATTTTAAATGAAATAAGACTACAGGTATATCGACAAACTGTATTTAGTGACAGTGGTTTTTTGAAGTGTTCCTGAGCCCATGTGGTGATATCCTTTAGAGATTGATGTCGGTTTTTGATACAGTGCCGTCTGAAGGATGGAAGGTCACGGTCATTCAATGTTGGTTTCCGGCCATGCCGCTTACGTGGAGTGATTTCTCCAGATTCTCTGAATCTTTTGATGATATTATGGTGCGTAGATGTTGAAATCCCTAAATTTCTTGCAATTGCACTCAAACTGTTTGACTATTTGCTCACGCAGTTGTGGACAAAGGGGTGTACCTCGCCCCATCCTTTCTTGTGAAAGACTGAGCATTTTTTGGGAAGCTGTTTTTATAGCCAATCATGGCACCCACCTGTTCCCAATTAGCCTGCACACCTGTGGGGTGTTCCAAATAAGTGTTTGATGAGCATACCTCAACTTTATCAGCATTTATTGCCACATTTCCCAACTTCTTTGTCACGTGTTGCTGGCATCCAATTCTAAAATTCATGATTATTTGCAAAAATGAGTTTGAACATTAAATATGTTGTCTTTGTAGCATATTCAACTGAATATGGGTTGAAAAGGATTTGCAAATCATTGTATTCTATTTATATTTACATCTAACACAATTTCCCAACTCATATGGAAACGGTTCATAGATCACAGACATGCTGACAAAAAGATATATTTTACAGACCAAAATTTACAGGAATGTACAACATATCCCATGTTTACATCTCATTGTGCAACGTGTAAATGTTTAAAGAAGAATGTGTTCTCTGAAAGGCGTATAGATTATTTCCAAAGTAGAACCTCCACCCAGACATACAATATTAGTTAACGGCTCATGAAAGAACATTTAGTTAATCTCATTGTAAGTGGGCTGAATCATGTGTATTAGAACACGATCTCATGGAAATGACTGCTGGCATTTGATTATGATAATAAGACATTTAACTTGCCATGATGTCAAGTTTGGGACAGTTGTGACGCTGCTGTGGCCCCAGTATCACGTCTGACACGTGACAATTTAGACTCTAGACGAGAAAATAATAAAAATGATCTATTAAGTGAAATCAGGGTAAACTTGCTCACTCGACAGTTCGTTCATGCACGTAATAAAGCTAGAAAAGTCAAATAGCTAGTGTTATCACTCTCACTGGTCACTTTGGCCGTCAGCGGGTAGAACCAGGCAGGTAGAACCAGGGCGGTGGAGCCAACTTGCCCTGGCTCGGTTGTGTCGGCTACCATGCCTTGGTTGTATACATTACCACTTTAAGTGCAAACAAGCTCATATCCAATGTAAAGTTATAGCTTGCCCAAAGTGTTATTACGGTTTACCAATGACCGTATTTTCCGGACCATAGGGCGCACCGGATTATAGGGTGCATTAAAGGGGTCATTTTAGTATAATTTTTTTCTATATGTAAAATACTTCCTTGTGTTCTACATCGGTGGTCCCCAAACACTGGTACCGGGCCGCAGAATAATGTTTTATTAAATGTTTAATTTTTTTTTTAAAGTATATATACATATATATATATATATATGTAGGTGTGGGAAAAATCACAAGACTACTTCATCTCTACAGAACTGTTTCATGAGGGGTTCCCTCAATCATCAAATCTCCTGATGATTGAGGGAACCCCTCATGAAACAGTTCTGTAGAGATGAAGTAGTCTTGTGACCCCTTTAATGCACCCTATAATCCGGTGCGCCCTATGGTCTGGAAAATACGGTCATTGGTAAACCGTAATAACACTTTGGGCAAGCTATAACTTTACATTGGATATGAGCTTGTTTGCACTTAAAGTGGTAATGTATACAACCAAGGCATGGTAGCCGACACAACCGAGCCAGGGCAAGTTGGCTCCACCGCCCTGGTTCTACCTGCCTGGTTCTACCTGCCTGGTTCTACCTGCCTGGTTCTACCCGCTGACGGCCAAAGTGACCGGTGAGAGTGATAACACTAGCTATTTGACTTTTCTAGCTTTATTACGTGCATGAACGAACTGTCGAGTGAGCAAGTTTACCCTGATTTCACTTAATAGATCATCACAAGACTACTTCATCTCTACAGAACTGTTTCATGAGGGGGTTCCCTCAATCATCAAATCTCCTGATGATTGAGGGAACCCCTCATGAAACAGTTCTGTAGAGATGAAGTAGTCTTGTGATTTTTCCCACACCTACATATTGCGCTCTACCACGGTATCGAGCACTATTCTCTGGATAATCCAATCAAGACATACATATATATATATATATATATATATATATATACATATATATATTTTTTTTTTTAATATATATAAATCATTATAAAAAACACAATATACATTTAAAATTAGTGCACCAACCCAAAAACTTCCCTTTTTCATGACAAAGAAAAAAATAAATAAATAAAAAATCACCCCCACCGCCAGCCCACGGGACTTATTATTAAGCGTTGACCGGTCCGCAGCAACAAAAAGGTTGGGGAATACTGGTCTACATTACATGTGATGGTAGTTTTTTGATCAAAATGTTGCATAGATGATGTTCTGCACATCATCTTCAAGCCAATTTCTGACAATCTCTTCAGGATGCACCTTTTTTACGTGCCTCCACTTGGACATCGTCTTCTCCCCCGTCATCTCTGTTGTAGCGGTGTAGCGTGCAAGGACGGGAGTGGAAGAAGGCTCAAAAGATGGCGCTAACTGTTTTAATGACATTCACACTTTATTTCAATCAATAACGGAGCAGCATCTCCTCATCCGTGGCTCACTAGTGCAACAACAAAGCCTGAAATGTTTCCCGTGAAAAAAACGTCCGACCGGAACCCTCTAATAACTAAAGTTCCTTGGGTGAATAATGTAAACTCACTACACCGGTATGTTTTAGTGCTTTCATGGCGAGTTTACTGACAGATATAAGTAAGAACTTTACACTACTTTATATTAGAAATGGCAACAGTGGAGGATGAATGTCACATAACAAGAAGATAGAG